>NC_057710.1:56700309-56707265 GCF_004010195.1 Chiloscyllium plagiosum | reverse complement strand
GCTCAGCTACCTTCCCCCCAGCCTCACCCCCCCCTCCCATTTATCTCTCTACCCCACAGGCTCATTTCTGATGAAGGACTCCAGCTCGAAACATCGATTTCCCTCTGATATGCTCATCAAATGCTCCCTGACCTGCTGTGCTTTTCCTGCAACACACTCTCAACTCTATGATTTAATGTTAATCCAGCACCATACAAAGATTTGACAAAATGTATAAACAATTGCTCTAAAGTATCTAAATAGTAATATCTGACAGAAACATTACTGAGCTGCTCCTTGAACTTATTTAGTTTAAAAAAAATGCTACGCAATTGGTGACCGTATTTTGCCTACATGTTCATGGCCAAATTGTCATACCCGTTCCATGAATGTGAAAAATGATGCTTTCTTCAAGTTTTAGAGAAGTCCAATTCCCTAGACAGTAGCACCTACAGTAAGATATGCTTCTCATTTCACATATATACTTTTCTATAGCCTGGAAAATACAGATGGAAGAAATTCATAGATTTTTTCATGTGTCTTTAACAGTGATCACCAGGTTATTTCATACATCAAGGCAAATGCCTTGGGCAAATCGCACTATGGCCTTTGTAATTTAAATTGTTGCAAGTGTGATGCCTTAGTAAACGGTTATGGTTTAAACTCTTAATTCAAGGTAAAAATTGAGAAACAGAACGGGACTCATGATATTCTACTTGCAATGGGAAATAGGGGCCCAGAACAAGTCCTACTGAAACCGAATTACCAGCTTTCACACCTAAACACAAAGACAGAAGTAGCTGGCCTGCAAGAGACTGGAGACAGGGACAGGGAAACAATAGCAAACAGCAAAATGAAAAAAACTGTTCATTATCAACCACCTAATTGAATAGGGCTATGGGGCTATTCTCTGACTGAAAAGATGTGACCTATGGAGATTTAAAGACCCTGGAGAATTCAACAGACGAGAAGGAATCACCAGAGTGCATCTTGCTTCCGGAAGCTGGTTTGGGGATTCTCAGAAGACAGAGGGAAATTTCTGATAAACACTAGATATTACAACTCAGTGGACAGAGAGAAAATGGACTAGTTTAAAACTGGGAGTAACTTTAGACTAGTTCTTCTAAAGTCTACAATTCATTGGAGAGTCCAGTGTAATGTTTCAACACAGTGGGCTGTTTAGCCATCCTCAGAAGTTAAAAGGGGGAAACATCCTTTCTGTAGTTCAGTATGTTAGTTGCCTACTGTAATGGCTTTTGACCCAGAAGCAGCACAGGGAGGAATATATGCCCCTTGTGTGTATCAACATCAATAACATATATGTGAAGGAACAGTGTTCAGATGTTCTGAAGTTTGCAGCAATGGTAAAACTGTGCTAATCTTAGAAATTTAGAAATTGGTAGGAAACTTTACATAAAGACTCATCGGTAAAAGTTATTTTAGGAGCTTCCCATGAACAAAGTGAATACCTTCTATTTATCAAAAGAATAAAAGAATTCACAAATTTGGAATGCATTATCAATATTCACTTACTGTAAGACATTGACAGGCAAGAAGGGATTGAAATTTTCTAGTCCATTAGTCGACACTAAAGAACCCAAATTAGTAGTGGAAGAAGAATTTGAAGCTGACACCGAGAAGGGAATGCCTGCACTTTCTTCAGAGGAGTTACTATAGAGAGAAACTGTGCTGGATGAGGTTGATGCTGCTTGAGAGTGAAGTCTTGCATTTTCTGGTAATGAGGCATCTAAAATCAGGATGTAAAAGACAATGAGTCAATATTTCTTCTGAACAAAAGGCACATCTAGTTACTGATATTCAATTAAATAAATGTATCAATTCAGCTGAAGTTGGATAAAGATTGTAATAAATTTGCTATTAACTTTGTGGTACATGTTCCGTTTTTATCAAATTCTGGTATAGTGCCACTGATCATTTACCAAAGACACTGAACAGCAGCAGCAGTTATTTTATTAATATACTGTCAATAATATGTTGATTCACTAAATGGGCCCAGGTCAAATAAAATTCCAAAATACGGTATACTGTAGACAACTTGTTCAAACGTACAGCAACTTGAAAAAAAAAGATCTCCACTTACCTTTTCATTAACTTCAGCACATTTAGAAATGTCAGCAACTTCTAATTTCCTGATTTTAATAACACAATCTAATGTGCATTATTTCCAGCAAGTACAAATTTTCTCCACTGCAGTATTAATCTAGGTAGTTCAAGGCCACCATCTCCAGGGCAATTAAAGAAAGAGCAATAAATAGTGGCCTAGCCAGAATCATACTCATTCTCAGGGCATGGTTAGGAACATGGGACTGGAATATCATAGCAATTACAAAAACATGGCTCAGGGATGGGCAGGACTGGCAGCTTAATGTCCCAGGATACAAATGCTACAAGAAGGACAGAGAGGGAGGAAGGGGGGGGGTGTGGCATTTTTGATAAGGGATAGCATTACAGTTGTGCTGAGGGAGGATATTCCTGGAAATACATCCAGGGAAGTTATTTTGGTAGAACTGAGAAATAAGAAAGGGATGATAACCTTATTGGGATTGTATTTTAGACCCCCTAATAGAAGAAAATTGAGAAACAAACTTGTAAGGAGATCTCAGCTATCTGTAAGAATAATAGGATGGTTATGGCAGGGGATTTTAAATTTCCAAACATAGACTGGGACTGCCATAGTATTAAGGGTTTAGATGGAAAGGAATTTGTTAGGTGTGTACAAGACAATTTTCTGAATCAGTACGTGGATGTACCTACTAGAAAAGGTGCAAAACTTGACCTACTCTTGGGAAATAAGGCAGGGCAGGTGACTGAGGTGTCAGTGGGGAAACACTTTGAGGCCAGTGACCATAATTCCATTAGATTTAAAATACTGATGGAAAAGGATAGACCAGATCTAAAAGTTGAAGTTCTAAATTGGAGAAAGGCCAATTTTGATGGTATTAGGCAACAACTTTCAAAAGCTGATTGGGGGCAGATGTTCGCACGTAAAGGGACGACTGGAAAATGGGAAGCCTTCAGAAATGAGATAACAAGAATCCAGAGAAAGTATATTCCTGTTAGGCTGAAAGGAAAGGATGGTAGGTGTAGGGAATGCTGGATGATTAAAGAAATTGAGGGTTTGGTTAAGAAAAAGAAGGAAGCATATGTCAGGTATAGACAGGATAAATTGAGTGAATCCTTAGAAGAGTATAAAGGCAGTAGGAGTATACTTAAGAGGAAATCAGGAGGGAAAAAAGTGGACATGAGACAGCTTTGGCAAATAGAATTAAGGAGAATCCAAAGGGTTTTTACAAATACATTAAGGACAAAAGGGTAACTAGGGAGAGAATAGGGCCCCTCAAAAATCAGCAAGGCGGCCTTTGTGTGGAGCCGCAGAAAACGTGGGTGATACTAAACGAGTATTTTGCATCAGTGTTTACTGTGGAAAAGGATATGGAAGATATGGAATGTAGAGAAATAGATGGTGATACCTTGCAAAATGACCATATTACAGAGGAGGAAGTGCTGGATGTCTTGAAATGTATAAAGGTGGATAAATCCCCAGGACCTGATCAGGTGTATGGCTTTGTGCGTGGGAAATCATGTCTCACAAACTTGATTGAGTTTTTTTAGAAGAAGTAACAAAGAGGACTGATGAGGGCAGGCGGTAGGTGTGATGTATTTGGCGTTCGACAAGGTTCCCCATGGGAGACTGATTAGCAAGATTTGATCTCATGGAATACAGGGAAACTAGCCATTTGGATACAGAACTGGCTCAAAGGTAGAAGACAGAGGGTGGTGGTGGAGGGTTGTTTTTCAGACTGGAGGCCTGTGACCAGTCGGTGCTGGGTCCACTACTTTTTGTCATTTGTACAAATGATTTGGATGTGAGCATAAGAGGTACAGTTAGTAACTTTGCAGATGATACTAAAATTGGAGATATAGTGGACAGCAAAGAAGGTTACCTCAGATTACAACAGAATCTGGGACAATGGGCTGAGAAGTGGAAGATGGAGTTTAATTCAGATAAATGCGAGGTGCTGCATTTTGGGAAAGCAAATCTTAGCAGGACTTATACACTTAAGGTCCTAGGGAGTGTTGCGAACAAAGAGACCTTGCAGGTGCATAGCTCCTTCCAAATGGAGTCACAGGTAGATAGGATAGTGAAGGCGATGTTTGGTATGCTTTCTTTTATTGGTCAGAGTATTGAGTACAGGTATTGAGAGGTCATGTTGCGGCTGTGGAGGAGATTGGTTAGGCCACTGTTGGAATATTACGTGCAATTCTGGTCTCCTTCCTATCGGAAGGATGTTGTGAAACTTGAAAAGGTTCAGAAAAGATTTACAAGGATGTTGCCAGGGTTGGAGGATTTGAGCTATAGGGAGAGGCTAAACAGGCTGGGGCTGTTTTCCCTGGAGTGTCGAAGGTTGAGGGGTCACCTTAGAGGTTTACAAAATCATTAGGGGCATGGATAGGATAAATAGAAAAATTATTTTCCCTGGGGTCGGGGAGTCCAGAACTAGAGGGCATAGGTTTAGGGTGAGAGGGGCAAGATATAAAAGAGACCTAAGGGGTAACTTTTTCACACAGAGGGTGGTACGTGTGTGGAATGAGTTGCAAGAGGAAGTGAAGGAGGCTGGTACAATTGCAACATTTAAGAGGCATTTGGATGGGTATATGAATAGGAAGGGTCTGGAGGGATATGGGCTGGATGCTGGCAGGTGGGACTAGATTGGGTTGGGATATCTGGTTGGCATGGATGGGTTGGACCGAAGGTCTGTTTCCATGCTGTACATCTCTATGTCTCTTGTATGAATAATACAAATGATTCTTATGGTTTGCATGGCTAACCATGCATTTATTGTAAACCAATACTCGTGTCTTCTTTTAAGTTTCAGCCAATACTTGCACCTCAAAATGTAAATAACTATTTTAAATTATTTTTCAACACAGCATCATACCTTTGAAATACTTTTGAATAACACTAATCCATTTAACAATCATAAAACATTCTGCTTAAAATCCTAGTTTTCTAACTTTCCCAAGCTGTGACAATCAGTTTGTCTCTCCACAGATGCTGCTAGATCTGTGAACACTTCCAATATACCTATTTGTTTTTAAGTTCACATTTCCAGCATCTACAAATTTTTGCTTTTGTATGGCAGTCTGTGATAGCAGAAGCCATACTAACTATATGAATTATTTTTATTATTTATGAGAGTGTGTGTGTTGCTGGACAGGCCAGAATTTATTACCCATTCTGAATTGCACTTGAGGTTGTGATGGTGAACTGCCTTCTTGAAGTCTGCAATCTTTGGGGTGTAGGAACAACTAAAGTGCTGTCAGGAAGAGAAATCCAGGACTTTGACACAGTGACACTGAAGAAAAAGCAATATAGTTTCAAGTCAGGATGGTGAGTGACTCAAGGGAACTTGCAGATTGTTGTATTCCAATGCATCACTGCCCTTCATCTTCTCAGTGTTAAGAATTTGTGGGTTTGGAAGGTGCTGTTGATGGGACCTCGGTGAGTTGCTATACCACAGCTTGTAAATATTGCATACGGCTGCCACTGTGTCAGCAGTGACAAAAATAAATGTTGAAAGTGGTGGATGGAATGCCAATCAAGTAGGTTACTTTGTTCTCATGTCAAAAAATTCAGCATTGTTGGAGCTGGACCCATCCAGACGAAGAGAAAACATTCCATCACACCCTTGACTTGCACCTTGTAGATACTGAACAGGCACTGGGAACAAACGAGGTGAGCTTCCTCACCAGTGTCTGGTTTTCAAAACAGCATTATGGATGTAGCTATTCCAATTTGGTTTTTGGTCAACGTCAACTCCCCCAAAATATAAATCGTGAAGGTAAAAGTAAAGTCGGGGCTGCTGTCACATTGAAGAAGCTATGCTAAGCCGAAGAATGGTTAAGGAGTTTAATCTGATGGTTACCACGCCTCAGGCAAGGGACAAGGTTGAGCAGGTGGGACCATTACAATAACCTCAGAATGGAGGATTCAGTGATGGAAATGTTATTAAATAGGCTACAGCTAGATTATCTTTTGATGGAGATGGTTACAGCCTCGCACTTATGCAGCACAAATGTTACTTGCCACTTATCAACAAGCCAGAATATTATCTGGATCTTGCTGCATTTGTGCATGGATTCCTTCAGAGGAGAAGTCACGAATGGTGCTGGTGTTGTGTAATCAGTGAACATTCCCACTTCGGACCTTATGATGGAGAGAAAGTCATTGATGAAATGGTTGATGATGATCAGGCTGAAGTGATTACCCTGAGGAACGATTATATCATCGTTATGTATTTTTCAAAGATTGTTTCTAAAATTGTTGTCTTTCTCAATTCCCTCTAGCTAGGTTTAAATTTTCTTAATCTCCATTACCACTTTTCTTCTACTTAATGTGCTGATACAACATATGTAGAAGTTAATGGTAGCTCATAAAGGCAAAATCACGCCATAAATTTAATGCTCAGAAGCAAATTTTTATCTGACATATTAGCATAAGAATCAACATAATAATCCCATGTAAACTGTATTCCTTATTAAGCTTCTGGATCACTGTTTTTAGTGAACTGGCTCAGGATTCATGGCAGAGGCAACAGAACAGAGATGGACTCTCTTTCAGTTGTATATCTTTTAATTTATTTTTTATAATTCTTAAACTATTCAAAATGGTGCCAGATCGTGGCAATAGTTGAAGCTTGTCACTGTATTTTATTGATGGAAATGTGTTGCTGGAAAAGCGCAGGAGGTCAGGCAGCATCTAGGGAACAGGAGAATCGACGTTTCGGGCATTAGCCCTTCTTCAGGAATGAAGGAAGTTGGTCCAGCAGACTAAGATAAAAGATAGGGAGGAGGGACTTGGGGGGAGGGGCGTCGGAAATGTGATAGGTGGAAAGAGGGCAAGGTGAGGGTGATAGGTCAGACTGGGGTGGGGGCGGAGAGGTCGGGAAGAAGAT
>NC_057710.1:56655760-56699562 GCF_004010195.1 Chiloscyllium plagiosum | reverse complement strand
TCTGTGTTGATTCGGTCGCCTGAGATAGAAATAGAAAGGTCTGGGAAGGGGAGGGAGGAATCTGAGACTGTCCAGGTGAATTTGAGGTCGGGGTGGAAGGTGTTGGTGAAGTGGATGAACTGTTCAACCTCCTCGTGGGAGCACGAGGCGGCGCCGATACAGTCATCGATGTAGCGGAGGAAAAGGTGGGGGGTGGGGCCAGTGTAGTTGCAGAAGATGGATTGTTCCACATATCCTACGAAGAGGCAGGCATAGCTGGGGCCCATGCGGGTGCCCATGGCTACTCCTTTCGTTTGGAGGAAGTGGGAGGATTGGAAAGAGATTTTATTTTATTGTAAAATACAAGCTATATGCAAAAACTTAACTAAATTTTCATAAAGTTAAAGAGGAAATAAACTATAGTTAAAGTCACAACTAAAATTTAGCACGTTATAAAATTTAGCTTGATTATAAAACACAAAAATATTTAGTATTTGTAAATCTTAGGTTACTGCTCAAAATTCTCTACACATATTATGGACTTTACGCCAATATTAACATAATATTTGGTTAAGATACAGTTTTGAGATCTCATGTGGAACTTTGTGCATGCTACTTCCTTCTGAAAATTGACAAAATATTGAAAACTACAATTTAAGATTAATATCTAGAAGCTTACAACATGAAAGATGAGAATGAACAACCTTGATAACAAAGCAACATTTGACCAAGTGTGCCATCAAGGAGGCCTAGCAAAACTAGAGACACCAAAAAGGGGAAAACTTTCCACTGGTTGGAGTCATACCTAGCACAAAGAAAAGTGGTTCTGATTTTTGCTGGAGGTCAGTCATCTTAGCTCCAGGACATTACTGTGGGAATTCCAAAGGTAGTGTCCAAGGACAAATCATCTTCAGCTGCTTCGTCAATGATCTTTCTTCAAAGATAAGGTCACAATTGGGGATGATTGTGCAACGTTGAGCACATTTCAAGATTCCTCAGGTAATGAAAAGTAACATTCACAGCACACAAGTGCCAGGCAATGACCAACTTCAACAAAAAAGAATCTAACCTTCACCCCTTAATGTTCAATGGCATTAACATTGCTAAAATTGCCATTAGGAGAAAGTGAGGACTGCAGATGCTGGGGATCAGAGCTTAAAAATGTGTTGCTGGAAAAGCACAACAGGTCAGGCAGCATCAAAGGAGAAGGAGAATCGACGTTTCGGGCATAAGCCCTCTTCCTGAAGGAGGACTTATGCCCGAAACGTCGATTCTTCTCCTTTGATGCTGCCTGACCTGCTGTGCTTTTCCAGCAACACATTTTTAAGCTCTAAAATTGCCATTGCCAACATCCTGTGGCTCACCAATGACCAGAAGCTGACCTGAAGTAGCCATATAAATATCATGGCCACAACAGCAGGTCAGAGACTAAGTACCCTGCAACTAGTAACTGACCTCTTGACTCCCCAAAGCCTGTCTACCATCTGACAAGGCACAAGCCAGGAGTGTGATGAAATACCCACTTGCCTGGGTGAATGCAACTCTAATAACAGACAAGAAGCTTGACACCATCTACGCCAAAGTAGCCTGCTTGACTGGCACCACATCACAAACACTGACTTCCGCCACCACTGATGCACAGCAGCAGCAATGGGTACCATTTAAAAGATACACTGCAGAAATTCACCAAGGCTCTTTGGACAATACTTCACAAATCTATAATCACTACCATTTTGAAAGACAAGGGCAGCATACACATGGGAATAACACTACCTATCAAATTCCTCACCAAGTAACTTAGGGTCCTGACTTGTCAATATGTCACCCTTCCTTCAGCGTTACTGGGTCAAAATTCTGGCATTCACTTCCCATCAGCACTGTGTAAGTTCCTACACTAAATGGACTACATCGGTTCAAGAAAATAACTCAGCATCACCTTTTCTTTGGCAGTTAGTGATGGGCAAAAAGTAGTGGCCTAACACCCGAACCCCTCAAAAACAATAAAACTTATGCTTGTATAGTCCATAGTGATTCAATAAATCTTTATAATCAAAGCAGTATTTTTGAAATATAATTGCTGTTGTACTTTTTGAAAGACAGTAATTAATTGATGCATGGCAAGCTCTTAGAAACACAATGTGTTTCTTTTGAGGGGCAATTGAGGAATAAGTATTGATCGGGACACTTGAGGTTTTTTTCAAAATAGAGTAATAACAATATAGAGTTTCCTCAGTAGTCCACAGGAGAGTCAGCCTTAATTTCAGGAATGACATAAAATCAAAAATGTGATATTTTAGTTAAAGAGGCTAAACTTGGCCTTTTTTTTAAAAAAAGTCATTCACAGGATGTGGGTGCCATTGGCCAGGCCAGCATTTATTACCCATCCCTAATGGAGTTAAGTGTCAACCACATTGGTGTGGGTCTGGGGTCTGACGTAGACAAGACCAGGTAAGGACAGTGGTTTCCTTCCCTGAAGGACATCGCATGTATTGTAATCAGCTAAAAGGAGAGTATCTCTGTATGCTGTAAAATGCAGCACAGCAAATAATTAAATATATGCTCATATATGGGTTATTAAAAAACTATTTCTCATGTTCTACCATAAATCTTACAACTCTGATAGGATTTATATTTTGAATTCAAGTAAAACACCACTGTTACTCCTGTTGAAAATATAGCACACAAAATTGATTACATCTGTCTCTTCCTAACATTCAGTGACTAGAAGTAATTTCTCAAACAGATGGTAAGTCACTGAAAAAATGAAGTTTCACTGTACTAGTGAATTTAAAAAAACTCTAGATGTAGTTGAGATCAATACAACTGGTTCTCTGAAAGGATTTCTTATTGGTTAAGCAATATGTTCATTCTTAAATAAGGCAATTATAATAAAAATATTCGTATGGGTACCAAAAGTTACAGTACAATAATTATGAGAAACAATTCTAGCGAAATGTTTCTTACCTCTATTTTCCTTAGCTCTGTAATCTCCCACCAAGGAATCCAAAGC
This sequence comes from Chiloscyllium plagiosum, assembly GCF_004010195.1. Classification (NCBI taxonomy): domain Eukaryota; kingdom Metazoa; phylum Chordata; class Chondrichthyes; order Orectolobiformes; family Hemiscylliidae; genus Chiloscyllium; species Chiloscyllium plagiosum. Next base: position 56,696,573 of record NC_057710.1, on the reverse strand, counting down.
AGACTTGAAGATCATAATATGTGCACGTTCTAGATCAGCAAGTGAAATTACTCGTTTAATTGGGCATGGTCGCACAGCCCATTTTACCATGCATCTCATTAAGTAATGAAGAACCATTCTGAGTTCAGTATTCTCTACGGAGCTGGAGGAAACTTTGGCACATTCTGAACTACTCGGACTACTTGCAGTGATATTTGGAACAAGGAGCAAGTCCGCATATTTTCCATAACTCAGTATGGCACTAAGGGTTTTCATGGCCCCAACAGAGATATATGAAAGTTGCACAGCACGTAGTTCAGCTAGAAACAATTCATGGTTTTGTAAATTCCGGTCACATGAGCTCTGACAGTTTTCAATTAAGTCACCATCAATTTTCAAAGCACATCCTTTCTGAGCCTCATTTTCTTCATTTTGATCAGTTAGGTTTTTGGTGAGTACATTTGATGGTTCTCTGCTCTGTAAGTTGGTGGGATCTTTGTGGTCATCATCTGCCATACATTTTGCAATTTCATCATCCAATTTTTTTTCCAATTCAGGCTTGACAACCTTCTCAGCTGAATCTTTATTTTGTGTCACCTTGCCGCTTATTTCAGGTTCTTCATGGACTCCAGTCAAGTAGGTCAGGTCCAGTAACATGGCAGCTTTAAGACCATGAAATCTTGTGATATCAAAGGGGTATGGCTTGCATGGCTCCAATGTAGAGAGTGGTGTGTCACTGGGAGACCAAGAATTCAGGAAGCTTTATTAGCAGATGTTATAACACAATGATGAAGGGAGATTGAAAGCATAAAATAAAAATAAAGAAGTGTGTAAAAGAGAAAGTAAAACAGATGTATTAAAGAACATGGAAAAAAAAGTATAGAAATAAAATTGATACAAAATGGAAAGAAAAAGTAATGAGTCAAAATTAAATAGAAGCAATGCTTTTAATCATTTATAATGTCATGCATTAAAAAACTGCCAGATTTATATCACTAGAGATATAATTTTTTTGTTAATTCCCCACTTGTTAAGATAGTATGATCAATTCAACCTAGACCATTTCAAAATATATACCTCCCATTCAATTCACCTAAATCACTTGAGCAGATCTGGAAAAAAATTGACTAGACAAATCAGCAAAGGGGTAAACCTACTCTTAAAATAAAATGCATTACCAGGCTTGGAGCCTGGCATTTTCACTAATCTTGACTGCACTGTAGCAGGAAACGAATTCCTTCAGAATATTTTAATTTAACATTGTTCATTCTTAAGATTGGTGCAGCTGGTAACTTGGCAGTGTAATAAGACAACCAACAAAAATCCAGTATCAACGATGCTGTTGCTAAAAACACAGCACATTAGATTAAGTTTGCTTAACCTAGATTTTATGTTCATCATTCTGATGATTGTTTTGTATCTTTTCAAGATGAGAATTCCTAATGTATTTAACAGCTGAACATATGAGAAACAAAGTCCACAATTCAAAAAGACTTTCACTGTTGAGAATTATATTCTCTCCCACTCCCTCATCACATCCCCCAATCCACCTCCTATCCTTCTTTGATTGATAGAATAGCCAGATGACCTCTTCCCATTATGTCAATGAAATAAATTAATTTCTCAATTGATCTTAGATTTGTACCTGATGGTGATTTCCACATCTTCCCACTGTAGTCTTGCAGAGGTGCCTCTTTCTTTGGTAACTCCTAAAAGGGTTGCTCTGCGCCCTGAAGGTTTATGTATGCAATGACCACCAACACGGAGCCCACAGTCAATTCCACCAACAACTGCCAGAACAGGCCATACCTCTCTGCACAACATTCTTAGTTGCAGCTCAGCTAAGTCTGTGATGCCTTGGGCCTTATCTTCACCCTTGAATAACTTATCTTCTTGTCCTCTTGTTTCTTTTTCCTCAAAGGTAGTTTTCTTTACCGAATATTTACTTCGAGATTTATTCAGCTTCAAAATTTTTGCTTCTTTCATTATCGAACCAATCAGCTCAAGCCTACAAAGCATGTGGTGGTTAATTGCAGGCATCCAGTTGTCATGGATATGGAGTTTTCGGATTAACTGGACAGTCGCTTCTGCTAGTACAGTTGATAGAGGACTACAATATGGTTCACCTGGCAAGAGATCTCGACAAACTCCACGCATTTGCATATCACAAAGTGCCACCTGAAATAAAGAGAAGATTGACAGACTCCATGGGAGTACAGTAAATGGATTGTACAAGTGTAGCTACCAGGCAAATCACAGTGATAAATCCCGGATAAAGAGATGACATTTATCTTAAGCGGATTTTATAAGACTTAAATTTTAAGAAATGGTTTAGAACTTAAATCTTGTCTGTATAACTAGGAACTACATTCCCTGCATCTAATAGCTAAATGAAATTCCCATAGCAAAAAGGGTGGTAACCTTAAATAAGATTTTTTTATAGGTCTTGAAAAAGTCTAAATATAGTAGTAAACTTCTTACTACACCATAGTGATAAATCAAGTTAATAAATAACTTAAAAATGTAAATACATTTATTAAAATTCAAAATTTACAGTCCCCATGGCTCTAAAAACAAATGGACTACTAAATTAAGCATGGTTGTTACCCAGAAGGCATCACCATAAGACCACACATTTATACATTTAAAAAATGTTCAAATGCACCATATTATGGAATGTTGAATTACATGCCAAAGTTATTGGAAGTACTTATTGGCATTTGCCACTTTGGGGAAGGTATCATCTTTCTCATGAGTTCTCCACGCTTTCAGCTACCACCATCACATCTAACATTTCGTTCCACTCCAATGTACTTAAATGTGTTATTATTGCCCCATCTTTGTCACACCTTTTCAGTTAGACACCTTCAAACAGGTTTGTATCCTGCCACTGTACCAAAATAGCATCTATCAAAGTCAAAAATAGCATCCTATGTGACTGTAACTGTAAAAGTCCATCCCTTCTCACTTCTTTGGCTGTAGCCTCGGACATGCTGACCACACCATCTCATCATACCAACCAGCACCTGCACTGTAGACTTATCTATTACAGCATTTCAGATGCAGTACCAAGTAAATTTTAAAGGGGTTAAGTGCTGCTTCTTCCAAAGGAAGTAAGTCCCTTTGATCCTTCCTCTCATATTATGCTATTTATATTTAATATTTCATATTCGTCCTCTAACTGCAATGTTTGCATCATCCTCTCCTTTTTATGGAGACAGAAATAAAGAACTCAAGTATTCAACAATACATGTCACTGATTTTTCTTCAAGCTGCTGTTTTCCCCCAGTTTAGAACCTTTGTTCTTTCTCTTTGTCTTTTTCTGAAAAGGTGATATATCTATCTGAATTATGAACAACCTCCAGAATGGTCACACACTGCAACTTCATCCACTTGCCTAGCTACATTTCCTAAGACTAAATCTAGGATTGCACCCCATCTCAGTGGGTTTGTGTGTCAGTTAAAAAAAGTTCTCTTGATGAGAACTGCAACTTCCCAATAACCATCCTAATGTCTCAGATGATGCTCTCCCTCTTACACCAGCTTTCAATTTCTTTGCTGACTGGCACATGTGATTGGGAGTAATCCTTAGATTACTGCTTTAGAGGACCTGCTTCTCATCTCCTTCCGAGCTCCATAACATCTGCTTTCAGCACTTTACCCTCTTTGCCACCCAAGTCGTTGATACTATAATGAACCATGACGTCCGGCTGTTCACCCTAGCTTACAGAATCCCTACAGTGTGGATGGAGACCATTAGGCCCATCGAGTCCAGAATGACTCTCTGAAAAGCAACCCACCCTATCCCCGAATACCTGCATTTCCCAAGGATAGTCAATCTAGCCTGCACCTGCCTGGACACTATGGGCAATTTAGCATAGCCAATCCACCTAACCTGCACATTTTGGACTGTGGGAGGAAACTGGAACACCCAGAGGAAACCACTCAGACATGGGAAGAATGTGGAAATTCTACACAGACAGTTGCTCGAGGGTGGAAGTGAACCCAGGTCGTTGGTGCTGTGAGGCAGCAGTGCCAGACACTGAGCCATCATGCCACTCACTTCAGGGAAGGCCCTAAAGCCGCTCTTCAATATGTTTTACCCTAGTATTAGGAAGCAATATACCATCCTGGACTCATGTCTAAAATAGAATTGCCCAAGTCCTCCCTTAACCAACAAATTCCCTAACACATCTGGTCTTCCCCTCTTCTTCCTCTCTTGCTGCATAGCAGAGCCATGCTTGAGGCGCCATCACCTCTTTGAACAGGTTAAACACATCTCTCAGACTTGCAAAGGGGTCATAGTGACTCCAGATGCAGTTCAAGGTCTGAGACCTGAAACTGAAGTTTCAGCAATACTTGCGGCACCTGCAGTGGCTCGGTCACTGGTAGCTTGCTTGACTTTCTAAATACGACTGAACACATAATCCACAAAATCAAGCTGCCTTGCCATGCCTCAACAGTATTTTACTTTGGTTTGCTTATAAGAAGTTAATTTCACTTGGCCTTAATATATAAATCTTCTAGATTTGAAAAATTTACTCGTAATAAGTCATAAAAGGAATGTTTAACATTTTACTAGTTGCAATAAACCTTCCTCAAGGTATCTTTCCTTCATGCACTGAATTCCTACATGAACCTAATTTACTACTCTCTCAGGCATTGTCTCCTGACCATGTGCCACTTACAAAACATTAATAAAACCTTCCTTCCAATCTGCAAACTAGTCACTTACTCCCTCCATCTATATGGTTACTGTCTGATGTTCAACCAGACTATTCAACTTGGCATTCTATTTAAGTTGGGTGAATATTTTTATTCTTTCATGAGATGTAGACGTAAGAATGCTGTTCATCCTTAATTGACCTTGAGAAAGTGGTAGTCGAAAAGTGCAATGCTGGAAAAATACAGCAGGTCAGGTAGAATCCGAGGAGCTGGAGAGTCATTGAGATATGAGGAGATAAGTTTGGTGGGACAGGAGCAAGCGGAGATAATAAGTCAACCAGGGCAGTCAGGTTTGTGGAATTTGGGTAAGAGGTAGAATCAAGCGGTGCAGGGTTGCAGAATTATGGGGTTTGAGGCTGTGGATGGTCTGGGAGATGATGGTTAGGTGATGGGAGGTGAGGTTGTGGTTGAGGAGGTGAGGAGGTAGGAGGAGGTGTCGTGAGGTGGCACCTGGCTTCAGCGATGTAGAAGTCAGTGCAGGTTGAGATATGAGGAGATACGTTCGGTGGGGCAGGATCTGCCTGACCTGCTGTGCTTTTCCAGTGCCACACTTTTCAACTGACTCTCCAATATCTGCAGTACTCACTTTCTCTCTTGAGAAAATGGTACTGAACTGTCTTCTTGAACTGTTAATGTTCACCCAGCGTAGGGACACCTACAGTGCTACTGAAGGGGTCATGCTTTTGATCATCTGACACTGAAAGAATAGTTTACAGATCCAGGTCAGGGTGGTATGTTGGGCTTGGAGGGGAAAATGAAGATGGTGGTATCGCCTGTACATTCTTGTCCTTATCCTTCTCTATGGTAAAGGTCACAGGTTTAAAAGGTGCTGCTGATGGATCTTTGTTAAGTTGCTGCTATGCATCTTGTAATATCCACAGCTATCACTGTGCATTGGTGATGGAGGAAATGAACGTTTAAGTTGGTGGACGGAGAGGCAATCAAGTGAGCTGATTTGCCCTGGATGGTGTTAGGCATCTTGTGTGCAGTTGGGGCTGCTCTCATCTAGGAACTGAACTGTATTCTAGCACATTCCTGACTTTGTGTCCTATATATGGAGGACAGGCATTGGGGAGACAGAAGGCAAGTTAATCACCTTAGAATTCCTTATCTCTGGTCTGCTGACACAACCAAATTATTTATATAGCTGGTTCAGTATGGTTGTTGGTAAATAGTAAACCCCAGGATGTTAATAGTGGGGATTCAGAGATGGTGATGTCATTGAGTGTCGTGAGGAGATGGTTAAACTCTCACTGGATGGAGATGACCATTGTCTGGCACTTGATATTTGAATGTTACTTGCCAATTATCAGTCCCGAGCTGAATGTTATCCAGGACTTGCTGCATGTTGGTACATGCTGCTTTCAGTTGCAAATGGTACAGTACTGTGCAATCATTAGCAAACATCCCAGTTCTGATCTTATGATGGAAGTAAGGTATTGAAGAAACAGTGGAAGATAGTTGGACTGAGGACATTAACACGAGAACATTCTGCAACAATGCCCTGAGACAGAGATGATTGCCTCTAGCGACGACAACTATCTTCACATGGGCAGGTATTACTCCAACCACTGGAGATATTTCTCCTGATTCCCATTGAATTCAGTTTTGCTAGGGTTCCTTTATGCCACATTCAGAGAAATTCTGCCAGAATGTCACAGACAGTCAATTCTGACTTCTCCTTGAGTTTAGTTTTCTTTTCCACAGTTGAATTGAAGCTTCTGACAACATACACTAACAGTTTAACTGCCTTTTTCTACCACTTACAGGGACCAATATTGCTCCCCTCTTCGATACAGTTGTAGCAGGAAATATCACACATGCACTTGAACCTAGAGACTTGAGAATTGCTAAACTCTCATCTTTCGTTAATTTAAACTCATCCAAAACTCTGCTGCTTGTATTCCATCCTGCATTAAGCCCCACTATCCTATCACTTCTGTTTGCAGATCTACAGTGGTTTCTGGTATGGCAGCTCCTCAATTCTAAAATTCTCAATTTTTCAATCCTGTTCTCAAGTTCTTCCATGGTTTCACCTTTCCATATCTTCAACGTCCTGCCTAACAAGTTTCTGGAATCTTAAGTTCCTCTGATTCTGGACACGCAAACATCCCTAATTTGAATCTCTTCATCACAAGCAATTGTGCTTTTAGTGTGTGGATCCTAAGTTCTGGAATGTCTCTCCTCTTTTCTTTTTGCCTTTAAAACAACCTTAAACCTCTAATTTTTGATCAAGATTTTAGACTTGGAAGTTAAGAATTTGTTTGAATCTGTGGGAATAAATTATTCAGTTACCTTTTCTCCAGGATTACTACTGTAAAACATCACGCAAGGATACAGCTCAGTTGCATCAACATCTTCAAAGGCTAACTTTGGTTCCTAAGGCAAAGAACAGAAATTATCATTCATGGCCAGCGTCCCTTAAAACAGGCATCATAACCCAGAAGCAAAACACTTTCCCACTCCAGTTGCTGGAAACTTGTTTCTTATGAGAGGGGCAGAAATGGAATCAATGAATGGTTTCATGAGAAATGGGATGGACTCTTGGGAAAAACAGACTTTCAAGACCTCAGAGTTACAGTGGGGTAAAGGACATGACTGGATTGCTCTATAGATACAAAACATGTGATGGATAGATTGACCTTCTTCTGTGATATATGAATCATAGTCATATGTTGTACAAATTGAATGTAAGTTTAAAGGACAACTATGTCATTGCTAATGGATGAGTTATGGAGGAAGCTCCATCCCCTGAATGTGGCAAAGTAATTAAAAGCAAGCATAAAAAACTCAAGAGGAAAGAGAATTAGAGATAAACCCTGAACAAACCCTAGACTTTCTCAACTTCACTTCTCTCCTAGCTACCTAACATATGGATTCAATTGCTTGGCATGCAAGAAATATTTGACTTTTCTCAATTGCCTTTGACACTTCAGAAATACAGACCAGAGAAAAGAAAACCAATCACATTTGACCTTGATATTAACAAAGTGTGATGGAAATGTATTTTTAAAAAATTCATTCACATAATGGGGGCATTGCTCACTAGGTTATCATCTTTTGCTCACCCCTAATTGTCTAGAGGGCAGTTAAGAGTCAGCCCATTATGCTGGGTCTGGAGTGACATATAGGCCAGCCAGGTAAGGATGGCAGTCTCCTTCTCAAAAAGAGATTAGCAAACCAGATGGGTTTTCTGGTATTCAACAGTAGTGGCACAGTGGTTAGCATTGCTGCCTCACAGCACCAGGGACTCTGGTTTGATTCCAGCCTTAGGTGACTGTCTGTGTGAAGTTTGCACAATTTCCCCTTGTCTGTGGGTTACCACTGGGTGCACGAGTTGTTTCCTTGTAAATGAAAATTTGGGTGTACATTTTTTTAAAAGTTTTTTCTCACTTTATGTCTGATTTGACACTGAATTCACTACTTTGATTGATGCTTCCATGTTCAGAACTGAAATGCTGTATACGCTGGTGTCCTGATACAAATACAAACAATCCTTAGTAGATCAAGGCAGCGCTGAAGAGAGTGAAACAAAGCTAACATTTCAGATCAATATTTTTCAATCACTGTGATAAATTACCACTTAATATCCAAGATTACAAAGATATATTGATCAATTGAGTCAATGGGCTGAGGAATGGCAGATGGAGTTTAATTTGAATAAATGCAGGTAAAACAGTTTGGTTAAACAAACAAGGGCAGGACTTATACAATTAATGGTAGGGCCCTGGGTAGTGTTGTAGAACAAAAGAGACTTAAGGGTTCATATACATAATACTTTGAAATTTACATCACAGATTGACAGGGTCGTTAAGGCAGCATTTAGCACACTTGCCTTCATTGCTCAGGGTAAAGAGTATACGAGTTGGGATTTTATGTTGAGGTTGCACAGGACATTGGTGAGGCCTGTTCTGGACGACTGCGTGTAGTTCCAGTCGCCCTGCTGTAGGAAGGATATTATTAAATTAGAGGGGGTTCAGAAAACATTTACCAGGATTTTACCAGGAATCGAGGGTATTGTTGAAAAATAGACTGGATAGGCTGGGGTGCTTTTCACTGGAGCGTAGGAAGTTGAGGGGTGACCTTATAGAGGTTTAGAAAATCATGAAGCGTATAAGGTGAATAGCAAGGGTCTTTTCCCTAGTGTGGGGTTGGGGGATAAAGTTAAAAACTAGGCATATTTTTAAAGATGCAAGGCGAAGATTTAAAAGGACACGAGGGGCAACTTTTTTTTTTAAAAACACAAAGTGGTTTATATGTGGAATGAACTGCCAGAAGTAGTAGTGGATGCAGGTACAATTACAACATTTAAAAGACATTTAAATAAGTACATGACTAGGAAAGATTGGAGGTGTAAAGACAGGTAAGGGGGACTAATTTAATTTGGGAACATGGTCGGCATGGACTGGTTGAACCAAAGGATTTGTATCCATGCTGTATGACTCTGACTCTTATCCATTATAAGTCTAAATAAGATGTGGTGGCTGTCCCCATTGTGGTCGAAAGGGCCATCAACCATGTCCAAATCATTCCTCCTACTACTACTCACATCCATTCCTCTCTGCCCCGAAACCAAAGGCTTTCCTTGGTCTCACCTGATATTCCACCAGCCTCTGGATTCAATTGATCATTCTCCCTTACCTCCTCCATCTCTTGCATGATGCCTCTACCAAATATCCTTTCTTCTCCACTTCTCAGCATTCTAAAAGGACTATATCTTTCATCACACTCATATTACTTCTCAATCACCTTCAACGCTCCCTCCTCTTCCCACTGCACCATTCCATGCAAGCACAAGAGACCCAACTGTCCTTCCAACTGTTCAAAGACTCAAACGGTATATCTAGCAAAGACAGAGATTTACTTGTCCTTTGACCTCATTGTCTTGTCCACTTACACTGCTATAATGAAGTTCAATATAAACCCAAGGAACAGTATTGCATTTTTTGCTTGGGCATTGTATAGCCTTTTCAATTCAACCCAAGGTTGTGCACTCTTATCTCCTGTTTTAATAGAAAACGTGAATTAAAGGAGGAGGTAAGAGTGCAGAACTCAGGAGATGTTATTTAAAAATCATAAATAAGAGTGTGTGGGAAGAGTTAGTAATCAAACCTTAAGCACACTGGACAAACAAATGACAATGAGAAGAGGACTGAAAGTGTTATATCTGAATGCATGCAATATAAGGAATAAGGTAAATGATCTTGTGGCGCAGATCAAAATCGGCAGGTATGAGATGGTGGTCATCGAGGAGACGCAGCTGCCAGGGTATCAGGACTGGGAGATGAATATTCAAGGATATACATCCTATTGAAAAGATAGGCAGGTGGGCAGAAGGGGGCGGGATTGCCCTATCAGTAAGAAATGAAATTAAATCAATAATAAGAAACAAAGTAGGGTCAGATAGCGTACAATTGGTGTAGGAAGAATTAAGAAATTGCAAAGGTTAAAAAAAGCATAGGTGGAGTTCTATTCAGTAGTAAGGGCTGGGGTGAAAAATACACCAGAAGATAGAAAGGATGTGGAGGAAACACATCATGGGGAATTTCAATATGCAGGTGTTCTTGGAAAATAAGGTTGGCAGTGGATTACAAGAAAAGGAATTTGTGGGATGCCCACAAGATAGCTTTTTGGAGCAGCTTGTAGTACAGCCCACTAGGGAACAGGCCATATTAGATTAGATTAGATTAGATTACTTACAGTGTGGAAACAGGCCCTTCGGCCCAACAAGTCCACACCGCCCCGCCGAAGCGCAACCCACCCATACCCCTACATTTACCCCTTACCTAACACTACGGGCAATTCAGCATGGCCAATTCACCTAACCTGCACAACTTTGGACTGTGGGAGGAAACCGGAGCACCCGGAGGAAACCCACACAGACACGGGGAGAATGTGCAAACTCCACACAGTCAGTCGTCTGAGTCGGGAATTGAACCCAGGTCTCTGGCACTGTGAGGCAGCAGTGCTAACCACTGTGCCACCGTGGATTTAGTATTGTGAAATGAGGCAGAGTTTAAGGTGAAGGAACCCTTAGGAGGCAGTGATCATAATATGAGTCAATTTACTCTGCAATTTGAGAGGGAAAAGATAGAATCAGAGGTATCGGAGATGAATAAAGGCAACTACAGAGGCATGAGGAAGGGGCTGGATAGAATTGACTGGGAGAGGAGCCTAGCAGGAAAGACAGTGGAACAGCAATGACAGGAGTTTCTGGGAGTAATTCAGGAGACACAGCAGAGATTCATCCCAAGGAAAACGCAGCATGGCACAGGGAGGATGAGGCAACTATGGCTAACTAGGGATGTCAGGGATAGCATAAAAGCAAAAGAGAAAGCATATAGTGTGGCAAAGGGCAGTGGGAAACCAGAGGACTGGGAAGCTTGCAAAGACCAACAGAGGGCAACAAAAAAAAAGAAATAAGGAGAAACAAGATTAAATATGAGGGTAAGCTAGCCAGTAATATAAAGGAAGACTGTAAGAGTTTCTTTGGATGTATAAATCGCAAAAGAGATCATTGAGTCATTGGAAAATGACGCAAGAGAAATAGTAGGTGGACAACAAAGAAATGGCTGAGGAACTGAATAATTACTTTGTGTTAGTCTTCACGGTGGAAGACACCAGTAATTTCTCAAAAATTCAAGAGATGAGGGGGCAGAGCTGAGTATGATGGCCAAGGACAAGGTGCTAGAAAAACAGAATGGCCTGAAGTTGAATAAATTACCTGAACCAGATGGACTACACCCCAGAGTTCTTAGGGAGATAGCTGAAGAGATAGTGGAGGCAAACTGGTGATCTTTCAGGAATGACGAGAATCAGGGAGGGTCTCACAGGACTGGAAAATTGCAAACGTGACACCAGTTTAAAAAGGGAGTAAGCCAAAAGACCCATTAGCCTAACCTCGGCTGTGGGCAAGACCCTGTAATCCATTGTGAAATTTCTGAATACTTGGAAGTATATGGTAAAATATAGTTTCATCAAGTGGAGGTCATGCCTGACAAATCTGCTAGAATTCTGAGGAAGTCTTTAGGCAGCAATGTGGCCTAGTGGATAGCACTGCTGCCTCTCAGCGCCAGGGACTTGGGTTCGATTCTAACCTCGGGTGACTATTTGTGTGGAGTTTGCACATTTTCCCCATGTCTACGTGGGTTTCCTCTGGGTGCTCTGGTTTCTTCCCACAGTTCAAAGATGTGCAGGTTAGGTGGATTGGCCATGCTAAATTGCTCAATGTTCAGGGATGTGTAGATTAGCTGCCTTAGTCACAGGTCCTGCAGGGATAGGGCAGGGAGTTGGGTCTGGGTGGGATGCTCTTCAGAGGGTCGGTGTGGACTTGTTGGGCCGAATGGCCTGCTTCCACAATGTGGGGCTTCTACGATTCTAAGTAACGAAGTTAGACCCAGGAAAGCCAATGGATGTGATCTACCTGGACTTCAAGAAGACTTCTACAAGGTGCTGCACAGAAGGCTACTGAGTAAGATAAAGGCCCTTGGTATTAGAGGCAAGATACTAGCATTGTTAGAGGCTTGGCTGTCTGGCAGAAAGCAGAGAGTGGGGATAAAAAGGTCCTTCTCGGATGGCAGTCAGTGACAAATGGTGTTCCACAAGGCTCAGTGTTAGAACCACAACTTTTCATTTTATACATCAAAGATCTAGATGAAAGAACTGAGGGCAGTCTGGCTAAGCTTGCAGATAATACAAAGATAGACAGAGGGACAGGTAGCAGTGAGGAGGGCGGGGAGGCTGCAGAAGGATTTGGACCGGTCAGGAGAGTGGGCAAAGAAGTGACAAATGGAGTACAATGTGGGAAAGTGAGAGGTCATGAACTTTGGTAGGAAGAGTAGAGGCATAGACTATTTTCTAAATGGGGAGAAAATTGAGAAGTCTGAAGTGCAAAGAGACTTCGAGTTCTAGTCCAGGATTCTCACAAGGTAAACTTGCAGGTTGAGTCAGTAGTTAGGAAGGCAAATGCAATGATGGCATTTATCTAAAGATGACTTGAATATAAAAACAGGCATGTACTTCTGAAGCTCTAAAATGTTTTGGTCAGACCACATTTGTAGTATTGTGTTCAGTTCTGGATGTACTGGCCTTGGAGCATGATCAGAGAAGGTTCATGAGAATGGTCCCAGGAATGAAAAGTTTAACATTTGGGGAATGTTTGAGGACTTTGGATCTACATTGATGGAGTTTAGAAGGATGGTTTGCGGGGTGGTGGTGGTGGGGGGGGAGGGAGGTGTGTGTGGTCTGTTTGAATCATATAGAATACTGAATGGCCTGAACAGAGTGGATGGTGGGAAGATGCTTCCATTGGTAGGGGAGACTAGGACCCAATGGCACAGCTTTAGAGTAAAGCGTAGACCTTTTAGAATGGAGATAAGGAGAAACTTCTTCAGTAGAAAGTGGTGACATTGCCACAGAAGGCTGTGGAGGCCAGGTCATTGAGTATATTTAAAACTGAGATAGATAGGTTCTTGAGTATCAAGGGGATCAAGGTTATGGGGAGAAAGTGGGAGAAAGTGGGAGAAAGGGCTTGAGAAACTGATCTGCCATGATTAAATGGCGGAAGACAAACAAAACTGTAGATGCTGGAATCCAAAGTAGACAGGCAAGAGGCTGGAAGAACGCAGCAAGCCAGGCAGCGTCAGGAGGTGGAGAAGTTGACGTTTTGGGTGCAACCCTTCTTCAGGATTGAATGGTGGAGCAGACTCGATGGGCTGAATGGCCTAATTTCTGCTCCTCTGTTTTACCGTCTATTCAATAATTTCAGATCATAACTTCAGATTCCATTTTTTTGGATTCTACTTCAACCCAATCATAACCTTTCTTGACCCATCTTCTGCTTTTTATTTTTTCTATTACAATGTCATTTGTCTTCACTGTCATCATTTTTGTCCTTTATCTCTCCTGCCTTCCGGTCTGCCCTTTCATTCTCCTCTTCCATCTTTGACCACACAGCAATTGCTGTAGAAATGTATAACCTGTTATCATTCAAACTTCTATCATTTCTGGAGAAAGATTATTAACCTGAAGCTGTACCTTTCTGGCTGACCTGCTGAGCAGTCACAGCATTTCCTGTTTTTACTTTCTGGCTAACATTCACGAGCCGCAATCTGACTCAACAAAGAATGTAACTGCACAACTTTACCATTGTTCGAAGTACTTTTTAAAGAACAATATAGCTTTTTGAGGAAAGCAAAACTGCTGAACTTCACAGTGGGTCAGGCAGCATCCATGGAGAGAAAGCAAACTAACATTTCAAGTCTCGATGACTCTTTATCAAAACTGAAGTGAAGTGTGGAGGTGGCAGCAGTTATGCAATAGTGGGGAGGTGGGGGAAGTGTGGGGGGGGGGGGGTCTGGAGTGCTGGGGGAGAAAGAATATTGATAGTTCAGACTACGTGATTGGAATGTGGGAATGGCAGATCAATTGTGTGTCTAATAGCCAGACTGGAACGAACAGACAGTCCCAATGGAATGGATGGAGAGAAGAGATGATGTGGTGACAAAGGATGTAACAAGCAAAGCTGAAAGGAAAGGAAAGGAATGCATTCACAATTTGAAGGTGTTGAATTCAGTAGTGAGCACAGAAGATTGTAAAGTGCATGGTCTGAAGATGAGACGTTGCTCCTCCAGTTTTCACTGTGATTTGCTGGAGCATTGCAGCATGCTGAGGACAGACAAGCCCGCATGCGAGCAGGATACTGTGTGAAAATGACCAGCTATGGGAAAGTCAGCGTCATGTTTGTGCACAGACTGGAGGTTTACTGCAAAGCAATCACCCAGTCGGTGGTTAGTTTCTCCAATGCAGAGTCAGCTATATTGGGTACAGCGAACAACATTCGAGGTGGTACAGGTGAAATGCTGTTTCACCTGGAAAGACTGTTTAGGCCCTTGGATGGTGAAAAGTGAGGTGGTGAAGGGGCAAGTTTTTCACCTTCTGTGGCTACATGGGAAGGGAGGTGGGAGGTGGTGTTGGTGGTCGAGGAATGGACTAGGGTTGTGGAAGGTTGTTTGATATGGACTATCAACATCCGAGGGATTACTATTGTCGAGAAACTGAGCTGGATTAGTTATATAAATACTGTGGCGACAAGAGCAAGTCAGAGACTAGTAACCCTGTGGCGATGAACTTACCTCCCGAATTCTCAAAGCCTGACTAGTATCAACAAAGCAAAGGTAAGCAGTGTGATAGAATGTCTCTTATTTGCCTGGATGCACACAAAAGCTCAATACAACCCAAGATAAGGAAGCCTGCTTGACTGGCACCCATCTAACACCTTTGGCATTCATTCCTTTCACTACACACTGACAATGGCAGCATTGTACATCATCCAAAGCATGTACTGCAACAACTCACTTTCAAAGCATCATCTCAACCCATGACCTTTACTACCTAGAAGGAACAAGGAGGCAGATATATATATATAGAGATATCATTTGCATGTTTACTCCAAGCCTACACCATCCTGACTTGGAATTAAATTGCCAAAAACTTTACTGTTTTTAGATTAGATTCCCTACAGTGTGGAAACAGGCACTTCGGCCCAACCAGTCCACACCGACCCTCCGAAGAGTAACCCACCCAGACCCACTTCCCTCTGACTAATGTACCTAACACTATGGGAAATTTAACATGGCCAATTCACCTGAACTGCACATCCTTGTACTGTGGGAGGAAACTGGAGCACCCGGAGGAAACCCACGCAGACAAGGGGAGAATGTGCAAACTCCACACAGACAGTCACCCGAGGCTGGAAGTGAAGCTGGGACCTTGGTGCTGTGAGGCACCAGTGCTAACCACTGAGCCACTGTGCCGCCCTAAATTGTTAATTGGTCAAAATTCTGAATCTCCCTCCCTGACAGCATTGTGCCTTTACCTGTACCGTGAGGTTTGCAGCGATTCAAGAAGGCTTACACCATCGCCTTCGAGGGCATGTAAGCCTGGGCAATAAATACTGGCTTAGCCAATTACACCTACATCACATGAATGACTTTTTAAAAAAAATCAAGTGTAAAATCTCATGGAAAATTCATCAAGTCCAAATCGAATGAACAATTGCTGCTGACTGCAAAATCTGACCCAATAACACAATGGCGAAACTAACAACGAGGTTTCAACTATTTTCTACACAATTAAACTACACTAGGAAAACTAGTTTAAACAATTTCAAATAATTGTCTTCTACAAAAGTTATATTATACTTTTTGCAAAACATCAAAAGTTTAACAAAATGCCATGAAAGAACCATTATCTCTTGAACACTTAGGGAGCTTTTTAAAACAAAATTCTATTTTAGTTTCATTATAAATTATATCACGGCATAACATTTTGATTGTAAATTTCATTAGCTTATCAAGAAATGAACTGCATTTCTTGGTAGGATTACTAATCATTCTGAATATTAAATCAAGCGTATAATTTTCTTACCTCGCCATTCTTTCCAAATGAGATTGTTCTTGCTTCCACATCCAGGACACAAGTTACACAGTCTCCTTGTGTATAACTTGGTAAGATACAACCTTGCTCCCCACAATGGTAGAGATTCCCACTGTAAGCTCTATAAAGCCACATGTCCGATGTTGTGCGGTGGTTGAAATCTCTGATGGGCCATCGTGATACTCCAACACATGTACCCTCATTACCTTTATTTTCTCTGGTTATGTAAAACTGCACAAATTAACAAGAAAAATTATGACTATTTCAATGGAATTGGAAGTAAAAGATATGTAATGCTTTGCTATAAATCAAAAAAGTTTCAATAATTATGTTTTTTGTAAAGATATTTACCTAAATAATTAGATAGTTACTGGTACCGCAAACATCCATAGTTAAATCTCTTCTTTAAATCAGGACATGGTACAGCTATGTAAATCTATACAGACACATCAACTTCATGACTGGTTAGCAGGAGATGTGTTCTTTTCAGCTTTCTAGTATCTCTGCTTGTATGACCCATATACAACAGTGCCTACACTTCAAAATGCCATTGACTGTAAAGAACTTTAGAATGTTATATGAACAAATCTTTCTTTTAATTTTAAAATCCAAAGCTTATATTAGTTCTTAGCAGGCCAGTGTCATGACCCCAATGCAGCATGTGGAAATGTACACTCTGAGAAATTAATGATGTTCTTAACACTAAGTAGCATACCTAATCGAAGAAAACAGCACAGTAGTACTGTCGCATGAAAACAGGAATTTCAAATAAGTATTCAGGCTGACTAAGCACAAAGCTGGTAGATTGCCTGATTTCCTGGAGGCATGATGTGGAGGTGCTGGTGTTGGACTGGGGTGGACAAAGTTAAAAAGTACAAAACACCAGGTTATAGTCCACCTGAGTCCAACACCAACACCTCCACATCATGGCTACCATCGACACCACTAACTACCGGCTCAAAGTGGACAGAATCTCCAAGATCACACAATCCTGCTCCACAGCTACCTGACGAAGAAGCAGCGCTCTGAAAGCTAGTACTTCCAAATAAACCTGTTGGGACTATAACCTGGTGTTGTGTGATTATTAACCTTATCCTGGAGGCATGATACTTCTGAAAATGAAAGCAGGAACTGGACTTCATTGATTTTGAATGTATTTAAATCAGTCTGTATGACTGCTTAAAATTTCACAGAAACCATAAGCGCATAACATCAAGTGATGTTACATTGTGTAATATAAAGCCTAACCCAGCAAATACTGCATTATAACACTAAAGAGTAAAAGCAATAAATAAAAGATAAGGTAAAATATATAACCTTCTAGACAGTTGCAGTTAAATATCTTACTGCTAACAAATCAGATCTTCAAAGTACAGAAAATTACTAACTGATTGATTAGGTGCAACTATTCTTTTAAAATAAAAGGAAGCCAACTACTGACACAGGTATAACATTGCGGGCAGTTTTAGGCTCAGTATCTAAGGAAAGATATGCAGACATTGGCCTCCACAGGAAGTTTTCAAGAATGATCCCAGAGATGAAGAGCTTTTCATAAAAGGACTGGTTGAGGACTCTGCGTCTGTAATCCATGGAATTTAGAAAGTTGAGAGTGGGAATCTCACTGAAGCTAACAGAATACTGAAATGGCTGGATAGAGTGGATGTGGAGAAGATATTTCCACTAGTAGGAGAGCCTAGGTCCTGAAGGCACAGCCTCAAAGTGAAGGGACTACCCTGTAGAACTGAGATGAAGAATTTCTTCAGCCAGAGAATGATTAATCTGTAGAACTCCTTGCCACAGCGGGCTGTGAGGGCAAGTCATTGAGTGTATTTAAAACAGATTTAGGAGGGTTCTTGATTGGTAAGGGAATCAAGGGTTATGGGAAGAATGCAGGAGAATGAGGTTGAGAAACATATCAGCCATGATTGAGTGGTGGAGCAGCCTCAATAGATCAAATGGCTTAATTCTGCTTCTATATCTTATGGTCTTGTGCTCTTATGGTCTAACTGGAAGAGGGGTTTTAGGCTTTAATTTATAATTATCTAGTATCTATTATTTACTGGTAGCTTTATGTAACACACTTGCCTTCCAATGAAAGCATCCAGATGTTATAGCAGTTGTTGCTAATCCATATCCTTTGCCACCTGCACCATGAGATAAAACATTTCCAGATTCCAAACTACAGCAAACCATTTTATCTGGATCAAATGAAAACTCTTTAATGGGAATGTTGTCATCCTCTTTATCCTCTGTCTAAAACAAAAGCAAAAATGAAGACTCAGTAATGTGCACATTCAGAGCTATTAATCTGAAACAAATCATGTCTGATCATATCATTATCTTGTAATTAGAGAATCCCTTTTTGAAATGATTAGGATATTTTTTGCTTTAAGACATTAGAAAGTACTTGTACACACATGGAATAGTGGAGTCATAGGTTTGGAACTCACTTCCTTAAATGGCAGTTGATGCTAATTCAATTGTTAAATTTAAATTCAAGATAGAGAAATTTTTAGTAAGCCAAAGTATCAAGGGATATGGGCCCAAGGCAGGCATATGGAGTTATAAGACAGATTAGCCACGGTCTTATTGAGTGGCAGAGCAACTAAATGGCCTTCTCAGGTTTTTATGTTCCTATGTTAATGAATGCCTCAATTAGTATCTCAGATGCTATGATTATGACAGTGGATAAACTTCCTAAAGTAGTAAACACTTGTATTTTTTAAGTAAACTTTTCAGTCAATATCTAAATAAGTTTAATGGTCAGCGAGGTTGTGGAATGGATGGAAGACCCACTGTATAATACCAAACAGAGAGTGTGCTGGACCAATTTTTTTTCCCCCCAGTGTGTACGGACTGTAAGTGATTGTGAATGGTCTATTCTTTTAGTTGCTGGAAACTAGAACTTTAGAGGAAGTAAAAAAAATTACAATAACAACATAAAAATACACAGTTAACAAAATAAGAAAAGTTCTTAGATGTTTCACAGGAGCATTACAAAGCAAAATATGACAACAAGCTGCATAAACAGATATTGGGGCAAATGACTGATAGCTCAGACGAAGACATAGGTTTTTAGGAGGGGGCTGGCAAGAGTCAGGAATAATCCAAAAACAGAAATTGTTAGTGAAACTTAGCAGGTCCAGCAGAATCTGTGGAGAGAAAAGAGAGTTAATGTTTCAGGTTTACAGCACTGTCAGTTCTTTGTTTTATTCAAGAATTGATCCTTAAGGGATGTCAGAAATAACAGTGTGGGTGTGATGACTAAGCAGTTAGGATTGACTCTCCAGCTAGACACAGGTAACTAAAAACCTATATATTTCTCCCACAGTGCTTATCTGGTCTCCACTTCAATGCATTTATGCATGTGCTTTAACTTTACTAAGTGCCAAATTGTCACCAAACAAGTTTCTTTTCTATATATATCACATACTGATGATCTTTAATTTTGCTCTGGTGGAAACAATGGTTGTGTCTATCAAAATTTTACATAATTTTAGAAAGCTGTTAGGTTTAACCTCAATCTTCTTTTCCGTGGATAAAAGAGAGTAATTCTGTCTGTTAATCTTTTCCCTATAGGTTAAAGAGTTGATTGAATGGACAAGTTTAGTGGTGCAGCTTCTTAATTGTTCCTGTAATGTCCTATAGGACAATTCATTATGTGAAAAAGGTACTACATAAAGTGTTGTTTATTCTGTTCCGATTTGTTCTGATAAGATTCAGAATTAGTTTTTCTTTCCTTAAGAAAATATTTCCTCTATACCTCAAGTGCTTTATCCACTTCTTTTTCCTTTTTGGTTAAAGCAAATGGCATTTCCCACATACTAGCGGAAAGCGAACTGAAGAGCCGCTCCAAAATCTGAAAGAAAAAAAATCGTAAAGGCACGAAGCTTTAAATTCTTAGTAAAATCAAAGCGATAGCAAACTGTCACAATAAATAGCTTTCAGGAATAGCATTCCAGCAAGCTTAAAAATTTTATTTAGAGGAGTATCAGGTAAGAGAGATCAGAGAAGCATCAGTTCTGGCAGGTACCTAGACAATTACAGGCAATATGGAAATCCACAGGAAATTTGGAGAAGTAGGAAATCTGCAGGTGGTGAGGTACTAGTTATGGGAGAACAGACAACAGGATGTCAGGGTTTAAAAGGAGAATGGTCAGAATCAAAGAATGATATAAAGGGGAGGCAATAGCCTAGTGGTATTATCACTGGACAATTAATCCAGAAATTCAGCTAATGTTTTAGAGGACCTGAATTCAATTCCCATCATGGCAGATAGTGGAAAATTCAATAAAAATTACATTTAAGTGTCTAATGATGACCATGAATCCATTATCAATTGTCAGAAAAAATGTCCTTCATGGAAGGAAACTGTCGTCCCTGTCTAGTCTAGCCTATATGTGACTCCAGACCCACAGCAATGTGGTTGACTCTTAAATGCCTATGGGCAATTAGGGGTAGGCAATAAAGTATGGCTTAGCCAGTGATGGCCTCATTTTGAAAATGAATAATAAAAAAGAAATTAACATGCTTCCTTTATAATAAAACTGAACATAACAAAGACAACTGCTGAAAGTTAATGGGAGACCAACTGCAGTAATAGGAATAACTAAGGAATCTTCAGAAAGTGGACATCAGTAAAGAAAACCTATAGTAGTAGTAGTACAAAGGGAGCATAATTCCCTGGAATGTGGAGTGAGAGATGGCTCAGCAATTATTTTTAATTATAACTTGGAGAATCACGCTGGAGCATTTTATAATAAAAGAGAGGTATATTTCCTTTGGCCTTGAATCAAGGAAGTAAACCAAGGAAGATGCTAAGTGACACTGGATCAAGTCAGTCACTGGTGCTGGCTGATGATATTTATTTTCCAGATAGGTGAGTGAAGGAGAAATATTCATTAGAGGTATACATGTAGACTTCAAACTTGTCAAGTTATACAGGTCTGGCACCAAACATGACTTGGTAAATGGAAAAGTAGTAGTGGGAGTAATTAAGTTAATAGAGAAGAAACTTATTTTGTTTTGGGAAATGACCTGGTAGATTCAAGAATACTAGTCTCACCAAGGGTGGTGGAATAATCAGGGGATGTAAAATAAACTTGAGATGTCACAGGAGGAGATCCATATATTGTTTCCTGACTGTATTGTGACTAGATCTCAGCCTATACAATTTTATAGGAAAAATGGAGTCTATAAAACAGGGAGATGATTTGGAAATTCAGTTATCAAATATAATTTGCAAACACTTTTAACTAAAAAGGATGAAGGTGAGAAAATGATTCTGATATGTTTAGCTCATCTTTAATAGAGATGTAACAGATCCAGAATTGTAAGAGTTATACCAAATAGCCTAATCAGAAACTGAATCAGAAAAAAAGTACCTGAGTGCTATTACTTGAAAAAACAAAGTACTAATGAGTAAAAAGAGATGTCCTCAAATATCAACAAATAACAAATGGGCAATGGTCCATCAGGTAGTAGTTCTTTGATTTAGATTAGTGGTTCTGGAAAAGCACAGCAGATCAGGTAGCATCTGAGGAGCAGGAAAATCAACGATTTGGGCAAAAGCCCTTCATCGGGGTTCTTTGGTGCACAGTCATTAAATTTCACAAGTAGTTCACAAAATTCTAATGGCATGTCACTTAGATATTACGAAAACACAGGCTAAAATATTTGGTCATATTTTGCCACACACAAACATAAGTCAGCTAATGGGAAAATCCAATCATCAATTCTAATTCTAATATGAGTGTTAGAAAACAGGTTGGTAGGTCGCAACAGACTTAACTGACATAATAATGGACCCCCATCTAAAACCAGGAATGGCAGTAATATGATTATGGATATTTCCACAAGATTACTCAAGCAGTGCTTTTAAGAAGAAAAAAAGAGTGCAAAAATGATAATGAAAAATTTAGTTAAATTCTTTAGAAGACATAGTTTATCTGAAGAAATAAATTCAGATCAATGCTCAAGTTTAAGGTCACAAATATTCAAAGAAAGGATGACTAGCTTGTGAATAAAACAATTTACATCATCTTGTTATGATCTACAATCTCAAAGTGCACTAGAAAGACAGCATGAAACTATGAAGACCATGAATAGATCCTATCATCAAGTATGCTATGAAAATTGGGATAAAGCAATTCCTTTGATACTATATGCCAATGGCTCCTAATGAATCCACAGGGTTTAGTCCTTTTGAACAAATATATGGACATGAAATGAGAGAAACACTTAAATTTAAGAGAAATCGATAAACCAAATCTTAGAGACTCTTTCCAAACAATATTTTAAATTTGAGAGAAACTGATAACATTAATGCAAGTTTATTCCACAAACAACAAAAAATAGATAGGTTAAAAAGGTCAAAGTTTAAAGTTTTGTTGGAGAAGACAAGCCAGTTTTGTTAGCTATCTTTCCAGAACCATTATAGCAAAGTGTACTGGATCCTGACAAATAAAAACTCAACAATGTGAATGTAGTGAGTACCCAGACTGGAGAAAGCATTAGCAAAAGTGTCACATGAGCATGCTAGCAAGATATTATGACAGGGCTGATTTTCAGGGGAAAATATGTTCTTGGTAGTGAAAGAATTAGGATTGAAACAGAATATCATAAGAATTGAAGAATGAATCAGAAATTGAAAATTCAAAAGCTGACCCTCCAGCAGTCTGGTAGTACCTAAAAGGTTAGATAGCATAATGTTTTATCTTACTTAAAATGACCTAAATGACTTATGAAGGAGATTACGAGAACAAGTCTATTTATGGTTAGGGTCATTCATAAATGTTAAAGTGGGGTGTGTGTTATCTATAAAACAACATGCTTATATAGACTCAATCAAGAGAGATTAGCTCATAATAGAGGAGATTAAATTTTTGATGGACAAGGGCATGACAGAACTGAATCATAGTTGCTGAAGCTCATCTATCAAGATGGCACCAAATGGGTTGGGTCACAAAAGTTCTGTATTGATTATTGCTGAGTCAATATGGTAACAAAAGCGAACTCACATCATATTGGAGAACTGCATTAAATAACTGACATAATTTATCACCAAACTGACTTACTAAAAGAATATTAGCAAGTCCTGTTGACTGATAGAGCCAAAGAAATACCAATGTTTGCAAAACATAGATGGACTTTATCAATGTAAAATGCCATTTCAAACGAAAAATGTACTTTGATATTCTTGACCTTTTTTTGGGCGACACGATGGCACAGTGGTTAGCACTGCTGCCTCACAGCACCAGAGTGCCAGGTTCAATTTCAGCCTGTCTGGGTGGAGTTTGCACATTCTCCCCGTGTCTGCATGGTTTCCTCCGGGTGCTTCGGTTTCCTCCCACAATCCAAAGATGTGCAGGTCAGGTGAATTGGCCATGCTAAATTGCCCATATTGTTAGGTGCATTAGTCAAAGGGAAAATGGGTCTGGGTGGGTAACTCTTTGGAGGGTCGGGGTTGACTGGTTGGGCCGAAGGGCTTGTTTCCACACTGTAGGGAAGCTAAATCTAAGAGTTTACAATTAACCAGTGTTTAACCAATAAAATCACTGAAGAACTGTGTAACTACATAGTTTACAATGATAATTTACAATGATAATTTAGCCAAATGTGGGAAGAACATTTACATCATCTGACTGAACTGTTTGACTACAAAAGGGAGTTTGGTAATAAAACTGGGTAAGTGTGAATTTGCTAAAGCAAAACTAACTGATTTAGGTCACACTATAGAGAATTGAAAGTAAGGACTACTTTGGATTTTCCCACACCAAGGACAGGCTGTTTTGCACTTTGTTAGCACAAGTGGATTTAATTGCAAGTTTTTCCAGACTTCAGTACTGTTATTGTACCTTTAATGAATTTATTGAATAAAGACTGAAAGTTTGAATAGATACAGGAATGACAACAGCTTTTGAAAACTTGAAAAGCTGTGCTGACAACTGCATCAGTTTTAGTCCTGTTGAATTATGGGATGCTATTAAAACTGGCTGTTGATGCCAGCAACATCAGTGTGGCGCTATTATATTGTAAGATAAGATGTAGATGAAACATCCTGTCATTTTCAAGAAACTGAATGCAAATCACTAAAAACACAATTCAACAGTTGAGAAGAAGCCACCGAGTCTTATTCTGGTTCTACATCATTTTGAAATATACATCAGTAACAATCTAGACAAAACTGTTAAAACAGAACTGTGAATGCTGAAGATCTGAAAAGAAAATCCAGAAATTGCTGGCGAAACTCAGCAGGTCTGGCAGCATCCTTGGGACAAAAACAGTTAGTATTTTGAGTCCCAGTGACTCTTATTCAGAACTGTTAGCAACAAGAGAATATGGGTGAGCTGTACTAAATACAACCCATATAATGTGATAAAGGGTCCAGGAGCACATAAAAGCAACCCATGTCATAACAGGGTTGGGTTTAAGATAGGTTAAGAACATGGAAGGATAGAATCTCACTCTAAATTTATTCAAGTTGATTGACTCCAAGCGTCCCCAAACGAAATGAAATGCTGTTCTTTGAGGCTTACCCTGGGAAGCTGCAGCAGGCCTGCTACAGAAGTTTTGGCTTGGGTGCACAGTGATGTGTTGAAGTGGTAGGTAACTGGAAGCTCAGGGTAATTTTTAAAGGACAGAATGTAGGTGTCTCACAAAGCCATCACCCAATCTGCATTTCATCTCCCCAGTACAGAGGAGACGGCATTGCGAATAGTGAATACACTAGACTAGACTGAATGATATCTTAAAACACATGAAGGTGTTTGCCTTTCCAAAATGCAGCTCCTCATATTTATCTAAATTAAACTCCATCTGCCACTTCTCTGCCCATTGACCCATCTGATTAAGATCCTGTTATACTCTGAGTTAACCTGTCCACTACCAATTTTGGTGTCATCTGTAAACGTATGAACCATACCTTCTATGTTTACATCCACATTATTTGTATAAATGATGAAAAGCCGTGGACCCAGCACTGATCATTGTAGCACTCCACGGGTCACAGGCCTCCATCTGAAAAGCAATCCTGTACCACTCTCTGACTTCTACCTCTGACTCAGTTCTGTATCCAAATGGCTGGTTCTCCCGGTATTCCATGAGATCCCCAGGACCTGATCAGGTGTACCCTAGAACTCTGTGGGAACCTCGGGGAGTGATTATTGGGCCCCTTGCTGAGATATTTGTATCACTGATAGCCAAAGGTGAGGTGCCAGAAGACTAGACGTTGGCTAATGTGGTGCCACTATTTAAGAAAGGTGTTAAGAAAAAGCCAGGGAACCATAGACTGGTGAGCCTGACATCAATGTTGGGCAATTGTTGGAGGGTATCCTGAGGAACGTGATTTACATGTATTTGGAGAGGCAAAGACTGATTAGGGATAGTCAACATGGCTTTGTGCGTAGGAAATCATGTCTCATTAACTTGATTGAGTTTTTTGAAGAAGTAATAAAGAGGATTTATGAAGACAGACCAGTAGACATGATCTATATGGACTTCAGTAAGGTGTTCAACAAGGTTCCTCATGGTAGATTGGTTAGCAAGGTTAGATCTCATGGAATACCGGGAGAACCAGCCATTTGAATACAGAACTGAGTCAAAGATAGAAGTCAGAGAGTGGTACAGGATTGCTTTTCAGATGGAGGCCTGTGACCCGTGGAGTGCTACAATGATCAGTGCTGGGTCCACGGCTTTTCATCATTTATACAAATAATGTGGATGTAAACATAGAAGGTATGGTTCATATGTTTGCAGATGACACCAAAATTGGAGGTGTAGTAGACAGGTTAACTCAGAGTATAACAGGATCTTAATCAGATGGGCCAATGGGCAGAGAAGTGGCAGATGGAGTTTAATTTAGATAAATATGAGGAGCTGCATTTTGGAAAGGCAAATCAGAGCATGACTTGTACACTTAATGGTAAGGTCCTGGAGAGTGTTGCTGAACAGTGCAGATTCATAGTTGCTTGAAAGTGGAGTCTCAGGTAGACAGGATAGTGAAAAAAGGCATTTGGTATGCTTTCCTTTATTGGTCAGGGCATTGAGTATAGAGGTTTGGAAGTCATGTTGCAGATTTACAGGACATTGGTTAGGCAATACTGCATTCAATTCGGGTCTCCCTGCTATAGGAAGGATGTTGTGAAACTTGAAAAGGTTCAGAAAAGATTTACAAGGATGTTACCAGGGTTGGAGGGTCTGAGCTACAGGGAGTGGCGGAAAAGGCTGGGGTTATTTTCCCTAGAATGTCAAAGGCTGAGGGGTGATAGCATAGAAGTTTATAAAAGCATGAGGGGCAAGGATAGGGTAAATAGACAAGATATTTTCCTCGGGCTGGGGGAGCCCAAATCTAGGGGGCATGGTGAGAGGGAAAAAGTTTAAAAGGGACCTAACAGGTAACATTTTCACACAGAGGGTGGAGTGAGCTGCCAGCGGAAGTGGTGGAGGCTGGCAAAATTACAACATTTCAAAGACATCTGGATAGGTATATGAACAGGAAGAGTTTAGAGGGATATGGGCCAAGTGCTAGAAAATGGGACTAGATTTATTTAGGATATCTGGTCGGCATTGATGAGTTGGATTGAAGGCTGTTTCCATACTGTACTCTAGGGCTCTAAGTGCCGGTAAATCGGTGCTTCACCTGAAAGGTATAACTGGGGCCTTGGATTATGTGAAGGGTAGAAGCAAATAGGCAGATATGACACCTTTTGTGATTGCATAGAAAGATGCTATGGGGATGTGAGGAGATGTTGGAAATGGAGGTGGTGTGGACCAGAGTGTCCTGGATGGAATGGTTCCTGTAGAATGCTAAGGGAGGGAAAGGGAACAGGTGTCTGCTGGTGGCATCCCATTGGCCGTTATGGAAATGGCAACTTCCAATGCTTTGGATGCAGGGCTGGTCAGGGATACTTTACATCATTGTGGGAGGAAGGTAAGAAGTGAGAGCAGAAGCATGGGAGTTGGGATGAACATAGTTAAGGGCCCCATCGACCACAGTAGCTCACTCATTTCAGCTTTTTCTGTGTCCTGACCTGTTATCCATAATCTCCTTGTTTAACTACCCCTTTCACATCTCTCTCTCTCTGGGTTCCATCTCCTGCTATCTGATCAACTTTCCACTTTCCACCAACACCCCTCTCCAACTTCAGCTTCTGCATAAATACCACTTTTTCCTAGCTAACAGTTGTGAAGAGTCATCACTGGACTCAAACGTTAAATTTGCTTTCTTCCAACAGATGCTGCCAGATGTGCTGAGTTTCTCTAGTAATTTCTGTTTTTGTTAGAGGAAACTGCTGTTTATAAGGACCACAATCTTTTGATGTTCTTGAAAAACATTTGGGACAAGAGGTTACAATTATTTCAATGGAGTTCAAGTCTCCAACGATACAATTTGAAAATCACTCTTGCACTTTGAATATGAATTTATTTCATTTGTGTTATTGAGAGCAGCAATGGAGAACAGAGTGATGTGGACTTGGACTTGTGGAGTATGGTTGCTCTAACTTGCATATTTAATGCCAATATGTCGCTATTATTAATGTGACATACAAATGATTTTATTACCATTTTTAACTAGTAATGAAAATGCCTTGAAGATATATTTTCATTCTTTTTTGTTGGGTGGGTGTATGATACAGTACCACCTGGTCATGTTGATATTTCTGGTTGATGTAAACTTTGACATAATAGCTTGTCACCGTTGCAGATCTAAGATGGTAGTGGACCACAGAGTAAATGTGGCACAAGCAACACATGATTACTTATTATGTGCTGTATGATAATAAGTTGTCTTATCAAATGTTTTCCACTAGTCAATAATTGTTGCCATTCACTTCAGTAAAGGCAAGATTTGCTTCAATTAAGGTTTTCATTCCTACCTTTGGTGAAAGAAATGTTACCAAATAAAGCACAGAGGAGACTGATGAATGTTTTCACTATGATGTTGATGTACACCATTGATTATGCCATTTTCAAAAATACAAAAATGAAAATCCAACCACTCAGCATATTAAGTATGACATTGAATTCAAATAGAATGTTTGTGTTCTTCCTTCATTGAGTGCTTTTAATACTTTGCATTTGGTTTCAAGTTTTTAAAAAGTTTTCTTTTTTGTCATGATCCGCCAAGATTTTAATCTATACTTTGTAAGGTGGATATATAAAGTGAAAATACACTAAATTTTGTGAATACCTAGACCCACTCCAATTTGTTTAGCACCTCTCCTATTGTTTGCGGTGACAGAACAAAACAAGTACTTCCCAATCTAAGTGATGCAGTATGACTAAGTAATACAAGCCACTTGCATTGTGAATGCTAGTTTTAATAGGGTTAGTGTCCTCTTCCCTGTGATATTGACGTCACCCATGCTCTTCTGAGCTAAGTTTATTCTTCTACAGTTTTACCAAAGCAAACACACTTATGTTTTGTTTTGGCAAAAATGCCAATATATGTACATGAATTTGGGGTGGAAGAAAACAGCAACATTTTGTGTTTTTTAAATTCATTTTTGTTTGCAACATTAAATACCGAAGATGTTGAAATATGCTGAGTGTTTCAGAAAGAAACTGGGGCAGGAACAAAGACGATTTGTTGACTCAGTAAGTCTTCCTTCCATCCTGATATTGGGATAGGAAGGTTCAAATTGCAAAGGTAAAGAGAAAAAGAGATTGAAATTTTATTGTGTGATCGAGGATGGCAGAATGTCGACTGGTATGGGGTTGAAATGTGGCAATACTGTAGAAGGTGTGTAATTTATTTATGAACTGGTATCAATTAATTGAAGTTGGATTTTGAACTTGTGGCATGTAGGTTTTGGTCTATGTGTATGAAGGGGTTCAATAAGCAACTTGTCAGCATTTCAGGAGACATCTCAATACTCTCTCATGATCCTCAAGGTCACAGATACAGACAGGGAGGCAGCGGCACAGGAGATATGTTGATGGCATAGTTACTGAGAACCTCAGGCTAGGTTCCTGGGGATACAGGTGAGAATTCTCCCATAAGAAATAGGCTCTTGAGCCTTCTCCGCCATTCAATAGGATCATGGATCATCTGGCATTCCTCACAACCACTTCCCTGCATTGTTCCCGTAATCTTTGACTCCCCTACTGATCAAGAATCTCTCTCAGTCTTAAACATACACAAAGACTCTGTCCCCACAGCTCTCTGTGGCAAGGATTTTCAAAGATTGTCAACCCTCAAAATAAATTTCCCACCTCCATCTTAAATTAGTGCCCCTTTAATGTGAAGCTGTGTCCTCTGGTTCCAGACTCTGCCATGAGGAGAAGCAACCTCTCAGCTGAAGCAACATCTTGTCAAGCTCCTTAAGAATTGTAGATGTTTCAATGAGATCATCGCTCATTCTTCTAAATTCCAGTGAGTAGAGTTCCAATCTGCTTAACCCTTGTTCACAAGACAATCCCTACATTCTGATGACCTTACCTGAAACAAGGGGACCACAACTGCTCACAGACAGACTTTGAACAGTTCTAGTAACTCAAAACCAGGCATCTCTGCAGTACTGTGCAACATCAGCAACAGTAGAATCACACTCCGATATAATCGGCATATTCACAACCTGACATACCCCCCATCCTGCCATTACCATCAAGCCAAGGGATAAACCCTAGTTTAACGAAAGGTGTAGGAGGGCATGCCAGGAGCAACACCAACCATTTCTAAAAATGACATATCAACTTGGTGAGGTTAGAAGACCACCTGCATGCCAACAGCACAAGGAGCAAATGACAGAGTTAAGTAATTCCCTAACTGACAGATCAGATCTGAGCTCTTCAGGCCTGCCACATCCATATAGTGGATAATTACTTCACTGGATGAGGAGGCTCAACAAGTAGTCTCATTCTCAATGATTTGAAGATCAGTGCATAAGTTAGGATTAAAGCATTCATAAGCCAAGTGAATGATCCATTTCGGCCATGTCCGGAAGTAAACAGCATCACAGAAGCCAGACTTCAACCAATTCAATGGACTCCATGTGATATCAAGAAACAATTGGAGGTAGTGCTTCCTGCAAAGGCTATAGGCCCTGAAAACATACCTGCAATAGTACTGAAGACTTGTGCTCCTGAACTTGCCACACCCCGGTCTAGCCATCCTTGTTCAGCTACAGCACAGGTATCTACCTGACAATGTGGAAAACAGCACTTACATCTTGTAAACAAGAACTAGGCCAACTCCAACATGGCCAGTTACCACATCATCAACTACTTTCGGTAAACGAAGAAATAATCAACAATGCTTTCAAGCAGCATTTGTTCAGTGATAGCCTGCTCACTGACACCAGTGGAGTCAATGGGAATCAGGGAGAAAACTCTGCTGGTTGAAGTCATATCTGGCACAAAGGAAGATGATTCTTTGTTGGAGGTCAGTCGTCTCTAAAAGGAGTTAGATATTTTTAATCAACCTGATCAGAAATGTTATTTCACATCTATGGAGGAGGTGGGACTTCACTCCAGGTCTTCTGGTCCAGAAATAGAGACATGTTGACTGTGCCACAGCTCCTAAAGTTAGTATCCTGAGCCCAACCATCTTCAGAAAGCTCATCAAATGACTTTCAATCCATCATAAGTTCAGAAGTAGGCACGTTTGCCAATGATTGCACATATGTAGCACCATCCATGACTCCTCAGATATAGAAGCAGTCCATCTTCAAATGCAGCAAGACCTGGACAATATCCATTTCAGAAGGCAGCCGAGAGTCAACCACATTGCTATTCTTCTGGAGTTACATGCAGATCAGTACAGGAATATCAGCACCTTTTCTCACTTAAAGGATATGAGTGATCTAGAGGAGTTTCTTGATCATCAATAAATTTAAATCAAATTCAAATATCACCATCTCACCTAGGTCTCTGGATTCCTACTCCAATGTCAATATCATTTGGCCATCAAGTTGACATAAAAAATCTCTTATCCAGTCATACTGACTGTATACTTCCTAACATTTTCCTTTAATAATGGTTAAGTAAATAACTCAATCTTACCTCTTTAATTTGGTTCGGTTCAAAGCAGGCAGGCAGCAGTGACTCCAAAATGTGCAAGGCTAGCAGCTTGGTACGTAAATTGCGCACGAGTGGAAGACCTGGGGGAAATTGTTATTGAAATTGTTATTACCAGGTTGTAAATTCATGAAGCAAATCAAAACTAGTGAGAATAAAAGTACTGCTCCCAGAGCACAAAGATTTAGGTTGTATACTGAGCTAAATAAAAGCAAGCAAACAATTCACTATCACAGGATAAGAAAGCATTTAAAAATGCCAAAGGCTTTAAATAACAATTTTGCAGTTTTTTTATTTATTGATATTACTAATCCTGTTACAATTCACTATAATTCATTAAACTACAAAAACTTACAACTGTAAACATACATAGGTATACTGACCAAATCGACAGCCATACTGACCTATCAGTTGCCTATTTTACAATTATATGTGAACCATTCTTGAATTTACAAATTTTAATCATTTGGACCAATAGTTCATGTGACGCACAATATTAGCTGACTTTCTGGAACTAGTTACACTGTTATTACTTATTAACTTGACTTATAATGAAGAAAGCACTTTTCAGATTAATGATAAATGATATTAAAATTTTGATGAAAATTGTTGCACTAAAATGTTCTTACAATAATTCACTCAAACTTTTCAATTTTACTTATATGGTCATTGTTAGCTTAGATGTGTACTTCACTGTCTCACCTGTTTCATGCATCTGTGTAGCTATCAATAAGAGTGGATCAATCCATTTCACAGAAACAATGTTGTTCTGTACATTTTTGAAGGAGATAACACGACGCAAAAAAACAAGGAAGTCTCCCAACTGGGTTTCTACAATTCGTCTGCTTTTGCCATGATCTGTTTATAAAAGAGAAAAAAACACATAAAACATCAACATAATTCTTAACAGATGATGATAAGTGGAGACATAGAGGCATTATTCACTTTGAGAGTTCTTTAGGTTCTGCAGTCTAGATTCAAACACAGCCAGATAAAGATGAAAGCTTACCTTCTGATTGCACTAAGAATCCAACAGAAAATAAATGAGCCTTGATCCCGTTCCTAATGGGCAAGGAAACAACCCAACACTGCTCTTAATTCAAAACTTAGAAAAGACCACAGGATGCATTGTATGAAATTTGTTTTTAAAATGATGCTGTAAGATGGAGCCACATATGGAAGTATAAAATTAAATGTTCTACTTTCTTCACCTTTATGACCACTAAGATCACAAAAAGAGTTCAACACATCAGGTCTTTCCTGTTTGTCATGTTTACTAGAGAGGTTATGTAGGATTATATAGGTTATGAAAGGCCCAGGAACAGATCATTTGCCAAAGCAGTCCATGCTTATCTTTGTGCTCCACTTCAGTCACCCCTTCCTCTTCATTCCTCAACTAAATCTATCATTGTAACCCTCTAGTCTTTGCTTCCTTGTATTCATGTCTAGCATCCTCTTAAACACAATTATACTATTTACTTTATCCACTCCCTGCAATATAGAGTTCAACATTCCTGTTACTCTAAGTCCCTTTCAGATTTGTATTGAGTACATCTAGTTAGTTTTACCTCTCTCACAAAATCAGCTCTCTGCGCCCATTCTATCAAAATGTGGATAGACGTTAGGTGATCCCTCAACTTTTCTTTTTCAAGAGATATACCCTACCAGTCAATTCTTTGCTATAGAGTCATTCATTTTTGGTCACAGTCTAGACCCAGAAGTAAAAGCCAGTTTAAAAAAAAATGAACTTCCTGGTTATGATAAACTGCCATTTTGAAGTATACAATTTGAATCAGACCAGTATAGCTCACTGACTAGCTTATTGTTATTTTCCTGACTGTAACCTTTTTTTGTATTCTTCAGTGCTTTTTTTTGGTAAATGATTACCATAACCACATGCAGTACTTAGTGTGTTCTAAAGTTCAATGAAAGGTTAGCATAATTTCCTTACTTTTCAGTTTTCTCTCTAGAAATAAAAAAAAATTGTTTGCGGTCTTAACTGTAATACAACCTTTAGTATTTGATTATTTAGATTCCAGTGATTCTTTTTTCATCTGTCCCTCCTAATGTCTCTCATTCTATACAAGTGCCTTTCCTATTCTTCCTCCCAAACACATACTACTCCAAGAATCCGTGCTGAACTTCATTCATCAATACTTAACCCATCATACAAGTTCATTAATGTCTTGTAATGTGTGCATTCCTCCTCAGTATTGACTATTTCCTCATGCCCATCAAAACTGGTGCTATTTGTCAAGTTTGAAACAGGTGAAGTCATCATAGCTCTACTGGAATAGTCCAATAGGGCTCTCTCATTACAGAGACAGAACTGATGGTGGTTCAACCTGAGGGTCCTCACACCTCAGGTGAGTGGAGAGATCATGATAGCCTCAGCAATAGAACACTAAAAATGATACAGCACATCTTGTCCATGCCAACCCAAGGACACTAGATGCTCTTTCTAATCCCATCTTCCTGAACATACCCCATAGCCCTACAGCTTACAGCACTCAAGGTGCAGATCCAGGTACTTTTTTGAAAGAGTTTAGGGTCTCTGCCTCCACTACCAACTCAAGCAGCGAAATCCATACACCCACCACTTCTGCGTAAAAGTTTTCCTCACGTCCCCTCTAATCCTTCAGCCATTTAGCATGAATGCATGATCCCAGTTGTAACCTTTCTGCCAAGGGATACAGGTTCTTGTCTGTTCTCTTTCTATCCCTCACAATTTTGAAGACCGCAATTATGTTACTCCTCAGCCCTCTCTGTTTGAAGGGTAACAACCCCAACCTCTCCAATCTCTCCTTGTAGGTATGATTCTCCAGCCCTGGCAATATTTTAGAATTTGTTTTATACTGTCTCCAGAGAATATGACGACCAGAACTGTACACAATATACTGGTGGCCTTACCAGTTTCATCATGATGGATGCCAATGAAGGACAGCATTACATGCTTTCTTTACAACCTCATCCACCTGTACTGCTTCCATTCAGGACATGTGCAGTTGCACACAAAGATCTCTCATTTCATCAACCCCTCTTTTTATGTTCCCATTTATTGTGTATTCCCTTTTGCTGTTTGATCTTCCTCAATGTATTACCTCACATTTACCAGAGTTGATTACCATCTGTCATTTCCTGCCCACTTAATCTATATCATTTTGAAGCTTACAGCTATCCACCACGCAGCCAATTTTTGTGTTGCTTGCAAATTTCAGCAATTGTGTTCGCCACATTCAAGAGCAAATCATTAATGTAGAAAACAAACAGCAGGGGTCCAAACACCAAACCCTACAGAACACCACCTGAAACAGCGTTTCATACACAAAGGCATCCATTGATCATTACCCTTTGTTTCCTTTTCTAAGCCAACTTTGAACCAATTCGACACATAACTTGGTATCCCACGGGCTTTTACTTTTTGATCAGTCTGCAATTTGTCTCTTTGTCGAATGCCCTATTAAAACAGTGCAATGGATATTGTCTGCATCAATCCTTATCGATTCTAATTGTCAATTCCTCAAGCCATTCAACCAAATTTCCGCCTCATAAAGCCATGCTGACTAGTCCATATCCTTCTAAGTGACAGTTCATCCAATCTCATAGGATGGATTCTAACTTCAGTGGTGGGCAAATCGTAAGATTAACTAGCCTATATCTGTTTATCGTTTCCTTGATACCCTTTTTAAACATCTGAACCACATTCTCAGTATTCCAGCACCTCACCTGTGTCTGATGAAGTTTGAAAAATAACCTGCTAAAATCTGCTATTTCCTCCCTGATAACTTTCAAAATCCTAGGGAACAAGTCCTGGCAACTTATTCAATTTCAAGGATTGTGACTCCTCTTATACTTGCTCTCTCGTCATGAATTTTTTGTCCTATATTTCACACTGTTCCTCTTGGATTACTACATCTTTATCATCCCTTTCTTTGATGAAAAGAGGTGAAAAAATTCTTCTGACATTCTCTGCATCTTCACACAAGTTCCTTACTTCATCTCTGATAGGTCCCACTTCTTCCTTAACTATCCTTTTGCTCTTCATATTCTGGTAAAACATCTTTGAGTTTTCCTTTATCTCACTCATCAATATTATTTCATGCCCTCTCTTTGGTTTGGTTTCTTTTTTTTAAAACTGAATCCCAGTGCTTTCTATATTGTCTAGGCTATCTGCAATATTGAGTTTTTGTGACTATAAGCTTTCTTTTTCTGTTTAATCATCCCCTGTATTTTTCTAGGCAACCATGGGCATTGAGGTTTGGCAGTACCATTCTTATGTCTGGAGGGCTCATGTCTGCTTTTAGTGGCTCATATTGGTTTTCCACTGATTTATCGTTTAGAAGTCCACCTCAAGTCAAATCACTTTACAGTTTTGTAAAAATTTGCCTTCCCCTAGTTTAAAACTTTTATTCCAGATTCAGCTCTGTCCTTTTCTGCAATAACACTAACTCTAACTGAATTGTGGTCACTATGCCCTGATATGGCCACCTACTGTCACTTCACCCACTTGTCCATTTTCATTTCCTAAAACTCAATTCAGAATGGTATCTCCTCTTGTTGGACTCATCACATATTGTTTAAATTAATTCCTGGACACAGTACCCAAAATTTTCACCCTCAATACTCCTTATATTTGTTTGAAATCTGGTTGAGATTGGGATAGTTAAAAGTCTCGTATTATGAAATTTGTCTACATATATGTTGTTCTGTCTCCCTCTCCCTATTTGGGGGTTTAAGGTATTCTCCTAGTGATGTGACTGCCCCTTTTTAAATTCCTAAACTCAACCCATAAAGCCTCATTTATTAACCTGTTTAGTATATCACCCCTTCTCCCAACTGTAAATGATTCTTTAAATCAGTACTGCTATCCACTACCTTTGTCACCAACTCTATTCTGCCTGAAAACTCTATATCCAGGGATATCAACCTTGAGAGTGTGGTGCAAGAAAAGCACAGGTCAGGCAGCATCCAAGGACTGGGAGAATCGACATTTCGGGCATAAGTTTTTGTTTATCAGGAGTGAGAATCTGCCAATTTTGCCCTTCCTTTAGCCATGTGTTGATCTTTGCCCTTGTTCAGCTGCCTTGTTTGTAATACTCATTGCATTGAAATGTAAACAATTCAATCCCATCAATTTCTTTTGCTGGACACTTTCTAATTCTACTTCTTTATCTTTCCGAATCACTGACTACATCATTAACTAATGTTCTACATCCTGTGTTCTGATCTGAATTGTACCGGTCTAAGATTAAACTTTGGTTCCCATCCCCCTGCCATTCTAGTTTAAAACAATAATGGAACCTGCTGCTGTGGGAACTGAATGCACTCTTTGGCATCATTCTGCATTACAAATCAGCCAGCCAGCCAACTGAGCTAACCAACCTCATTTAGAAAAAGTGTTTTGATTCCAAAGTACAAACTGTCAATGTGGTTCTAACACTCTTCCTTGCAGATCATCATTGTCTACTCTGTTACTTTGAATTTGACCCATTTTCTTCGACTGCTTACGGTCTTCCATTTTTCACTGTAATACTGGAAGCAATTTAACTTCACAGTGTAAAGTGCATAGATCATTCAGTTTTCATTTTAAAAATTGTTATTCCAAATCGAAAGATGACCATCAGACCATTATTAATTGTCGGAAAAACCACTTTGGTTTTCCCTTTAGGGAAGGAAATCTGCCATCCTAACCTGGCCTGGCCTACATGTGACTCCAAAGCATCAGCAATGTGTTTGACTCTCAACTGTCCTCTCAAATGGCCTAACAAGCTACTCATTCCTTCCAAATAACAAAAACTCCTGAAAAAAGGAATAAAACCAATGAAGCACCTGGCATCAACCTAGGCCAGGTTGATCAACCAAAAACGAGGACAACAAACAAAACATGTCAATCCTAAAAAGGCTACCCAGTTAACACCTGCAGGCAAGAAACAAGATTGGGAGCACCATCTCAAAAGCGCTGCGCTTTTCCAGCAACACATTTTTCAGCTCTGATCTCCACCATCTGCAGTCCTCACTTTCTCCCAGAACCTTCTCAAAGACGAGTCAAGCAACAGCCTGACATAGTTATACCCATGGAATAATATGTTACATACCATCATACCAGACAACATCATCACCTTCCCTGGGCATGTCCTGCATGTGACAAAGAGGACAGCAAAGCTGGCACAGTAAAATACAGTCTGGTGGGAATTGCCCTGGCATTCTGTTCTGGAAAAGGGATTTTCATGTCCATCAAGTTTGACTCAGCTCTGACTGGGTCTGAGACAGGTGTAATCAACATGAGGGAAATACATTTGTGAGCTCATCCTGATCCATCTGTCTACCAGAAACATGTGTCCATCACAGTGTTAGTAAGAGTGACCATGCACAGTCATGGAGTCACATATATAGCACGGAACCAGACCCTTTGGTCCAACTCATCCATGTCAACCAGATATCCTAAATTAATCTAGCTCCATTTGCCAGCATTTGGCCCATATTCCTCTAAATCCTTCCCCTATTCATATACCCATCCAGATGCCTTTTAAATGTTGTAATTGTATGAGCCTCCACCACTTCCTCTCGCAGCTCATTCCATACATGTACCACCCTCTGCATGAAAATGTTACCCCTGAGGTGCCTTTTTAACGTTTCCCCTTTGCCCCTAAACCTATGCTCTCTAGTTTTGGACACCCCCATCCCAGGAAAAAGACCTTGTCTATTTACACTATCCATGCCCCACATGATTTTATAAACCTATATAAGGTCACCTTCAGGGAAAATAGCCCCAGCCTATTCAGCCTCTCCCTATAGCTCAAACCCCAGCAACATCCTTGCAAATCTTTTTTGAATCCTTTCATATTTGACAACATCCTTCCTGTGGCAGGGAGACCAGAACTGCACACAGAATTTCAATAGTGGTCTAACCAATGTCCTGTGCATCCGCAACACGATCTCCAAACTCCCATACTCAATGCACTGACCAATAATGGTAAGCATACCAAACACCTTCTTCACTATCCTACCTACCTGTGGCTCCACTTTCAAGGAACTATGAACCTGGTTCCTTGTCTCCAAGGCCTCTTTGTTAAGCAGCACTCCCCAGGACCTTACCACTGATGGTATAAGTCCTGCTCTAACTTGCCTTTCCAAAATGCAGCACCTCACATTTATCTCAATAAAACTCCATCTGCGACTCCTTGGCCCATTGGCCCGCCTGATCAAGATCCCATTCTATTCTGACGTCCTCGTGGAAGCAAAATCGTGTCTTCACACTAAGCATCCCCCCCCATCATACTGTGAGACACTACAATTGCACTAAATAGAATAGACTTCAAACAGATCTAACAACTCAATACTGGGCATCCATGACGTATTGTGAGCCATTAGCAGAAGCAAAATTGTATGCAATCACATTCTGCAACATGGAAAATCCCCATTCTATTATTACCATTCAGTGAAGGGACTAACTTCTGGTTCAAAGAAGAGCGTAGGAGGGCAGAAGCAGCATCAGGAGTTCCTAAAAATGAGGGAACTTGGTGAAGCGACAACACAACCTGCGCACCAGACAACAAAAGCAGCAAGCACTTGACAAGGCTAAGTGATTCCACAAGCAACAGATCAGATGTCAGCTGCTTCAGTGATCTCCTTTCCTAAGATCAGAAGTGAAGATGTTCATTGATGATTGCCTAGGTCTTGCTGCATTTGTGCAAAGTTCAGGTTTGTGTTGTTAGAAGGTAAACAATATCTGCTCGACCTAAATGCCAGGGAGTTGTCAGTTCTGACAAGGGTTGGCCCTTGATTTTCAATGGTATTACCATTATTGAATTCTCATTATCAACTGACCAGAAACTAAAACGGACTAGCCATACAAATAGTGCTAGGCAAAAGTGAAGACTGCAGATGCTGGAAATCAGAGTCTAGATTAGAGTGGTGCTGGAAAAGCACAGCAGGTCAGGCAGCTTCCAAGGAGCAGGAAAATCAATGTTTTGGGCAAAAGGCCTTCATCAGGAAGGTACATTAGTGGTGGAACAAGTGAATTTTTTAGATGTGGTGCCAATTAAGCAGGCTGCTTCATCATTCCTGATGAAGGGCTTTTGCATGAAACATCGATTTTCCTGCTCCTCGGATGTTGCTTGTCCTGCTGTGCTTTTCCAGCACCACTCTAATCTAGATATAAACAGTGCTGCCAGAAGGTCAGTTCAGGGTTGAGAATCTGGCGACGAATAACTTCCTGATTCCCCAAATTATGTCCGTCTCCAAGGCACAATTCAAGA
Organism: Chiloscyllium plagiosum; assembly: GCF_004010195.1. Taxonomy (NCBI): domain Eukaryota; kingdom Metazoa; phylum Chordata; class Chondrichthyes; order Orectolobiformes; family Hemiscylliidae; genus Chiloscyllium; species Chiloscyllium plagiosum. The sequence continues at coordinate 56,657,157 of NC_057710.1, read as the reverse complement.
GAGTGATGGAATACTCCCCATGTGCAGCTCCAACAACATTCAAGAAGCTTGACACCAAAGCAGCCTGCTTAATTGGCACCGCATGTACAAAAATTCACTTCTTCCACCACTGATGTACATTAGCAGCAGTATGGACAATCTTCAAAATGCAAGCAGAAATTAGCGAGGCTCCCTAGATCGCATGTCCCAAACGCAAGACCACTACCACTAGAAGGGCAGCAGATACACAAGAACACAAATCATCTGCAAGGTCCCCTTCAAGTCGCTCACCATCTGGCTTGGAAATATGTCACCTTTTCTTTTCTGTCAGTATTCCAAATCCTAGAACCATTTCCCTCACAGCATTTAACTTCACACTTTGGACTGCGGTAGTTGAGGAAAGCAGTTTCCACACACCTTCTGAAAGGCAATTAGGAATGAGCAATAAATGCTGGTCCAGACAGCGAAGCCCACATCCCATACAGGTCATTCTATATAACGTGCTTTTCGTTAACGCAAATTAACTCTAATGCGATTGAAGAATTGGGGACATTGTTTCTCAAGCACAGATTTTTAAAGTGCATCGGCTGTAACACACTTACATTGCCAACACTTAGGCACAGCTCCTAAAGCATGATTTTTCTACATGTGGAGTTCTACATAAGAACGCAACCATTGCTTTACAGAAGAACTACCTGCACATGAAGAATAAAAAAATGATTTTATGAAGCATATACAGATCACTATTTTGATTAATAAATATGGACAAAACCTTTTGTAACACTTGCAAAACTGACACAATAGCTCTTAACCACTTCCGCTGTGGTGATTGGAACTAGGTCAGCCAGTTGGATATCACAGAATATTAGTTCCCTGATTGGTCCAATCAGGGAGTCCTAGCTGACATATAACAGGAATGTCTCTCCCTCCAACTCTATTTTGATTTAGTCCCTACCCTCCCCCTCATTTTTTGATCACACAGCACTGCCCTTTGATGTGAAGGGCAGTGTTTGTCACTGGCCACTTGGGTGTTTTCCTATCTTCCTGGTGGTGGAAACTGAATAAAGATTCGTGCACTATGTGTCTTTCACTGTGTCTCACACCTGCGCGCACACACCATGGATGCTGGGGATAAAATAAGCACTACCGCACTTAGGTGGTAGTGTGGGGGTTAAATTTAAAAAGAAAAAAAAAGACAAAAAAAAACAGGAATGTCTCTCCCTCCAACTCTATTTTGATTTAGTCCCTACCCTCCCCCTCACTGTTTTGATCACACAGCACTGCCCTTTGAGGTGAAGGGCAGTGTTTGTCACTGGCCACCCGGGTGTTTTCCTATCTTCCTGGAGGTGGAATTTGAATAAAGATTGGTGCACTTTGTGTCTTTCACTGCGTCTCACACCTGCGCGCACACACCATGG
>NC_057710.1:56610416-56655482 GCF_004010195.1 Chiloscyllium plagiosum | reverse complement strand
AAAATAAGCACTACTGCACTTAGGTGGAAAAAGAAAATAAATAAATAGGGATACGGGCCCGGGTGTCCTTGGAGAAGGAGCACGCGGTGTCGACCAACACCCTGGAGTTGTTCAGGGAGAGGTGGGCGCCGCAGGGAGTGGAGTGCATCATTTCTCCCTCCAACTCTATTTTGATTTAGTCCCTACCCTCCCTTTGTTTTGATCACACAGCACTGCCCTTTGAGGTGAAGGGCAGTGTTTGTCACTGGCCACCCGTGTGTTTTCCTATCTTCCTGGTGGTGGAATTTGAATAAAGATTCGTGCACTTTGTGTCTTTCACGGTGTCTCACACCTGCACACATGCACCATGGTGCTGGGGCAAAAATAAGCACTACCGCACTTAGGTGGTAGTGTGGGGGTTAAAAAAGAAAAGAAAAAAGAAAAAAAGGAAAAAAAATAAATAGGAAAAAAAAATAAACAGGAGTGTTCCAACTCTATTTTGATTTAGTCCCTACCCTCCCCTTCACTGTTTAGAAAAAAAAAAGAAGAAAAGAAGAAAAAAAAACAGGAATGACATGGATTCGGCTCACTCAAGAAGCTGGTTCTGAGCCAGGTGGGTCAGTGCATATACCATGCACGCATAAAACGGGTGACTTGGGGACAGGGTTTCGTGGAGTTATTACACAAGTCTTAGGAGTTGACCAAGATTTCAAAACTTCACTCATATTACTTTCTCATGCACAATTTCCTATAATTATTTAGTTTGCATTTACTTTGACATTTTTGAACAGATTCACACAGCATAAAATTTTAATTTATTCAGATAAGATTACATACTCTGGGTGTGGATCTAATTTCATTTTGTGAATTCTAATATCCCATAGATTCAGCATGTTTGTTAAACTTTGAATAATTATGAAAGTAGTCATTTAACTTATTTCCACTGTATTGGTACACAAGTTTTTTTGTTGGGGACCATGCACCTAGTTCTTTGATCAGAAATTAGTGGTTTAAGCCTCAGTCAACAGCTGCAACACATGAGTGTCAATATTGTGAACAATAAATGAAAAAGAAAGACCATGCATAGAAAAAAAATCAAAACAAACAAAGCAAAGCTAAGAATTGCAGCTGCTGAAAATCTGAAACAGAAACAGAAATTGCTGGAGAAACTCAGCAGGTCTTTCAGCAACTGTGGAGAAAAAGCAGTTAACGTTTCATGTCCAGTGACCCTTCCTTGAAACCAGGGTTACTAGTTTCAAAAGGTTAACTCTGTTTTCTCTCCACAGAAGCTGGTACATCTGCTTAATTCCTTGAGCAGTTTCTGTTTTGTTTTAAAACTAAGCAACCTGTTTATTCATATATTATTGACCATCACACATTAAAACCGTATAAAATTAATATGTCAATGAAAGGTATAATATTTGCACAGTAGCTATGTTTGCTTATGTATAATTTTCACCACATGACTTAGTTGAAAGCCTCCAACTCTATATATTGGGCTCCATTCCTTCAGTGTATTTTTCTTTCCCGGAATCTCACATGCAGAGATCCAAGTAAAACAACCTGAACAGGGAGGTGATTCTTTAAGTGTCAGCATTGGCCCAAAAGAGATAGTGTCCTCTATGATTCTATGGCAGATTACACTGCCATAGAACACTGAGAAATATATTTAACTAATACAGATTCTTTTCTGGATAAAAGCCACTCTGCTTTTCCCTTGATCTGTTTGCCAAAGCACCTTGAAGTGAACATCAAATATCATACTTAATTACATAATAAAATAAGAACTAAGAGCTGGAATAATCAACTCTACTTGTTTAATCAGACAGTCTGAGCCAACTTTAGATCTTAAAGAGTTAAATAGTGATGCAAATCCAGAAATGGCTTCTTTATCCTTTTTAGCTTTGTGGAAGACAAGGTGGTTTATTTGCTGAAATTATTGAAATAGTACTAGGTGCATAAGGTTCACGGGTTCTTGGACACCTGCAAGAACTTTCTTGCTGGGTTGGGGCGAAAGGAATTTAGGAAAGTGAGCTAAAACTTCTCCATGTATCCGGCCATACTACATGTGGACTTAAGAGCTGTCTCATTTTGCATCTCCTCTTCCCAATTCATCAATTTTACCCAGGAGGTAAGATCAGAGCGCATATCCGATAATGCAGCACTCTATCAACACTTAGCTGTAGTCAGTGCCTAACACATCACTGAGTCCAAGATTGAAGCTTGAATCCATGAAGTTCTGAATAAAAATTCTCAATGACACCATCAGCACATGAAAAGACGAAATATATGTTAATGATGTAGATGGAGAGCAGTCATCTAAATAAACTTTTCTGTTCACAATGGGAAGAAAACTTGCTGAGGCACAATCCATAAAAAAGTTGTATTTAGAAAATTTGGGAATGAACAAGATTGCTTGACTGCAAATTTCTTTTAAAGGGACATATTCTTAGATGATTTATCAATGTGGTCATAATACAGTATGCATCTTTAAACAAATTATAACTACTAAGTCAAAATAAAACATTACCTTATAAGTGAATTTAATTAAACAGGTGCTTTATTTCATTTTAAAATTCAAGTAAGGAAATTATAAACAGCTTGAAGATTCCTTTGATGCTGATATGCCATATTTCACCTGATGTAGCATAACGGTAGTCTGCCACTCTGATACTACAAATAAACTAGCACCTTTAAATCAGTGTGCGGCATTCATAGTGTTACTAGAACAGAACCGGTTTGCATGAAGTGTCTGTTGACAGATCATTTTTAGAAACCAGATTAATAGCACTGAAAAAGGTAAAAGTAGACATAACTGCAAGATAGATATATTGTCCTTTAAGGTATTTGGGCAAAGTAAAACCAAAGAACAGTTACACCACAAAAAGAGATCTGTTGAACCCATATCAACTCTATGCAAGAGCAATACATTTCCCTGTCCTTTCCCCAATGCCCTGCAGACCCTTTTTTTTTCTTTCCACTGCTTACCAAATATAGGGAATTCTGGAAGACCAAAATCATTGCATATACTCTCTCTATAACTTTTAAAAACATAGGATGCAACCTTCAGAGCAAGTGGTTTGGCAACTTCTAATCCAATTACCTTTTATAGGACCATTTCCTTATGACTACTAATTTAAGTTCCTCATTTTCATTGAACCTATCCTTCCCCACCAAGTCTGCACAAATTTTTGATTCCTCCTTTTACAAAGAGGAGGAATAGTACAGACAGTCCCTAAGTTGCAAACTGTTTCAGTTCTAGACTTAGTTTACAAATTGGAACACAATAGGGGACAATATAAAATAGCCATTCTTGAGTATAGGCAACGTTCATATGATGGACCCTTATATGTAAATCGGTGTTGCCCTATATTTGTTTCAGGCTTCTACATTTCTGGTTACAAATTTAGTATTTGCCTTCAAATAAACCATATTTAATTTTGCTAATTTCTTCCTTGTCAGAATACTAAAATGCTTTTACAATCTGTTTGCATGTCTCTTGCTAGCTCACTTTTTTAAAAAACGTATTCAAATCAAATTCTTGACCATCCTTTGTGGAATTCCAAAGTCTCCCCAACCGTGGGTTTACTATGCTTTTTGGAAACGTTATAAGCCTTTCCCTTTAAGCCAACATTTGCATCTCATGGGGCTTTAGATTTGTTGCAGATTGCGAAATAACATTCAATTATTTGCCATTGCTGGTCTACCATCATACCATTTAATCTAGTTTCCCAATCCACTTCAGCTAATTGACCTTATTGCAGAAGTGTTAATTAGCACAGAGAATCCAATAATAGTTTAAAATAACATTCAATTAGTCACATCAAAAGGTTTGCATATGGGAGAAGTCCAAAAAAGCCAATTAGCTGTTCTAATTTGAAATGATAAACAGGACTCTATGCTTGGGTAGATGTAAAATATACCATTATATTATTTCAAAGATGATAAGAAATAGGGACACGAGTAGACTGTTTGGCACCTCAAGCTTGCTCAGACATGTGACAGGATCATAGCTGAGCAAGGGAGTTATACCAAGTGCCCTACATCAATTCTTATCCCAGAGTCAACATTCCAAAAAAAAACAATTAACTGATGATTATCACATCTGTTTTAGAGATTTTAATCCTACACTACAACAGCAACTACTTGATAATAAATTCTCTTTGCAAGCTATAAAGCACAATAAGATCAATTGGTTGTGAAAGACTGCGTCAGCTAACACCCACAACTGCTAGTGATAGCAGGATGGGACTTCCATAGCCATGCAACAAACAATCTAATGACATCAATTAAGAGAGAAGCAATTCAAATGAATATACTTTTGAATTTGCCCTGCATATACAGCGCTCAGGAAAAGTCAGTAGCTCTACTTTTCATAGTTTTACTTGCACAGTAACAGGAGAAAAAATGACAAGAAAAAAAGACATTACACACCAGAAACTCTGATTACAATAGGTGTTCTGATATATATAATTGAGGAAAACAAATGGTCAGTATTCATACTCTTTAATAAAATGTGAATATATGCATATAGTTTTCTTTATTCTATCGTGGATGTGGGCATCTATAGCTTGCTGAAAATGTGTTGCTGGAAAAGCGCAGTAGGTCAGGCAGCATCCAGGGAACAGGAGAATCGACGTTTCGGGCATAAGCCCTTCTTCGTGCCCGAAACGTCGATTCTCCTGTTCCCTAGATGCTGCCTGACCTACTGCGCTTTTCCAGCAACACATTTTCAGCTCTGATCTCCAGCATCTGCAGACCTCACTTTCTCCGCATCTATAGCTTGGCCAGCACTCACTGCCCAACTCTAATTGCTTTGGAACGGAGTGGCTTGCTAGGCCATTGCACTTCAGTTAAAAGTCAACCACTTTGATATGGGTCTGAAGACATATGTAGTTGAGGCCAAGTAAGGAAAGCAGATTTCCTTCCTTAAAATAAATTAGAGAATCAAATGGGCTTTTACTACAAAAGGCAGCTATTATAGGTTTGATTTAATTCAAATTTCATTGTCTGCTATAGTAAGTTTCAAACCACAGAACATCAGCTTGGGCTACAGGATCAGCTAGTCCTGTCATGTTAAAACTATGCCCCTATTTCTCTTTTACATGTACATCACATTCCTTCCCTTTCAGAGCAAAAACCTGGTTTAAGCCCAGTAAAGATTGTTTCATGCATTGGGCAATCTTACCTTCATATTTCATAAAATATCATGCATGTAAAGTTGTCTAATGCTTCAAAACCAAGCAGCCAGAAAAAAACCCTCAACCTTAAAATCATGAGGCCAAAACAGCTCTTTGAAAGTGAAGCGAACAGCTTATTAGTAGTCCTACACTCCAGGCTTGGAATGGTCTAATGGAAATAAATAGTTTGCCAGATACAAATCAAAAAAGTATACCGTAAATTAAAGGGGAAGGTCATGTGGGATATAGGTAAATTAATGTTACTTCTGCAGTTCTGCAATTATAATTTCTGATACAGAGTAAATGAACTCACATCAGTGTGTGGTTGTTTCAGCCAAGAGCTGAGTCAACAAGAATGGAAACTATGTGGAGGAAATATATAATTGTTTTTGTATTTGCTAAAATTGTATGCCAGCATGAAACGTGATTGCAAAACAACGACGGATATTATGAGCAAATAAATAAGATGTTGTGAGGGGATGAAGTTAGGCCAGATACGCCTAGTAGGTATGAACATCTGTTTCCCACTTTTACAGAGACACAGGAACAAACCCCAATTAAAGAGGTCATAGGGATCAGAGTGGCTTCGGGAGAAGCCCAGATGGAAAGAGTAGATACTGATGAAGAAAGAATATGCCTAACAATGACCTGCAGTGGGATGAGGTCAAACGGCCTTGTGAGGCCAGAAATAAGCATTTTGTCACAGACAAGGCCGGATACGGCTAGAGATAAGCAGGAGTGGTGGGACCAGTCTTAGGGAAGTAGAGGATGTAAACAGGGGGGAAAACAATGAAATAAGAAAAAAAATATGTAGGAACCAAATTATATAAATATCGAGTATTTGTTGAACTCAGTGTGTTTTGTCCCTGCCTTGTGGACATCACACCCACTTGCAAGTGTAAAATAAATGACACTACTGATTCAGATCTTGTCTTGGACTGAAATTATTGAAGTGTGTGAGCATTGTTTCTCACAATTGGGGGCTGTCCGGTCAGTAGTTAAGTACTGGTAGACATTTGAGCAGGTATTTCATAATGTTCAGCAAAAATGTATTCCTGTCAAAAATATGGACTCTGTGAGAAGGATGAATCACTATTTTAACAAAAATAGTCAAGGGGAGTATCCAATCAAAAAACAAAGGCATACAAAGTATCAAAAACTAGTCTTAAACCAAAGAACTCAGATTATTAAAAAGCTAATAAAAAGAAAGAAAATTGATTATGATAGTAAATTGTAAAAAATATAAATACAAGCAGCAAGAGCTTCCACAGGTATATAAAAAGACAGTCAGTAAAGGAAATATTGGACCCTTGGAGGATGTGACTGGAGAATTGATAACAGGGAAATGACAGATAAATTAAACCAATATTTTGTAATGGTTTTCCCAGTACAGGACAGTGCAAACACCCCAAACGTATTAGATAAGAAAGATCTGGTAACATTTTTATCATGAGGGACAAAATATTTGGCAAACTAATGGGACTAAAGGTAGATGAGTCACAACGATCTGATGGCTTACATCTAACGGTTTTAAGGGAAGCGGCTGCAGAGATAGTGTAGATATTTTCCAAAATATTCTGGAACTGTCTGGATTCCAGGAGGATTCCAATGAATTGGAAAGCCCCCAGTATGACACTCCTGTTCAAGAAGGGAGGGACAGGAAAAAAAACAGGAACTCAAAAGGACAGTTAATCTAATATAATTGTTGGGAAAATTCTAGAGCCTGTTATTAAGGAAGAAATAGCAAGACGTATAGAAAATCAAACACAGTCAATATGGTTTTGTGAAAAGGAAATAGCTACAAAACTGTTCCAGCTCTTTGAAAACATAGCAAGCAGAGATGATAAAGGGAACCAGAGGTGCAGTGTATTTGGATTTCCAGAGGCATTCACTGAGGTGTCATGTAAAACTTTATTGCACAAGGTAGGAGCTCAAATAATTGGGAGTGAAATATTAGCACGGATTCAGGATTGGTTAACACAGAAGATAAAATTGTAATTAATGGCTCTTTCTCAGGTCAGAAAGTCATAACTAGTGAAGTGCCACACAATCAGTCCAAGGGCTTCAATTGTTAACTATATTAATAACTTGGAGGAAGGGGCAGACTGCAGTCATGTTTGCACATGACACACAAATCATTGGAGGGCATGTGGTTATGAGTACATAAAGAATCTGCAAGGGGATAACAGATAGGTCCTGTGAATGGGCAAAAAGCTTGGCGGATGGAGTATTATTAAAAACACACAAAAGATCACACTTTTTCCATAATAATGATGAAAAAGGTCTTAATTTTAAAACTTCACATTTTAAATTATTTTTGGTTCTGCTATGTCCTCCAGCTGCTACTTCTGAATTTTTTTTCAAGACATAACAAACTGAATAAGATCATAGAAGCATTATCTGAACTTACAACTATACATTTTGGGGATTGCGGTGATCCATAATAATATGATTTATGGAAACGTTATTGGGTTTTCAAGGACTTCTCACTGTCATGATTCCTCCCCTTGTTAAACAATATTCATCTCTCTTGAATAAACAATGTTCTTTCTTTTTAGAGTATTCCACCAAGATCAGTAGAAAAAGCAAAATGTGTCAAACTGAACACTAGTGCAAAATCCTGAGGAAGGGCTTATGCCCGAAACGTCGATTCGCCTGTTCCTTGGATGCTGCCTGACCTGCTGCGCTTTTCCAGCAACACATTTTCATGTCATACAGAGACTGGCTAGCAAAGTGTGTGGAATCTGCAGCTTTACAAATAGAGGTATTGAATACAAATGTATAAAATTATGCAGAAATGTAATAGACATCTGGTTATACAATAACTATAGTGCTGCATCCACTTATAATCACTACACTTTAGGGGAAATGGCGGCAGAGTGGTAATGTCACTGAAGAGAGGCAAACATGGGTGTGAATTTCATAACAGCAGCTCATATTAGAATTCAACTGATAAAACTAGACTATAAAAATAGGCGAGATTTTGACCATGACGCTATCACTGATTGTCTTAAAGACCCAAGTGATTCACTAATATCTTTCAGGGAAGAAAGTTTGCATCCTTACTCATATGCAACTCCAGACCCTTAGCAATGGGAGGTACTCTTAACTGCCTATAGAAATATTTGAGGAGAAAGTGAGGTCTGCAGATGCTGGAGATCAGAGATGGAAATGTGTTGCTGGAAAAGCGCAGCAGGTCAGGCAGCATCTAGGGAACAGGAGAATCGACGTTTCGGGCATTAGCCCTTCTTCAGGAATGAGGAAAGTTGGACCAACTTTCCTCATTCCTGAAGAAGGGCTAATGCCCGAAACGTCGATTCACCTGTTCCCTAGATGCTGACTGACCTGCTGCGCTTTTCCAGCAACACATTTCCATCTGCCTATAGAAATAGTCTAGCAAGATTGTGCAATATATACTTGCCTAGTCAGTAACACCCATAACCTATGAAAGAATAGATTAAAAAGCACTTTTAAAATGACATGAGGATCCTTGAGAGGGCAGAGAATAAGATTGATCAGACTGGTTCCAGAAAGGAGACATTTTAGTCACAAAATTTGGTTGGAGAAGCTTGAGATTTCCTCCTTGGAGGAAATGAGCTTGAGAGGACGTTGAGAGTTGAGAGGTGTATGAAATTATGACATGTTTAAGGTATACAAAGGAAAGGCATTCCCACTAGTTGACTTAACTAGAACTAGGGGACACAAACTTAAGGTTTGGACCAAGAAATAAGGGTTACATGACTGTCTTCACCTGGAACACTCATCCTTCAAGGATGCTGGAAGTAGAGACAATGATTTCAAAAGAAAATTGGAAGAGAATTTAGGTAAATAAGCTTACAGGAAACACTGTCAGAACTGGAATCCACAGAGAGCCAGCATGGAATAAATTAGCCAACTGACCTCCTTCTGTTGCATACTGCTTCGAGGAAGAAGTTGTTTTAGGGCATTATTTTAAACTTAATGGTTTATAATTTCCTGTTGAAGGTATAACAATAATATAACTTGTTAACCTTGCATTGTGCCTTAAATCCTCAAGATAAAATTGAGGGATTCAACTTTAAGGTCTGCATAAATTTCGTGAAAGCAAAGATTTTTTTCAAATATACTTAATAGTCAAATTTAAATCATTTCTCAGCAGCAGCTTCTAAAAAAAAATCAGAATTTCACTCAGGTATTTCCAAAAAGAAATGTGGAGCAGAACACATTCCCATTTCAAACTTCCATTCCTGATCAATTTTAATCAGGCAACTACTTATATTCAAAGTTAAAAATCACACAACACCAGGTTACAGGCCAACAAGTTTAATTGGAAGCACACTAGCCTTCGGAGCGACGCTCCTTCATCAGGTGATACAGCGTCGCTCCGAAAGTTTAGTGTGCTTCCAATTAAACCTGTTGGACTATAACCTGTTGTGTGATTTTTAATTTTGTACACCCCAGTCCAACACCGGCATCTCCAAATTATGACTTATATTCAAAGAATTTAGAAGAAGCCACTAAAGCTTTATTACAAATTTAGCTTTATTAAAAATAATTAATTAACAGAATTGCTCAGCTATTGCAGAATAGACAATAATAATCCACCTCCTGCCTCTCGGGTCTCCTTGCTTTATTATACATCAGTAATTTGCTTTCTTCCATCCAATGATCGGCAGCCTCAGTCTTGCAGTGTTTCAGCACAGTTGAATTTTATGTTTTCAATTCGGCTTCCTCCTGCTGGGAGTCTGGAATGAATTGGCCTCTTCAATTGATCTCTCAAATAAGCAAAACCCTAGTGTTTTATCATCTACATTCCTGTTTTACCACTCAATTAAGCTCTGCTTTTCAGTCAGGCATTATATTCGAGAAAGACTAATGACAGAAAGCTTGAGTACTGAAACATGTATGTGTAAAACAAAATGCTCCTGACTGAAAAGTGGTATATAAAATATATCAATACATGAACATGCATGTTATCAAAACTAGTGGAGCACCATCTTTATTTTGTACTAGAAACACCATCTTATTTTTCTTTAGAAAAAGCAATCCTTGTTTTGTCTAATGTTTTTAAGGCAGAGATAAAATCTCTCGCCAATACTGAAGGCACAGCAGTGCATAAATTTAAGCCACTACTAACCAAATCATAGCATATAGCTTCTTTATAATAATTGTTAGGGGCTGGTAGACACTGAAAAATAAAAGTTTCACAACCCCACTAACAGTATGCAGGGAAATCCAACACAATGCTGCCAGCACTATCAGGCAGACATTTTGTGAAGATATCCCTCACCTAACACCATTTGAGCATGTTTGTTCCATTCGGTTGTGTCTGCAATGCCTCTCAAGAGGGTTTTAGTTTTAAAAATGCCTTGAAAGAGCACTAAAAAATGCTAAACCATCACTTGAAAAGCGTTATCAATTAATTATCATGTAATATGCTTTGTCTGGCAGCAAAATCAAATAGCTCGAGAGGTCTCCACTCTTAAAATAGTGAGATCGAAAATACTTTAATAACAAAATTCTATAAGTGAACATATTTTATACATTAACTTTCTATTCCCACCTTTACTTCTGGATCTGATGCTGGATCCACAACTACGTTGTTCTGTACATTCCTCTTCAGCTAATTCACATTCTGAATTTCTACACATTGCATGCAAAAAACTTTGCAACTGGCAACACAATACATCCATTGGGGCTTGAACTACTTCAGGGCACAAGGTTTGTGCATAGGAGCTATAAAGAAAACCAAAAAGCAATAGGAGATCAATGTAAGAAGGAATACCAAGTTCAAATCAAAATACCAAAGCTTATCATTTAATATATCTAGTTTATGAAAGATAAGGAAATTATGTCAATTTTACCATTGGCGCCAAATGGTCAAATAGACAGTTAAAAGAAAAAAATGAAGATTGTGACCAATTCCATAGAAAAATTAAGAACTATATTACATTGACAATTATAAGCATCCATTGGGAGGGTGACAAAATGCATAAATCAGGGTTCAACATGCTTCAGTGCACCAACGTAACTAAACCACCCAGGTCCAGAAAAATGTAAGTTACACATTAAAATGGATGATTATTTGTTGGAATGCTGTTGATGTTACAAGGAAAAACAAAATATAAATCCACGTAACAGAAATTGCTACAATCCAATTGCAAATAGATTTTGATGTTAGTGTACTTACCAAGATTGACATATTACTTCATTAAATGTCACTCTAAGTTACAGCTTCCTTTATGGATTGCTTACCTAGCAGTGATAGCTAAAATCTGCAGAAGTCGAGCACCTGCCAACTTTAGTGCAACATTTAAATGGGGATGGCCAGACACTGAAGCCATCAGCCAACGTTGGTTTACCAGGAGACAGGAGTTTGTCAGCTTTGAAAGAGCTTCGAGAAGACCGCTGTTAATGACCACGGATAGGTCAGCAGGCTGATAACGGATGTTTAAAGCAAATATAGTAGCTAACAGAAGGTGCTGCTGTGCTCCTGCAACAACAAACAATATTTAATAAAATTCAAATAACCAGTGTAAAACCACTTGACAGTCTTAAAACAGAATTAGTCTAAGTTATTGCCAGTTCAAAAAAAATTGTACAACACTTTTGTTAAACATTTAAATTTTAGAAAATATACGTAACCTACATGGACTGTAAAATGCTAAAAAGTACACATAAATAAGCTAATTTTCAAAATAAAAATCAGTTTTGAAAATAAGTGCATGCCATCATAACCTAGATTAGTGCATTATTAATCTTGAAGTTGTAAGAATTTAATATGAAATAAATTTGGCAAATTATGTTTTGTGTGTGCAGCAGTCATTTGGGTTTCAATTTCTTAGTTCTCCTTCATACCCATGGTTCGAAGACAAATTTTGGTATTAGTTATTACTTATTCCTCATTGTCGGCCGATGACGTCATGCTGAAATATAGTTCCATCGATAACTGACATTTCTCTACACCTCAGTCTGTGACTGGTTTGCGCATCAACTTGATAGTGCGAGAGGCACACAAAAAGACAGAGGAAAGGGATTCACTTAAGAGTCAGAACTGATTAGACAGGCATGCTAAAGGACTGAAGAAGGAAGTGAGTGACCAAAGGTCAGATTTCTGTTGCATATTTGTGCCTTGTTTGGCAAGTCTACACGACTAATGTATGTCCGAACCATTGAATTATTGCACTTAACATCCACAAAAGTGACTAACTGCTTAATTGGATATTACAACATTTAAGATATGGACTGTATCAATTTTAAATGCTTTTTGAGTCCAGCGATCCTTCATCATTATTTTAGTGAAGGGCTTGAAATATGAACTCTGTTCCTCTTTTGACAGATGTTACCAGACTTGCTGAGTTTCTCCAGCACTTTTGATTCACCATCCAGAGCAAATGTGGACTCTAAATAGATGTATTGAAAATGCTTAGCTCTGCATTACAATTTTTTTATTGTTAATTGATGTCCTACATTGTTGCAAGTGGTAAATTGGAAAATAAACCTGCTCTTTCACCTGTCCTTGATGGCGTGAGTTCTTATACTCACTTGTCTCAACTTTTCTGTCTCATGTCCTTCAGCTTCCTTTGAGGTGGATATAATTGGGGGAATGGTAGGGGAAGGAACTATCAATAGCTGCACACTGCACTTGTAATTGGACTGTGGGGAACCCTAAGCACTCAGCAACTGGGTCCTAATCACCAGCTCCTTTATGTTAGTTTATTGCTATCAAGGTACCTATCCCTCACCTTTCTTTGTTTCAACACCTTATTAGCATGTCTGTATCCCAACTTTGATATCTTTTCCTTTGAACTACTTTGTAGAGGCAGTGGCATAGCGGCAATGTCACTGGACCCTCGGCCAATGTTCTGGGGACATGGATTCAAATCCCGCTATGGCAGATGGTGAAATTCCAATTCAATAAATATCTGGAATGGAAAGCTTTAATGGTTACCATATAACCATTTTCAATTATCGTTAAAACCCAACTTGGTCACTAACATCCTTTAAATTAAGGAAATCTGACATCTTTAACATATGTCTGGCCTACTTGCGACTCTAGACTCTAACTAATAATAATGCAGTTGATTCTTAACTGCCCTCTGGGCAATTAGGGATGGGTAATAAATGTTAACCTAGCCAGCGAGACCCATATCCTGTAGCCCATCCCTAATTGCCATTGAGCTGAGTGGCTTGCTAGGTCTTTCAGAAGTCAGTTAATAAGACCAGAAAGTATAGGAGCAGAAGTACCATTCAGCCCACCAAATCTGTTCCACCATTCAATGTGATCATGGTTGAACTGATAATCTTAATCCCACTTTCCTGGCTTTTCCCCCAATCACATTCTCTTACTAATGAAAAATCTGTCTATAGCAGCTTTGAATATATTTAACTATCCAGCCTCTGCAGCCTTCTTTAGGAGATTTGCTACCCTCAGAAATTCTTCCTCATCTTGGTCTTAATCAAAGATTATGCACTCTGGTCCCAAACTCTCTCACAAGAGGAAACAACCTCTCTGTATCTGCCCTGTCAAGTCCTCCAAGGATCTTGTTTGTTTCAATCAGTCGTATCCAACCTACTCAACCTCTCCTCATAGAAAAATCTTCCATACCCAGCATCAACCTAGTGAACATTCTCTGGACTGTTTCCAATGCCAGTATATCCTTTTGTTGTTTTAAGACAACCAAAACTAATCATACTATTCCAGATGTGGTGTACCTAGTGCCTTGTATTCTTTTAATAAGACTTCCCTATTTTTAGCAAAAACAAATTGCTGGAGAAACTCAACAGTTCTGGCAGCATCTGTGCAGAGAAATCAGCTAAACCTGCAGAGTTTTTTCAGCAATTTCTATTTTTGTTTCAGATCTTCAGTATCCACAATTCTGTTCGATTTCCATATTTTTAGGTTGCATTCCTTGAAGATTTAGATTGAGATTAAAATTCCTTTTAGACTAGTGAACCTTGCTGGACTCCCTCTATGACACATATATTCTTCTTCAACAAAGGGGACCAAAACTCCACTCAATAATCCAGCCTTGATCTCAAAGTTCTTTACAATTAATTGAAACAAGATATTTTTACGCCAATGGCATGGGTTCAGTTCCTGGACTGGCTGAGGTTGCCATGAAAGACTCTTCTTCTCAACCTCGCCCGAGCCATGGTGACACTCAGATTAAACCACAGCAACTGTCTCTCTGTAATGAGAGATCAGTCCTCAGGTCTGGGTAGTGCCACTGCAACTTTACCATTTCCCTTTACTGGAGCTTGATTGCATGACAATGAAGTATCAGCAACACATTTCTAAATCAAGATGATATGTAGCCTGGATGAGAACATGCAGGTGGTGGTGCTCCCATTTCCCCTTTGTCCTACTAACTAGCAAATATTGTAGGCTTTGGAAGGTGCTGTTGAAGGATCATTGGTGAGTGGCTGCAGTTTAGCTTGTATTAGGTATGCACAGCTGCCATTGCACGTCAGTGATGCAGGAAGTGAATGCTGATGGTACTGGATGGACTGCTGATCAAGCTGCCAAATCTTAATGGTGTCAGCTCCTGGTGTGTGGGAGCAACATTCATCCAAGCATAATCCTGTCACAATCCTGACCTGTGTATTGTAATTGGGAAATCAGGTGAGTTACTTGCCTCAGAATTCCAGCTTCTGACTTGATTTTGTAACAGTTGTATTTATAGATCCACTCCGGTTTCATTTATGATAAATGATAACCCCCAGGATGTTGACCATGGGGGCTTCAGCAATATAAAGTACAAAGAAAATTACAGCACAGGAACAGGCCTTCAGCTCTTCAAGCCTGCGCCAATCCAGCTCATTTATCTAAACCTGTTGCCTATTTTCTAAGAGTCTGCATCCCTCTGCCCCTGCCCATTCATGTATCTATCTAGATAGATCTTAAATGATGCTATTGTGCCCACCTCTACAACTTCTGCTGGCAATGCGTTCCAGGCATCCATCACCCTCTGTGTAAAGAACTTTCCATGCATATCTCCCTTACACTTTTCTCCTCTCACTTTGAACTCGTGACCCATAGTAATTGAGACTCCAGTGTGGGAAAAAGCTTCTTGATATCCACCCTGTCTATACCTCTCATGATTTTGTAGACCTCAAATCAGCCCCCAGATCACTCCTCACATCAATTTACCTCAGGACTTTTCCATTTACTGTTTCGTTCACTCTTGAATTGGATCTTCCAAAAAGCATCACCTCACATTTGCACAAATTGAACTCCATCTGCCATTTCTCTGCCCAACTCTCTATTTATCTATATTCTGCTGCATTCTCTGACAGTCCCCTTCACTATCTGCTACTCCAACAATCTTAATGTCATCTGCAAACTTGCTAATCAGAAGACCCATACTTTCCTTCAAATCATTTATGCATATCACAAACAACAGTGGTCCCAGCAGGAATCCCCGTGGAACACCACTAGTCACAGGTCTCCATTTTGAGAAACTCCCTTCCACTACTACTGTCTCCTGTTGCCCAGCCAGTTCTTTATCCATCTAGCTAGTACACCCTGGACCCCGTGAGACTTCACTTTCTCCATCAGCCTACCATGGGGAACCTTATCAAAGTTTTTACTGAAGTCTATTTATATGACATCTCCAGCCCTTCCTTCATCAATCAACTTTGTCACCTCCTCAAAGATTTCTATTAAGATGGTAAGACATAACCTTACCTGCACAAAACCATGTTACCCATCATTGATAAGCCCATTTTCTTCCAAATATAAATAGATCTAACCCTCAGTATCTTCTGCAGCAGCTTCCCATCCACTGATGTCAGGCTCACTGGTCTATAATTACCTGAAATATCCTGCTACCCTTCTTAAACAAGGGGACAACATTAGCAATTCTCCAGTCGTGCGGGGCCTCACCCATGTTCAAGGATGCTGCAAAGGTATCCTTCGAGGCCCCAGCTATTTCCTCTCTTTTAGAATGCACAACACTTATTCCCTCCTTATGCCGACTTGGCCTGGAACAATCAAACATCTATCCCTAACCTCAACATCCAACATGTCCCTCTCCTCTGTGAATAGCGATGCAAAGTACTCGTTAAGAATCTCACTCATTTTCTCGGACCCCACGCATAACTTTCTTCTTTTGTGCTTTCGTGGACCAACCCTTTCTCTAGTTACACACGTGTTCCTTATATATGAATAAAAGGCTTTAGGATTTTCCTTAACTATGTTTGCTAAAGATATCTCATGAGCCCTTTTAGCCCTCTTAATTCCTTATTTCAGATTGGTCCTACATTCCCAATATTCTTCCAAAGCTTCATCTGTCTTCAGTCGCCTAGACCTTATGAATGCTTCCTTTTTCCTCTTAGCTTGTCTCACAATTTCACCTGTCATCCATGGTTCCCTAATCTTTCCACTTCCATCCCTCATTTTCACAGGA
Source organism: Chiloscyllium plagiosum (assembly GCF_004010195.1). Taxonomy (NCBI): domain Eukaryota; kingdom Metazoa; phylum Chordata; class Chondrichthyes; order Orectolobiformes; family Hemiscylliidae; genus Chiloscyllium; species Chiloscyllium plagiosum. Next base: position 56,638,933 of record NC_057710.1, on the reverse strand, counting down.
AAATGTCTGTCCTACACTCTAATCAACGTCTCTTTAAAATCATCCTACATACCAATGGCTTCAAACAGCTGCTCCCAATCTCTATTCCCCAGCTCCTGCCAAATTTTGGTACAGTTGGCCTTCCCCCAATTTAGCACTGTTCCTTGAGGACCACTCTCATCTTTGTCCATGAGTATTCTAAAACTCACGGAATTGTGATCACTAAGTCTCTGTAATCCCCACTGTGAGGACCACTCTCATCTTTGTCCATGAGTATTCTAAAACTCACGGAATTGTGATCACAGTCTCAATGTAATCCCCACTGAAACTTCAACCACCTGGCTGGGCTCATTCCCCAACACCAGATCCAGTATGGTCCCTTCCCAAGTTGATCATCTACATACTGCTCTAGAAAACCCTCCTGATGCTCCTTACAAGTTCTGCTCCATCTAGACCTCTAACACTAACTGAACCCCAGTCAATGTTTGGAAAATTAAAATCTCCTATCACCACCCCCTATTGCTCCTACATCTTTCCATAATCTCTTTACATATTTGCACCTCTATCCCATGCTTGCTGTTGGGAGGCCAGTAGTACAGCCCCAACATTGTTAACACACCCTTCCTGAACTCTGCCCATATTGCCTCACTGCTCGATTCCTCCATAGTGCCCTCCTTCAGCACAACTGTGATATCCCCTCTGACCTGTAATACAACTCCTCTACTCCTTTCCCTCTCTCTCTATCCGGCCTGAAGAATCAATATCCTGGGATATTTAGTTGCCAAACATGTCCTTCCCTCAACCACGTTTCAGTAATATTAATAAACTGCCAGGTACTAATCCAAGTCCTAAATTCATCTGCCTTACCGACTACACTTCACGCATTAAAACAAATGCATCTCAGACCACAGTCCCTTTGCGTGCATCATCTGCTCCCTAACCATCCTTCCCTTTAGTCATGTTGACTTCATTATCTAGTTCCTCACAGGCTTTAGTTACTACCTCCTTACTGTCCACTAACGTTCTCATTTAGCTCCCATCCCTCTGCCACATTATTTTAATCTTCCCCAACAGCGTTAGCAAAAGCACCCCCAAGGACATTGGTTCCAGTCTGGCCCAAGTGTACACCGTCCAATTTGTAAATGTCCCACCTCCCGCAAAACCAGTTCTAATGTCCTAAAAATCTGAACCTTTCCCTCCTGCATCATCGCTCAAGCCACACATTCATCCTGCCTATTCTTTCATTTCTACTCTGACTAGCACATGGCAATGGTAGCAATCTGAGATTACTAGCTCTGAGGTTCTATTTTTTAACTTGGCTCCTAACTCCATAAATTCTGCTTGTAGGACCTCATCCCGTTTTTTTAAACCTATATCATTGGTGTTTATATGCACCATGACAACTGGCTGTTCATCCTCCCCCTTCAGAATGTTCTGCAGTCGATCTCAGACATCCCTGACTTGTACACCTGGGAGAAAGTGAGGACTGCAAATGCTGGATACCAGAGTTGAAAAATGTGGTGCTGCAAAAACACAGCAGGCCAGGCAGCATCCGAGGAGCAGGAGAATCGATGTTTTGGGCATAAGCCCTTCTTCAGGAATGCCATGAACCTGGCTACTGTTGCCTTCTCCCTCAACAGTATCCAAAACGGTATACCTGTTTAAGAAGGAGATGACTGCAGGGCACACCTGCACTGACTTCCAGCTCTTTCTCTGCCTTTTGGTCACCCATTCCCTTTCTCCCTCAGCAATCCTAATCTGTAGTTTGATCAATTCACTAAACGTGCTATCCATGACACCCTCAGCATCGTGTATGCTCCAAAGTGAGGCCATTGACAATAGTTATGCCATTGAATGTCAAGTGACAGTAATTAAATTCTCTCTTTTTTTTGAGATGGTCACTGCCTGGCACTTGTGTGGCATGATTATTATTTGCTGCTTACCAAAAACAATGTTGACAGGATCTTGCTGGATATGGACATGGAGAGCTGAAAACTTTTATACGATCACAACTTGTAACCTCAGCCAGGTACATGCCTCACCCTCATAAAAACCAAAAGAACTGCGGATGTGGAAATCACAAACAAAACCTGAAATTACTGGAAAAGCTCAGCAAGTCTGACACCATCTTTGTAGAGAACTCAGAGTTAACGTTTTGGGTTGTGATCCTTCCTTAGAACTGGCAGTGGTTAGGAAAACGTTGGTTTTATGCAGAAGATAGGGGAGGAGTGAGGGGGTAAAGAATAAATGATAGTTGGAGATAAAACCCAAAGCGAGAGGATGCCAGTTGGACAAAGGAGTGGATGACGGTCAGCCTGGGAGAATGAATATCTACTAATGGGGACTTAGTGGTTATCAATGGTTTGTATGTAATAGCAGCCTATTGTGATAACAAAGCCTGGAGTATGGAAGTTGGGGTAAGGACATGGGAGGAACGCAAGTCCTAAAGTTATTGAACTTGATAGAATCCAGAAGGCTGAAGAGCTCCCAAGTGGAAAATTAAGTGCCATTCTTCCAACTTGCACTGACATTTTCTGGAGCTCTGTACACACCTCAGACAAAGACATTGGTCAGGGAATGAGGTGGCATGTTAAAGTGGCTGGCAACGGGAAATTCAGGGTCTTTTTTGTGGACTTCAAAGAGCCCAGGGTAAATGTTGAGGACAATTCCCTCCCAACAATCCACCACTACCCCTCAAAGTTTGTTGGGTTTGTTTGCCAGTGTGACAAATTACCTCAGGTCACTAGATGGGCCTTTGGGATTACTATCCACAGAACACAGATTTGAAAATTCTGACAAAAGATCACAGGCCTGAAATATTAACCTAGTTTCTGTCTAGACATACAGCCAAACCCGCTGAGCATAAAAGTAATAGAGATGTACGGAAACAGACCCTTCGCCCCGACTTGTCCATGCTGACCAGATATCCTAAATTAATCTAGTCTCATTTGCTATTATTTGGCCCATATCCCTCTAACTCCTTTCTACCTATCTACCCATCCAGATCTCATTTAAACGTTGTAATTGTACCAGCCTCCACCATTTTCACTGGCAGCTTATTTCTTACACACACCATCCTTTGTTCCTTTTAAATCTCTTCCCCCCCTCACTTTAAACCTATGCCTTCTAGTTTTGGACTCCCCTACCCTGGAGAAAAGACCTCAGTTATTTATCCTATCCATGTCCCCCCTGATTTTATAAACCTCTATAAGGTTACCCCTCAGTCATCAACACTCTCGGGAAAAGAGGCCCAGCCTAATCAGCCTTTTCCTATAGGTCAAACCCTCCAATCCTGGCAACATCAATGTCCTGTACATCTTACCACGACCTCCCAACTCCTATACTCAATGGTGGCTCAGTGGTTAGCACTGCTACCTCACAGCACCAGAGAGCAGGGTTTGATTCTGGCCTCGGGTGACTGTCTGTGTGGAGTTTGCACATTCTCTCTGTGTTTACATGGGTTTCCTCCGGGTGCTTCGGTTCCCTCCCACAGTCCAAAGATGTGCAGGTCAGGTGTATCGGCCATTCTAAATTGCCCATAGTGTTAGGTACATTAGTCAAAGGGAAATGGGTCTGGGTGAGTTACTCTTTAGAGAGTCAGTGTGGACTTGTTGGGCCGAAGAGCCTGTTTCCACACTGTAGGTAATCTAATCAAATCAATGCAAGAATACCAAATGTCTTCCTCACTACCCAATCTAGCTGTGTCTCAACTTTCAAGGAACTATGAACCTGTACTCAAGCACTTCCAGCATTCTCAGTTTCTCTATGAAATTTCCAAAATTAGCAATATTTTATTATTGCATAAACATCTGTTTGCACCTCCCAATTCCTCGTCATCTGGATGAAACGCTATTTTTCATGATACACTTGAAAATTATGTTGGAATATTTTTCTACGTTTGAGAAAAAAATTAACAAAAATACTACTTTAATGGAATGTTATGGTCCTCTGAATGAAAGAGAAACCAAATTTATAATTAATTAATCAGGATGAAGTAATGGCCCAGTGGTATTATCACTGGACTGTTAATTCCAAGACCCAGATAAAGTTCTGAGGGCCCAGTTTCAAATCCACAACAGCAAGGGGTGGAATTTGAATTCATAAGAATTTGGAATGAAAAATCTCTAATGATAACTATGAATCCATTGCCATCTGTCAGAAAAACCCATCCAGCTCACTAATATTGTTTACTCAAGGAAACTGCCATCTGTACCTGGTGTGGCCTACATGTGATTCCACACTCGCAGCAGTGTGGTTGATGCTTAACTGCCTTCAGAACAACTAGGGATAGACAAAAAATGGTAGTAGTAAATGATGCGCTAATGCAGTGAATGAGTAAAAGAAAAATATTTTGCATCTGTTTTCACAGAAAAGTATACCTGAAAAGGTATGAGAGAAGTTTGAATAAACTAATAGAACAATAAAAGATAAGAAAATAGACCTGAAAAGACTGCAGTGACACAAAGAGTGCAACCTTAAATAATGTGGGAAACCAATGGCCAATTAGTAGAGGCTGTAATCTCAATTTTTGAAACACTCTTAGGGCATGGAAAATGTATCAGAGGACTGAATTTTCAATGCAAATTTTTATTTAAGAAGGGCAAAGGGATAAGCAGGTACCGACTGAATTTCACATGCTTCTTGTCTTTAGAACTGTCAGCGACAAAGTTTAAAACTAACTAAAGGATTAGTAGGATCACTTCTGCACATGAGACCAAAAACTGTCTAGTGATACATTCGGTAAGAAACAGGAGGAAAGGCAATTTAAAATAAGGATATAAGTTCTAAAAAGGGTCTGAGAAGCAGCGGGATATTGAGTATATATGCGCAACTCATTGGAAGTGACAGAACAAGTGAGACAACTTAAGATGCACAGGGGTTTGACTTTAAGTAGAAACAATTCAAAATTGAGTTAGTTATAAAGATTTTTTCTTAAATACCAGTTTAGCCTCAATTTGATCGGTGTACTATTCTGGGCACCACAATTTAGAGAGAACATTAAAGGTATTCGAGGGTCATAGTCATATAGTGAACCAGTACAGAAAAGGACCTTCACAGCACGTTGCATCTGTGTGACCTATCTGCACGCGTCCCACTTTCCAGCACTAGACCCATATTTGTGAATGTTATGATATTTCAAGTGCTCATCCATGTACTTTTTAAAGGGTGTGAGGTTCCCTGCCTGTACTGACCTTCCAGCAGTTTTTCATCGTTATATTTTAAAATACCCCTAATCACAAACACTGCTTAGGAGACAGATGATTAAATTCTCAATTATTCAACTAAAAATTAGATGCATATGCCTCTTCTGTAAATTTTACTATTTCTTGTAATGGTAGCATTGAACAGTGACTAGATTTCCCATAATCTTATTTCGAATTAGTTTTCTCATTTAAAAATTGTATATAACTATATTCTACAATTTTCTCTTGTTGCTAAGTGAATGCATGTGATCAACATTTGCATTTTTAAAGTCAAGAAATCAAAATTATGTTCTTAAACATTTATTTTAGCCAGGATGTTTAATTTTTATAGTGGTCCTGTAGCAATTTGTTTAAGACTAACCTAACTACTTACTTTCTTGGTGAATTGGATAGAGATTTTATCCAAACCTCTTGACTTTATTTTTAATCGGGGTAGGAATGGAGATAGAAGTGCTAGTCAAAAATAAAATCTCCCTACTATTATTAATGACACTAGTGAATAAAATAATTCTAATTTATTAAACCATCATTATCTCCAAATTAACACCACTATTTTTTAAACCTGAGAATTCCTTTCCAGTTGCAAGTCCCCGTTTCAGAGAAGACACCAAATGTTGATAAAGCTTATGTGCTGCAGCTTGGAGCTCAATCTGTGTACTTCCATGGGCAGCCTGTGTTATATCCTGAGATGGGGGTAAAAGAATACATTCAGTGAATACAGACTGCATTTCCTTTAATAATCCAGAGACATGTGAAGACTGAATTATATTTATCTCTTGCTATAGAACTAACAGTCATTTGTTAGAGGTGAATAATATCTAGAAAGTGCCATTCAATACATAATAGTTGTACAAAATAATTATACTTAAGCACCCTCATACATTGTAGTTCAGCACAAATTTGCAAGAAAAGCAAAATCAACATTCCTTTACCGTATAATGCTGGAGTTTTCCACAATTCCGTTTAATGTTTGTTGTATTTGCTGTTCCCAGATCAAAGCAGCCAATTAAAAACTGCAACTGTACTGTCAATAGAAGACCAGTGGATTTTACTGACAGTCCTGAACTATCCAATGAGGAGCCACCTTTAGCCTCCATTTCAGAGAGGAAAGTTGAAATCTGGCAAAGAGCTTCAAGACGAAGCTAATAAAAAAAAGCACAAAAAAACCCAAGAATTTGCTTTGAAATTCAAATAGGGAAATAAACTACTGGCACGAGGTTATACTTTCAACTACATTATCTGTTACTTAAAATAACAATGTTATTTCATACAAGTGTTCAAAATTGTGATGAGTTCTAATAAAAATTAGGAACAAAATTATAACTGGCATAAATCTAAGATCAAGAAAGAAAAAGGGAGAGAGATATTTTTATACAGATAATTGTACCATAAGCTGTTATTAGAATCCACAACAGATTTTAACAGGGAGGGAGACAAATATTTAAAAGAATACAGAGTACAATATTGAAAGCCAGGTGAAAAGCCTGCATTATAAATGTTTGAACTTTCACAGCACTGGCAGAGGTTCAACAGATCAAATAGTTCATTTCTGTGCTGTAAGCGTCTACAGTTATATGAAATCATATTGCTGATCTGTTATATCGTACATGGCACTCAAATGAAATTGGTTAATACACTAGAATAGTTTGATAGTTACAGAATTAGTCCACTGCAGCCATTTATTTATATTGTGCAAAGATGATTCCTCAGAATTGCACTGTCCTATGCATTGATTTTACCAAATACATTAATATTCTTACCTCTGCTCTTTCCTGCTGGTGACCCATTGCTGTAATAACTGCCTTAGGGTCAGACCCTTTCCCCACTTCTTGTTCTACCAGATTTGAAGTCCGAGTAAGATGCCCACAGAGGAATTGAAAAATGTCATTCAGCAAAGGTGCAAATGTAGTACCCTTGGAGTTTTCTGGTGGGCTGATACATTGCCGTAGCAATTGCCATGCATCTTTCATAATGCCCAATGAACACAATGGCACACCTAGGTAAAAAAGTAAATTATTTAACAAAATATCAACACAAAAAGGCAAAGCTCTGTTTAACTACCTAGAAAACTCTAGCACAAACAATAAAAAGATTCAATCCTTTTCTCAGCGACATCCTTTCATCTCAGTGAAGTATTCCTATCTTAACTTTTCAATTTTTTACTCAAGTGACTGTTTCCAACCATGCTCCTTGGAATGCTGAAATAGTCAGTTACTTCTTTCCAGTCTGGACTTGTTTCAAATTTGATTAACTAAGTTCATAGACAGAGTGTTAGCAAATAAATTAAAGATTGAAATAAAGGCAGAATTTCAAAAGGCTGAGATTCCTCAGGTTTTCATTCAATATTTAGTATTAAAAGGAGGGAACCCTGAAAATGATGCATTGCTGCTTTAATTAGCTACCTTTAAGTTAAAATAGAAAAAAAACGGAATTAGGGAATAAGAAAACTGAAAATAAAGTTTGAATTGGAACAGGAAGAGAAATAAAAACAGAAACATGTAAAAGGAAAAGAAAAATAAGCAGCAAAAGAGAGGAAAGTGGAATTTAAAATCTTGCTCTTCAAACAGAGACTGACCTGAGACAACACGAACTGGTGACAAAATAAAGGAAGACTAAAAGAGGTAACTCAGATGGTTTGGAGTCCAGTGTGGATTTGATTTGACTAGAAATCTGCACTTATATTTACGAGAATGCAGTGCAAAGATATTTCATCTCATGTGCAGATAATGGAGGTGATGAAGTGGTCAACAGATGTTTGGACCTGTGCGCTACAATGTGTGTCTTGATAGCTATGAATGTGTACACTAGTTAATAAGAACAATCTGCTAACTATGAGACTGCTAAAAAAAAATTTCAATGCAGTTGAGCTTGCCCCTGAAGATTAATTAAAATTTAGAATAAGAAAGAAAACTCATTAGACATTCGTAGAAAAGAAAAATAAATGTTACGAAAACAATGATTTTTATCATTGAAGCTAGAGGATAGTTTAGACAATATGAGGTAATTCAGAATTATGGAAAAAATCTAAAACAGTATTCTGGTAATCCATGAGGGCTATTCAGATAAGGTCAAGTAATAAAGATCGGTAAAGAAATCAAGAATGAAGCAGCAGCAGTTCTGGCAAACAATCATGATATTTCACTCCGACAGCTAAATGGAGGGAATTGGTCAATTTGGAAACCAAAAGAAAACTGGGGGAACAGAAAATGTGGAGATGGAAAAATGGAAAAGATATTAACTTTAGGGACCAAATGGAAGGATGCCAGAATAATAAAGCAGAAAAGCTAGAACCTAGAAGTGATATAAAAGAAAACATTGTAATGAGAATGGACATGAGAATGGAAGTGAAATGTGAGAAGGATTTCAGTACTAAGAGTGGCTAAGGAATCAGAAAAGGAAGTGCATCAGGAAGCAAAACAGATATCAAAACTATTGTAGTTGTGCAGGTGGAGAATGTTCCCGCAGAAGCTATTAGAGGGAGAAGATTCAGGACAGTCAATACAATTCTTTCTCAATTGCTCAAATTTCTCAAAGATAATCAGATCATTTGAGATTCTGAATATATTATTTCAAAAGAAGACGTTTTGCCTTTCTCTTCTGCACAAGATGATAAACTGAAGCAATACCTCTAGGAAAAACTGCAGCAAAAATAATTGTGGAAGAGTTAGTTTTTTTTTAAAAATCAACACTTAAGACATAGTTTACCCAACAAAATATAATCAGATCAAGGTCAAAGTTTTGCTGCAAATAATCAAATAAATAATGAATGGTTTGAGAATAAAACAAATTACATCTTTGACTTATAATCCACAATCTCAGGACGCATTAGAAAAATGGCAAACTTTGAACACCATGTAATTAGAGCTTATGGTCAGGTATGTCTTAACAATTGGAATAAAGGCATTTCCTTGATCCTGTTTGCAATTAGGAATATCTCTAATGAGTCCACAGAATTGTGTCCTTTTGATTAATATACAGCCATACAGACATGAGGTGAGAGAACCACTTAAATCGATCAAAGAAAGTTTTTTTTATTATAAACCAAAGCTCAGAGACGGATCTGTGCGTTAGATTTTCTTTGAAATACAACAAAAGTATCCAAACTCATCAGTCAAAAAGCTTTTGAAAAGTTCTCAACAAATAATGAAAGCTAGAGCAGATGAAAAGGTCAAAACTTGGAATTCTGTTGCTGGAGACAAAGTGCTAGTATTGTAAACCCACTTCTGTGGAACCATTCAAAGGTTCACTGGAATTTCAAATCCAAATAAACTCAATTATGTAAATACTCCAGAGAGGAGAAAAGAAAAATCAGTGAGTTCAGAAACAGTATATTCCTGTTGGAGTAAAAGGCTTATAAGATTAGAGAACAACGGATGAATAAAGAAGAATCATATATTGGATATAGATAAGTTTGGCAGCCAGGTTTGCTTATGCTGCAAGGAATGGTTTAAACTAGATTTGCAGGAGGATGGGATCCTCAATGCCAGAAAGGCAAGTGCGAGGCTCGAAGGAGAGACAATGATCAGAAACAGCTGATGAGACAGGTCAGCCTGGAACACAGCAGGGAGTAAAGAATACCTGTTGGATTATATAAATTGCATTTATTTCAATGCAAGAGGGCTGACAGGCAAGGCCAATGAACATAGGACATGGACAGGTATGTGGGACTGGGATATTATAGCCATTATAGAAACATGGCTAAGGGAGGGGCAGGACTGGTAGCTTAATGTGCTAGTGTACAGGTGTTTCATGCGTGAGGGAGATGGCGGAAGGAGGGGAGAGGGTGTTGCATTTTTGATTAAGGCAAGCAGTAACCAGAGATGTCCATAACTGCTTCAGTTATTTCATGAGAATGGAAGTGAAATTTGAGAAGGATTTCTGGATGAAGCTAAGAAATAAGAAGGGATGGTGACGTTATTGGAATGGTACTATATAGCCCCCAAATAGGCAGGAGGAATAGAGGAACAAATATGCAGGGAGGTTGGGGAGAGTTGTAGGAGCAATAGGGTTGTCATAGTAGGGGATTTTAATTTTCCTAATATAGACTGGGACTGCCAGAGCGTTAAGGGCTTAACGGGGTGGAATTTGTTAAGTGCGTTCAGGAAAGTTTCCTCACGTAGTATACAGAGGTTCCTACTTGGGAAGGGGCAAAACCCGACTTATTCTTGGGAAATAGGGCACAACAGGTGACAAAGGTGACAGTGGGGAAGCACTTTGGAACGAATGACCATTGTTCTATTAATTTTAAAATAATTATGAACAAGGACAAAACTGGTCCACAGGTTCAAGTTCTAAATTGGGGCATGGTGAATTTTGATGGAATTAGACAGGAGCTTGCAGAGGTTGATTGAAGTTTGTTTGTAGGCAACGGGACCTCTGGCAAGTGGGAGACCGTTAAAAGTGAGATAACCAGAGTCAAGGTCTGTATGTTCCTGTGAGGGTGAACCCTGGACGACAAGAGATATTGAGGCTTTGACCAGAAAAAAAAGGAGGCATGGCTCTGGTACAGGCAGCTGGGATCAAGGGAATACCTGGAGGTAAACAGGAGTTTACTGAAGAAAGAAATCAGGAGGGTGAAAGGGGGCACAAAGGTAACCTTGGCTAAGAAGATTAGGGCGAATCCAAAGAGGTACTTTATGAAAAAAAACCCAGAGACAGAATAGAGCCACTCAAGGACCAAAGTGGACATGCATGTGTAGATGGGTGAGGTTCTCAATGAATAGTTCTCCTTTGTGTTTACCATTAAGAAAGACAAGATGACTTGGGAACTTGGGGAAGGTTAGAAGTGATATCTTGGGGTTAGTCGATATCACTGTAGAGGTGGTGTTGTATGTATTAGAATGCATGAAGGTGATTAAGTCTCCTGGTCCTGACAGATACATCCAAGAACACGATGAGGGGCTAGAGAAGAAATTGTGAGGGCACTGGGTGATATTTTTGCATCATCGTTAGCCATGGGTGAGGTCCTAGAAGACTGGAGGGTAGCAAATGTTGTGCCATTATTTAAAAAGGGCTGCAAAGAAAAACTATAGGCCAGCAAGCTTAACATCGGTGGTGGGTAAGTTACATGAGAATATTTTGAGGGATAAGATACGCATGCATTTGGAAAGACAGGGTTTGATTAGGAGTAGTCAGCATGGCTTTAAAAGTGGGAGATCATGATCAAATTTGTTAAGAGTTATTTGAAGAAGTGACCAGGAAGGTTGACGAGAGTAGGGTGGTAGATGAGAGCAGGGCGGTAGACGTAGACTGTATGGATTTCAGTAAGGCCTTTGATAAGGTTCCACACAGTAGGTTGTTCTGGAAGGTTACACCACATGGAATCCAGGGCGAGTTGGCAAATTGGATACAAAATTGACTTGATGGTGAGAAGCAGAGGGTAACAGTGGAAAGATGCTTGTCAGACTGGAAGCCTGCTTATCATCAATATCAATGATCTGGTTGAGAATGTACAAGGCATTATTGTAAGTCTGCTGCATTTTGGACAGTGAGGAGGATTATCAGAAATTGCAGCAAGACCTTGATCAGCTAGGGAAGTGGGCCAAGAAATGGCAATGGAGTTTAATATAGACAAGTGTGAAGTCTTGCGTTTTGGAAAGTCGAATCAAGATATGGGTTTCATGTTGAATGGTAGGGTCCGAAGTAGTGTAGTGGAACAGAGGGATCTTGGAGGTCAGGTTCACAGTTTTCTGAAAGTGCAGTCACAGACAATGCAGTGAAGGAGGCTTTTGGCACACTGGCTTTCATCAGTCAGGGCACTGAGTATAGAAGCTGGGAAGTTATGTTGCAGTTGTACAGGATGTTGATGAGGCTGCAATTGGAGTATAGTGTTCAGTTTGAAGGAGGCTTTTGGCACACTGGCTTTCATCAGTCAGGGCACTATAGAAGCTGGGAAGTTATGTTGCAGTTGTACAGGATGTTGATGAGGCTGCAATTGGAGTATAGTGTTCAGTTTTGGTCACCTTGTTATAGGAAAGATGTTATTCAACTGGAAAGAATACGTTTACAAGGAAGTTGCTAGGACTCAATGGCGTGAGTTATCGGGAGGGGTTGGACAAGCTACGAACATTCTTCTTTAGAGTGTAGGAGACTGAGGGGGATCTTATAGAGGTGTACAAGATCATGAAAGGCATGGATAAGGTGAATGGACTCAGTCTTTTCCCAGGGTTGGGAAGTGAGGACTAGAGGGCATCAGTTTAGGAGGAAAGAATAAAAAGGAACCGGAGAGGCAACTTTTTAAACACAGTGGGTCACACGCATATGGAATGAGATGTCAGTGGAAGTAGATTAATGGGCACATTAACAACATTTAAAAGGCATTTGGACAAATATATGGATAGGAAAGGATTAGAAGTATTTGGACCAAGTCCAGGGAAATGGGATTAGCAGGGACAGACATTTTGGTCGGCATGGACCAGTTTTGTTGAAAGGGCCTGTCTGTGCTGTAGGACTCCATGACAACTGCAATCAACTGAATTTCTTTAAGATAAAGATTGTAGGGACATTCCGAAGAGGGAAATCAGGAAGGCAAAGGGGGATATGAGATTGCCTTAGCATATAAGATTAAGGATAATCCAAAGAGATTCTACAAGTATATTAAGGAGAAAAAGAATAACAGAGAGAGTAGGGCCCCTTAAAGATCAACAAGGTCATCTTGTTTTGGAGCTCTAGAGATGGGAAAGATATTAAATGAATGTTTTGCATCAGTTTTTGCTGTGGAGAGAGAAATAGATACTAGAGAACTCAGGGAAATATATACTGATGTTTTGAAATACAGTTCACATTACATCATGGAAGTGCTATGTAAGGGTGGATAAATCTCCGGAACCTGATCAAGTCTATTCCAGGACGTTGTGGGAAATTAGGAAGGGATTTGTGGGGCCGCTAGCAGAAATACTTATATCATTGATAACCATGGGTGAGATGCTGGAGGATTAGAGGGTGGCTGATGTTGTGCCTTTATTTAAGGAAGGCTGTAAAGAAAAGCCTGGGAACTATCGACCTACGAGTCTGATGTTGCTGGTGGGTAAGTTGTTTTAGGTGATTCTGAAAGATAGGATTTACATGCCTTTGGAGAGACAAACAATGATAATAGGTAGTTAACTTGGTTCTGTGCAAGGGAAATTGTGTCTCATGAACTTGAGTTTTTTTGAGAAGTAAACAAAAGGTTTGATGAGGCAGAGCAGAAGTTGTTGTTTACTTGGACCTCAGTAAAACCTTTGATAACATTCTGCATGGTAGACTAATTAATAAAATTAGATCACATGGGATTCAGGGTAAGCTTGCCAAGTAGATCCAAAATGGAGCTTTACAGCAGGAGACAATGTGGTAATGGAGAGTTCTTTTTTGGATTGGAGGCCTGTGACCAGCGGTGTTCCACAGGGATTAGGACTGGAATCAGTTTTGTTTGCCATTAATATAAATGATTTGGATGAGAATATAGGAAGATGCATGGTTAGTAAGTTTGCAGATGACAAATTAGTGGAACAGTGGAGAGTGAAGAAGATTACCAGTGAAGTGGTTAGCACTGCTGCCTCACAGCGCCAGAGACCCGGGTTCAATTCCCGACTCAGGCGGCTGACTGTGTGGAGTTTGCACATTCTCCCCGTGTCTGTGTGGGTTTCCTCCGGGTGCTCCAGTTTCCTCCCACAATCCAAAAGATGTGCAGGTCAGGTGAATTGGCCATGCTAAATTGCCCGTAGTGTTAGGTAAAAGGGGTAAATGTAGGGGTATGGGTGGGTTGCGCTTCGGCGGGTCAGGGTGGACTTATTGGGCCGAAGAGCCTGTTTCCACACTAAGTAATCTAATCTAATCTAATTACCTAAGATCACAAAGAGATTTTGACCAATTGTGTCAATGTGCTGAGGAGTGGCAGATGGAGTTTAATCTGGATAAATGGGAGGAATTGTATTTTGGTAAAACAAACAAGGGCAGGACTTATACAATTAAAGATACATTCTCAAGTATTGCTGTAAAACAGAGACTTAGGGGTTCAGGTACATAATTCTTTGAAATTTGCGTCACAGTTAGACACAATAGTTAAGGCATTTAGCATGCTTGATTTCATTGCTTAGACCTTTGAGTATAGGAGTCAGGACGTCATGTTGAAGTTGCAGAGGATGTTGGTAAGGCCTCTTCTAGAGTAGTGTGTGGGGTTCTGGTTGCCCTGTTATAAGAAGGATATTATTAAACTGGAGAGGGTTCAAGAAAAGATTTACCAGAAAGTTGCCGGGAATGGAGGGTCAGTTATAAAAATCGGCTGGAGAGGCGTGGACATTTTTCACTGGGGTGTAGGTAGTTGAAAAGTGATAAGATTGATGCTTATAAAATCATGAGGGGTATAGATAAAGTGAATAGCAAAGATCTTTGCCCCAAGATGGGGGAATTCAAACATAGGGGGCATATTTTTAAGTGAGAGGAAAGAATTAAAAAGCACTGAGGGGCAACATTTTTTTTAAACGCACACAGAGCGGTGAGTGTATGAAATGAACTGCCAGGGGAAGTGGTGGATACAGGTACAGTTACAACATCTAAAAGAAATTTGGATAAGTTCAAGAATAAGAAAGGTTCAGAGGGATATGGGCCAAATGCAGGCAGTTGGGACCAGTTTAATACTGGCTGGACTTTATCAATGTAAAACTTGGAATGAAAAATATACCAGCACCTTAACAATTAATGGTGATCATCATGGAACATGTAACTATGCTGGCTATATTGATAATTTGGTATATTCTGTCAAATCGGGGAAAAACATCTCCATCACTTCAACAGACTGATCAATTGTAAATATGATCAGTTATAAATATGATTACAAAGTGAAGGTGACATATTTGGGATACTTTGCAGGACAAGGCTAAGCAGCAGCTCCATAAAAGCAAAAATAAGGGCTTTTTTTGATTTTCCATTCAAAGACAGAATGCAAAAATGTGCAATATATTTGCATGAGTGGATTTTACTGGAAGTGCAGTTAAAATATTCAGCACTTTAGTGGCTCCCTGATTAAAAGGTAAAGTGGCCATAGTCTTAACAGATCATAGGGCTGCTTGCTCATTACAGAAAGATGAAAGATGGTGGTTTAACATGGCGGTCAGCATACCTCAGTCGAGGAGAGAGGTTGTCAAGAAGAGTTTTCATGGCAATCTCAGCCAGTGCGTGAACTGAACCCATGATATTGACAACATTCTGCATCTCCCTGAATAACTTATTAAAGAAAGGCAAAAAATTTGAATGTTGTACTGACTACTGTTACAATTTCACAAAATATCATTTAGACAATGTCTGTTGAAACTGAAACTACAGGGCAGTTCCATGTGTGCTCAGATAGAATCACAAACCGGGCAGGGGAGGGTGGTGGTGGTGGTGCAAGGTGGGGGGTTGGGGGTAGGTTAAGACATTGGGCTGGAGCTGAACAGAATGGGCCAGAGGTGGAGGAAGGAAAAGAACAGAAGGGCAGATTCATGAGGGGCAGAAGAGATCAGACCTCGTCCCCAGGCTGAATCCCCCACTGGCCTAATCCCTCATGCTGGCCTGAACCCTCCAAACTTCTACTGGTCTGCTCTCTCCTGCTGTACTCGTCAGATCTCTCCCACCGAAGAAAGTGAGGTCTGCTGGAGATCAGAGCTGAAAATGCGCAGCAGGTCAGGCAGCATCCAGGGAACAAGAGAATCGACGTTTCGGGCCTAAGCCCTTCTTCAGGAAAGAAGAAGGGCTTATGCCCGAAACGTCGATTCTCCTGTTCCCTGGATGCTGCCTGACCTGCTGCGCTTTTCCAGCAACACATTTTCAGCTCAGATCTCTCCCATCTCCAACTGGTCTTTCCCAATCCCCTAATCCACTTCCCATTCATGGCTGCATCCACTAATGTGCATTCACAGGGGGAACAGCACACATGCTCCTTGGTGTCAGCAAGTACAGCCAGTCAATTTAACTGGCTGTGTGGGTCAGGAACATCAAAGCTGTTACTGTGTTGTTGCAGAAATGGGGAATAATGGCCAGTCAGTTATTATTAACAAAAATTGAATGTGTGGTAACAGAAATATTCGTCACTTCATTTCCACTTGCAGCTTGGACTCCATATTGACAGACTTTGTGCTCTTTTGTCTTTGCTTTCCACTCACGTTATTTCTGCAAAACTCTGTCTGACCTGTCACATCCTCTCCATTTCTGGATGAATGTACACATTTGAATTTAAAGGCTATATGATTTAAGCTTGCAAGTTTGCATATTAGTAATTATAATCTAATGTTGCAAATTGGATTATTAAGTTTGTTTTAATAACATTTTAAATTTGCTTGTTCATTGACAAAACTTGGTGAGAGTTTCTTTTATAGTCAGTCAGACATTAATCACCTTAGTGAACAAATTGGTCACATTTTATATTTGAAGACTTGTGGAACAGTGGGAATTGATTTTCAATGCAGTTCTTCCCATCAGTAATGTGACAATACTTACAATTATACACAGCATCTCAAATGAAACTGTCACTGATTTACACAGGAGGGCAATTCTTGATGTTTTGTAATCAAATGCCTTTAAAATGCCTCCTCATTCTTATATAGCCTAGTTGGGAGAAGCTTCAGATTGACTGTTTACTTTTTATAAGCTTAACTAAATCATTTTTTGACAGCAGTTAATTATTTGAAAATTGTAGTGACAAGGAAAAAAAAAAATCAACAAGCACCTGGAAATCATACCTAATGTGTGCTCAGATGATCTTGACTGCATTCTTGATTGACCTTCGGAAAACTAGAATGCACAATAACAAAGAAATTTTGCATAATTAAAGCAATTACAAAATTCTGTAACAAAAAAAAACAACTATTTTGGTAATTTGGATGGAGGAAAAACTTGAGTGCCAACAATTCACTTTTTAATTATTACGTAAAGCATGTTCATCGTCAAGAAATATGCCTAAGGAATGAAACCGATATTAACTGGATAGTTTAAGGAAGGAATCAACAAATCTCAACAACAGTAAATGTAAACCGACAAGCGTTCTGGCATTAAATAGCCAACAAAAATGCTCAAATTTCATTAAAAGCATGTAATGAAAGATTTAGTTATATAAACAATTAGTCTATCCATCAATATTAGTTTTACAATTAGCAACAACTATCCTATCTCTAATTAGCATCAATTATGACTTGAGGGAGGAATTGGTGGCAGCTGTTTCCCCATACATTTGTAGCATTTGTCTTCCTAAGTGGTAGAAGTCACAGGTTTAGAAAGTGCTGTCAATTGAGCCTTCGTGAGTTACTGCAGTGCATCTTGTACATGGTATAAATTGTAGCTACAGTGTGTCTGAGGTGACCAGAGTCAATGTTGAAGGTAGTGAATGGGGTACAAAGCAAGTGGGCTGCTTTGCATTGGATGGTGATGATCTTCTTGAAGTTTTTGCTGGAGCTGCACTAACCATGCAAGTGGACAGTCATAGCATCAGAGGAGAGAAAAGGCCTTTCAGCCCATTGAGCCTGTACAGCCAATCCGACTTGCTAGCACTCTGCTCATGGCCTCGAATGTCATGACATTTCAAGTGCTCATCCAAGTACTTTTAAAATAGTTGTGAAGTTACCTTCCTCAACTACCCTCCCAGGCACTGCAGTCCAATTCCTCACCATCTTCTCAGTGACAAAATGTTTCCTCAAATTCCCCCTGAACCTCCTGGCCTTCACCTTAAAATTATGCCCCCTTGTTACTGACCATTCATTAAGGAGAACAGTTGCTTTCTCTCACCCTGTCCATGCTCCTCAATCTTATACCTTTGTGTGTCCAGACCCCCTCAAACTCATTGCTCCAAAAGAAAACCCCAAGCTTTCTTTGCAGTGAAGATATTCCATCAGAGGCAAAAACTTGGTGAATTTCCTCTGTACCCCCTCCAGTACAATCTTTCTTCTTATGGTGTGGTGTCCAGAGCTGCATACATTACTCAAGCTGTGGCCTAAGCAAAGTTCTGTACAGCTCCAAAATAACCTCCCTCTTCTTGTAATCTATGCCTTGACTGATCAAGGCATATGTCCCATCTACCTTCTTAACAAACCTATTAACCCGCCATGCTGCCTTCAAGGATCTATGGCCAAGTACGCCAAAATCTCTGTTCCTCTCAGCTTCTTACTGTCCTGCCAGACTTTTCTATCACCTCCTAACTTGCACCTTGAGGTTGGATTTGCTTCAAGGAGTAAGGAAAGGAGTTATGTGCTGCAGAAATCTTAATCTCTGGCTGCTCTTGTACTTTGTTTTATGACTGGTGCTGCCAGTTTTTGATAACTATACAATAAAAGAAATACAGAGGAATCAATTTAATTCAGAATAGGAGATTTTGCCTACTCAACGGTGTTGTCATGAAACAATTAAAACTCATCATTTTCGATATATCAAATTTAGGTCAAATTTCACAGAAAGAAACTAAAGGATAGTGATTTGTCTTGGGCAGTGGCAACGGGTAGAGTAGAAATGGTGATCTGTTATCAGTTCACAGCTTGATAGTCAATTCTATTAATGATAATAAAATGGAAGTTGCACTATACCGGAGGGATTTTCTGCCCCAAATATTTAATAGGAATAGAGACAAATTCTGCTGAAGGAACAGATGTAATGTAAAACGAAAGGCAGGAAAAAAATTGAGTGCACCAAAGGATTATTACAGAAAGTAAAAGTTCATGATGTAGAGGGAAAATGTCTGAGCATGGATAGAAGATTGTCTTGGAAGAATGGCTGGCTAGCAGAAAGCAGAGAACATGCATCAATGCAACTTTGGATGACTGGCAGGATGTCACAAGTGGAGTCCTGTTCGGATCTGTACTAGGGCCTCAAGTTTTTCCAATTTACAATGATGTAGGTGAGAGGAGACGACACAAAGATAGGTAGGAAATTTTGACCTATGAGAGGAATTGATTATAAAAGAAAAAAATGTTATACTTCAGTTACACAGATCAGTCATAGACCATATAGAGTCACAGAGTTGTACAGCATGGAAACAGACTCTTCGGTCCAACTCATCCATGCCGACCAGATATCATAAATTAATCGAGTCACATTTGCCAGCATTTGGCCCATATCCTTCTAAACCTTTCCTATTCATATATACATCCAGATGCCTTTTAAATGTTGTAATTTTACTAGTCTCTACCACTTCCTCTGATGCCTCATTCCAAACTTGCACCACCCTGTGTGGAAAAAACTGCCCTTTAGGTCCCTTTTAAATCTTTCTCCTCTCACCTTATGCCTATGTCCTCTAGTTTAGGACTCCGTTACCCTGGGGAAAATACCTTGTCTATTCAACCTATCCATGCCCCTCATGATTTAAAATGCCTCTATATAGTCATCCCTCAGCTTCCAATGCTCAAGAGAAAACAGCCCCAGCCTGTTCAGCCTCTCTCTATAGCTCAAACCCTCCAACCCTAGCAACATCCTTGTAAATCTTTTCTGAACCATTTCAAGTTTCACAACATCTTTCCAATAGCAGGGAGACTAGAATTGAATGCAGTGTTCCAAAAGTGGTCTAACCAATGTCTTGTATAGCCACAACATGACCTCCCAACTTTACTCCATGCATTGGCCAACAAAGGCAAGTGTACCAGACGCCTTCAACACTACCTTGTCCATCTGTGACTCTACCTTCAAGACACGAGGAACATGCATCCCAAGGTCTCTTTGTTTAGCAAACCTCCCCAGGACCTTACCATTAAGTGTGTGATTCCTGCCCTGATTTGCCCCACCAATATGCAACACCTCATAGTTATCTAAATTAAATGTCAACTGCCATTCCTCAGTGCATTAGCCCATATGATCAAGATCCTATTTACTCTGAGATAACCTTCTTCACTGTTCACCACACTACCAATTTTGATGTTATCTGCAAACTTACTAACCAGACCTCCTGTATTCACATCCCAATAATTGATAAAAATGACAAAATGCAGTAGCACCGATCCTTATGGCACACCACTTGTGGCCTCCTGTCCGAAGAGCAAACCTCCACGACCACCGTCTGTCTGTCTCCTACCTTCAAGCATCTTGAATATAGTAAGCAGTCTGGTCACCTTACATTTTGATTTCACTTTCATAAATTCAGGCTGCCTTTGTCTAATCCTGTTAATGCTTTCCAAGTGTGCTGTTATCATGTATTTTACAACAGACTCTAGTTATTTGCTCCATGTTAGGATAATTGATCAGTGATTCGCTGTTTTCCCTCACTTTCTTTTTTTAAATTAAGAAGTACATTTGCCACCTACAATCTGTATGAACTGAGTCAATGGAATTTTGAAAGGTGACCACCAATGCAGTCAACATTTCCAGGGCCACTTCCTCTACTACTCTGGGATGAAGATTGTCAGCCCGTCAGGATTTGTCAGCCTTTAACCCCAATTTCTCTAGAATCATTTGCAATGAGGCTAATACAGTTAATATGTGAATGTTTATTTCCTTATAAATCAAGGCATTTGATGAGGCAGCAGCTCAGTAAATAATTGGAGACTGATAAAAACTGATCAATAAGTATATTTTTGCCACCATAGCTTGAAAACTGCAGTAAAGGTCTGAGTGTGGAACACATACTTCTTTATTCACTTGCTTCCTTGCATCACAGTCACTTTGATTCTGTCTCAGTCTTGCCCGAGATGACTGCTCTTCTTGCATAGAATTTCCTTTCCTATGAGGAAAGAATGTGTTAGTATTTTAAAATACTTTCTAAACAAAAACAGAAGCACCAACTTGTGGCTCAGCAGTTAGCACTGCTGTCTCACAGCTCAGGGATGGGGGTTTGAATCTGGTCTTGGGTGATTGTGTGTGGAATTTGCACGTTATCCCAGTCTCTACATGTGTTTCCTCCAGTTGCTCTGGTCTCCTCCCACAGTCCAAACATGTGCAGGTTAAATGACTGAGTCGTGGTAAATGCAGGGTTCCAGGGATAGGGTGGAGGCTGGGTCTGGGTGGTAAGCTTTTCAGTGAACCAAATAGCCTCTTTCCACACATAGGGATTCCTATGATATTATCTTCCAAGTATGAAGCATTTATTTGTTTTGGCATTAAATAAGAAAGCATTCAGAGGAACTCAAATTGTTTTCGGTGCCTTCAAATATGATCAAAAGTTAAATGACACCAGGTTATCGTCCAACATGTTCCTTTGAAGTCACAAGCTTTCAGAGCGCTGCTCCTTCGTCAAGTGAAAGCTTGTGATTTCAAATAGACTTGTTGTACTATAACCTTGAGTCGTGTGATGTCTGGTGGTGTGATCTGGTCCACCTCAGTCCAACACCAGCACCTCATATCATAGCCTTCAAATATGGAGCTTCCTGCCTCCTCCAGTCTGCCCTTTATCCTTCAAACAAAAAAAATTTAAAAATTAAGGTTGGCATTCTACACCTACAATATTTTGCACCAATTCATTTTCACCTTTTTTAATTTTGAAAAAAAAGAATTTTTCGTAATCCATCTTAGCTTCTAAACTGAGAGACAGAATAAAACAAGACAGGAAGCAAAGATAAGATGAATGAGAGAAAATGGAAAGAACAAACGAAGGTGTAGGGGAGAGAAAAAGGGATAACCTTAATGACTGACCTAGTTGTAGCTAGTGTTGGCTCTTCTTTCCAACCTTTCGCCAGCCACACAGCCCTTACTCCAAGAATGAGGAAGGCACAGCGTAAAATTACATAATGGCACATGGATATAAATGAATATTGCTCTTCTGAATCCCTTCTTTTTTCTTTCGGAGTATTTTCGGCTTCTGGAGCTTCCACACTGCCTGTACTGTTAGGCCGGCTACTTGTGCCTGAGTATTCATATACGGTTTCATTTTCATGGTGACAAGCAGCCTTTCGGGCTAGGAAACACTCTAAAACCTCTGTCAGATTGGGAAAAAAGAATTAACATTGTAATACTTAGAAATTGTTTTTATATTTTATGTTTTCCTCCATATTAAATCACTATATAATAATCATTTAAATTTTAAATGCAGATTTTACATTATAAGTTTCAGGAGTTTCTGCATTAACAAATACATATTCTGACTAACGATTACAGCTTATTTATCAAGAAATGTCCTGATTATAATCACAATAAGGAAATAAAATGCTTTGATGATTTTAAGGAACATTACGGAAGGATGGATTTTTGTAAAGTTTGCTACACCTATTGTAGACATTCATTTTCACATATGGGTTAATAATTACAGACTTTCTGAAAGGTAAATTGAAAAGTTATAAAGCTGGCAAATAAAATTATATCTCAGTATACACACTGCTTATCTTTGGGAAGTCCTCAGTGTCCAACAGTACAATCTCTCTTTCCATGTTGTACTGTGGTTCCTCTGATTGTCTAACATTCACGGTTTGCTCAGTGGTACTACAGCTTTCTCTCGGTTCATCTTCAACATTATCGGAGACATCTGAAAGCTAAAAATTAATAGTGTACTTAACATACTGAACAATTATTGTTTTCAAATGCAGTACATTTAATGGTTATTTTTAATTAATTTTTATATTCCCTGCTTAACCTTTGAGCATGTTGCTTTCCAATAGAGGTTGGAACACTAGAAAATCCCTTAAGCCATTTTATTATGACATCCAAGGCTTCAATCCTACAAGAACAAATTGGGCAGCATTGTAGAGTGTTGATGACATCACAGAATTACAACAGGATATTGACACACAAGATGAATGGGCAAAGCTGTGGCAGATGGATTTTCATATGCGCAAGTGTGAGGTCATCCATTTCAGACTGAAGGAGGAGAGATTGGGGTTTTTTTAAGAAGGCACAAAGTTAAATGCAGTGAATGTTAGAGGTTCAGGTGCATACATCTTTAAAATGCCATAACAGGTGCAGAAAATAATCAGGACAACTAATGGAATACTGGTCTTCATATCCAAAAGGCTGGAAGATGGGATGCAGAAATTATGTTACAATTACACAAAATGCTAGTTAGGCCTCACTTAGAGTAGAGCACTGAGTGTAGATCTGGGCACCACACCTTAGGAAGTCCTGGAGGGAATTCAGTGCAGGTTGATACCTGGGATTATACCTGGACTTCAGGAGTTAAGTTACAAGGGGGAGATTAGAAAAATTAGGTCTTTATTCTATATAATTTAGAGTTAACAGGTGATCTAATCAAGGTCTTCAGGATATTAACAGGGAAAGACAGAGTAGGTACTATATTTCCACTGGTTGATGATTCTAGGACCAGGGACATAGTCTAAGAATTAGGGCTAGACCATTCAGGAGACATGTGAGAAATGACTTCTACATGCAAAGAGTAGCGAACATGCAAAGGTTTGGAACTCTTTTCCTCAAACAGCAGCCAATGCTAACTCAATTGTTAAATTTAAATCTGAGACAGACAAATTTATATTAAGTCAGGGTATCAATAGATTTACGCCCAAGGCAGAAAGATGGCAGAAGGCCACAGATCAGCGATGATCTTACTGAATGGAGGAGCAGGCTCAACGGGCTGAATGGCCTACTCCTATTCCTATGTGGACATCAGTGGCTAGGTCAGCATTCATTGCTCATTCTTGACTGCCCTGAAGGTGATGGTGGCAGAGCAAAAAAAGTAGAATGGTTCAAAACTGATTAGAAGGAAGTGACAAGGAATCAGGACCAGATAGAATGCATCCAAGAATGGTGAAAGACTTAAAAGCAGAAATTACAGGGGCCCTGGCCAGAATCTTTCAGTCTACTCTAGACTGAGAAGAGGTGTCAGAAGGCTGGAGAATTGCAGATATTGAATCCTGGTTCAAAAACAAGTACATTTAATTGTTATTTTTCATTAATTTTTATATTCCCTGCTTAACCTTTGAGCATGTTGCTTTTCAATAGAGGTTGGAACACTAGATTGCCTGATCCCTTGAAGCCATCTTATTATGACATCCAAGGCTTCAATCCTACAACAACAAATTGGGCAGCATTGTAGAGCGTTGATGACATCACAGAATTACAACAAGGATAAATTCAGTAATTACAGACCAGTCAGTTTAATTCAGTGCAGGGGAAGCTTCTAGAAACAATTATTCAGGATAGACTTGATTGATTTATTGTCACGAGATCCAATGAAAAGTGGCACGGTGGCACAGTGATTAGCACTAGTGCATCACAGCGCCAGAGACCCGGGTTCAATTCCCGTCTCAGGCGACTGTCTGTGTGGAGTTTGCACATTCTCCCAGTGTCTGCGTGGGTTTCCTCCCACAGTCCAAAAATGTGCAGGTAGGTGAATTTGCCATGCTAAATTGCCCAGTGTTAGGTGCAGGGGAATGGGTCTGGGTGGGTGCGCTTCGGCGGGTCGGTGTGGATTTGTTGTGCCGAAGGGCCTGTTTCCACACGGTAAAGTAATCTAAATCTAATCTAAAAAAAATTGTTTTGTTTACTCTACAGGCAGATTACACCATACAAAAGTTGCAGAACAGAATGCAGAATACTGTGATACAATGCAGAGAAGGTGCAAAGAGAGAGATCAGAATTGGCATCCGAGAGGACCATTCACGAATCTGGTTATAGTGGGGAAGAAGCTGTTCCTGAATAGAGTTGTACGTGTATTCAACTTTTGAATACACGTGAGGGTGGACGTAGAGACATTGAGCTTTTTTGGCCCTTGTGTTGACATGGGTGGACCAGGACAGATTGCTGGTGATCATCATTCCCAGGAACTTGACGATGTGGACCATCTCCACGTCAGCACCATTGATGCAGGGGTGTGCCCTCCACTCCACTTCCTGAAGCCAATGATCAGTTCCTTCATTTTGCTGAAGTTGGAAAAAATTTTCTCTTCATACCATGCCACTATGCGCTTAATCTCTTTCCTGTATTCCATCTCATCATTGTTTGAGATCTGACCTAAATGGTGGTGTCAGCAAACTTGTACATGGGGTTGGGTGAAATTTGACCACACAGTCGTTAGTTTATATGGAATATAGTAAGGGGCTGAGTATGCAGTTTAATGTGCACCAATGTTGAGGATTATAGTAGAGAAGGTGTTGTGATGTATTCTGACTGATTGCGGTCTATGGTTCAGCGAGTCGAAGATCCAATTACAGAGGGGGCAGCTGAGACCCACGCCTCAGTTTCGAGATGAGTTTGTTTCAAATTATGGTGTTGAAGGCAGAATTGTGGTCAATAAGGAGGAGTCTAACATAGGTATCCTTGTTATCAAGATGGTCCGGGGATGAGTGAAGGGTAAGGGAGATGATGTTCGCTGTGGACCTTTTGTGCCTGTAGGTGAATTACAAAGGATCAAGGCAATTTGGTAAACTAGGGTTGATGCGAGCCATGACTAACCTCTCGAAGCACTTCATAATTCTAGAAATCAGAGCAACTGGGCAATACTCATTGAGGCACTCTGCATAATTTTCCTTTTACTTAGTACAGACATTGGATAATGTGGGCTGATCAGCAGCAGCCAGAATGGATTACTAAAGGGGAAATCTTCTTTTACTCACTTGCTGGATTTTTTGTTTTGAAAAGGTCAGTGAGGATAATGTTGTTGATGAGGTGTACATGGACTTTCAAAAGGCACTTGACACATTGCCATGCAACAGTTCTGTGAGAAAGGTAGTATCTCGTTGAATAAAAGAGACAGTAGCAACATGGACACCGAGCAATTGGAAAAAGCTGCAGTTGACAGATATTTTTCAAAGTGAAAGAGTAACGGAGTTATCTCAAGGTCAGCATTTGAACCTTTTCTTTTCCTGATATACATTCATGTTCTAGACCTTGATGTGCAGGGGACAAATTTAAAAGTTTACAGAGGATATTAAAATTGTAAACTGCAAGGACAGTGTAGAACTCAAAAGGATAGACCAGTTGGTAAAGCAGGCAGATAGGTGGTACATTTGAAGTTCAATGCAGATAAGTGCAAGGTGATGCATTTTGGAATGAAGAACATGGAAAGACAACACAAATTCAGGATACAATATTTACTGGGGTAGAGGTGCAGAGGGAGCTGGGTATATATGTGCATAGTTTACTGAAGGTGGCAGGAGAGGTCAAGAAAGCAGTTAAAGTTTGTAGTATCCTAAGTTTTATTAATCAAGCACAGCATGAGAGAGAGGAGGTTATGTTGAACTTTTCCAAGACACTTGTTATACATCAGCTGGACTACTGAGCACAGTTCTGAGCTCCACACCACAGGAAGGATTGATGAGAGTGCAGAAGAGATTTACAAGAATGATGAGAAACTTCAGTAAGCACGACAGATTGGAGAGATTGGGTTTGGAGAGAAGGTGGTTTATCATTTGCCGAGAGGTGCGAGGAAGGAGTGAAGGACTTCTGGGAAGGTGAGTCTAATGGTTTATAAATGGAAATGTGTTGCTGGAAAAGCGCAGCAGGTCAGGCAGCATCTAGGGAACAGGAGAATCGACGTTTCGGGCATTAGCCCTTCTTCAGGGGGGCGAATGCCCAAAACGTCGATTCTCCTGTTCCCTAGATGCTGCCTGACCTGCTGCGCTTTTCCAGCAACACATTTCCATCTCTGATCTCCAGCATCTGCAGACCTCACTTTCTCCCTAATGGTTTATAACACTTACTTCAGGCGTCAGGGCCTCCATTTGCCGAGAAGTGCGAGGGAGGAGCAAAGGACTTCTGGGAAGGTTTTAAATGGGTGAGATCTAAACCAGAGACCCTACACCGTAGGGCCTCCCTCCCACCCACCTCCTCTAACCTTACTAAGAATCTGTAAACGAGGTAAGTTTTCAGGTTTTTTTTCTTCTCTTCCTTTGTTTAGTTCTGTGTGGGCTTTCAAAATAGTGGGATATGGATGTTAGGGCAGTTGCTTGTTCCTCCTGCAGAATGTGGCAGGTGAGAGGCACTTCGCATGTCTCTGTCGACTACATCAGCGAGAAGCGCACCCAACTCCAGCTCCTTGAAAACAGAGTTAGGGAACTGGAGCTGGATGAAGTACGGATCATTCGGGAGGCTGAGGGGGAAATTGAGAGGATGTACAGGGAGGTGGTCACTCCTCAGATACAGAATAAGGACAGCTGGGTTACAATCAGGGGGAGGAAAGGGAACCGACGGTCAGAGCAGGGATCCCCTGTGGCCGTTTCCCTCAGCAATAAGTGTATCGTTTTGGATACTGCTGGTAGGGACAGCCTACCAGGGGCAAGCCATAGTTGTCAGGTCTCTGGCACTGAGCCTGGCACTATGGCTCAGAAGGGAAGAGGGGGGGAAAATAGAAAAGCGCTAGTGGTAGGGGACTCAATAGTTAGACGGATTGACAGCAGATTTTGTGGTCAGGAACGGAACTCCCAGGAGGTATGTTGCCTCCCTGGTGACAGGGTCCGGGATGTCGCCGATTGGGTTTACAAGATTCTGAAGGGGGAGGGTGAGCAGCCAGACATCGTGGTACATATTGGCACCAATGATATAGCCAGGAAAGGGATTGAGGATCTGAAAAGTGACTACAGAGAGTTAGGTTGGAAGCTGAAGAGCAGGACGAGTAGAGTAGTGATCTCAGGTTTGCTTACCGGTGCCACGAGATAGTGAGATGAGGAACAGTCAGTGAATGCAGCTTAACGCGTGGCTGCAAGGCTGGTGCAGGAGGGAGGGCTTCAGATACCTAGACCATTGGGATACCTTCTGGGGAAGGTGGGACCTGTACATGAAGGACTGGTTGCACCTTAACTGGAGGGGTACAAATGTCCTGGGTGGGAGATTTGCTCGTGTGATTCAGGAGGGTTTAAATTAGTTTGGCAGGGGGGTGGGAATCAGAGCCACATGTCTGAGAGGGGGACAGTTGCAGACAGGACACATAGATTGAATATATCCTGTCAATCAGGAAGGTTTCTCACATGATGAAACATAGGGATCGGTTAAAGTGTGTCTGCTTTAATGCAAGGAGTGTCCAGAATAAGAGTGACAAACTTAGAGCATGGATCAGTACTTGGGGCTACGATGTTGTGGCCATAATGGAGATGTGGGTTTCACAGGGACAGGACTGGTTGCTTGATGTTCCAGGGTTTAGAACATTTAAAAAGAACAGAGAGGGTGGAAAAGAGGAGGGGGTGTAGCATTGCTAATTAGAGAGCGCATCATAGCTACAGAAACGAAGGTTGTTGAGGAAGGTTTGTCTACAGAGTCAGTACGGGTAAAAGTTAGGAACAGCAAGGGAACAGCCACCGCATTGGGGGTTTTCTACAGACCACCTAATAGCAGTAGAGAGATTGAAGATCTCATAGGCAGGCAGATTCTGGAAAAAGGCAAAAGTAGCAGGGTTGTTGTTATGGGTGACTTCAACTTTCCCAATATTGACTGGAACCTCCTTAGTGCAGATGGTTTGGATGGAGCTGTTTTTGTCAGGTGTGTTCAGGAGGGTTTCCTTACTCAGTATGTAGACAGACCGACGAGGGGAGAGGC
>NC_057710.1:56609042-56610367 GCF_004010195.1 Chiloscyllium plagiosum | reverse complement strand
GTTGGGAAGTACAGACTGGGAGCAATTGTTCCACAGAAAGGGCACAGCAGACATGTGGAGACTATTTAAGGAGCAGTTGTTGCGAGTGATGCACAAATTTGTTCCTCTGAGACAGGCAAGGAGGGGTAAGATTAAGGAACCTTGGATGACGAGAACAGAGGAACTTCTCGTCAAAAAGAAGGAGGCAACTTACATAAGGTGGAGGAAGCAAGGATCTAGCACAGCTTTAGAGGATTACAGGCTTGCTAGAAAGGAACTCCGAAACGGACTGAGGAGAGCCAGGAGGGGGCAGGAAAAAGGCTTGGCAACACGGATTAGGGAGAACCAAAAGGCATTTACTCATACGTGAGGAATAAAAGAATGCTCAAGGAGAAGGTAGGGCCGATCAGGGATAGCGGAGGGAACTTGTGCGTGGGGTCTAAGTATATAGGGGAAGCCTTAAATGAGTTTTTTGCTTCGGTTTTCACCAAGAAAAGGGAACTTGTTGTAAATGCAAACTTTGAGGAGCTAGAATACAGTCTTGACCAGATCAAGATTGATGAAGTTGATGAGCTAGAAATTTTGGAAAACATTAAGATTGATAAATCCCCAGGGCTAGACCAGATTTATCCTAGGCTGCTCCGGGAAGCGAGAAAGGAGGTTGCTAAGCCGCTGGCGAGGATATTTGCGTCCTCACTCTCCATGGGAGTTGTACCGGAGGATTGGAAGGAGGCGAATGTTGTTCCTCTTTTCAAGAAGGGTAATAAGGAAATCCCTGACAATTACAGACCAGTCAGTCTTACGTCGGTGGTCAGCAAAGTTGTGGAAAGAATTCTGAGGGATAGGATTTATGACTCTTTGGCAAAGCATAGTGTGATTAAAGGCAGTCAGCATGGCTTTGTGAGGGGCAGGGCATGCCTCACAAATCTTATTGAGTTCTTTGGGGAGGTGTCAAGACAGGTCGATGATGGTCGAGCAGTGGGTGTGGTGTATATGGATTTCAGCAAGGCATTTGATAGGGTTCTCCATGGTAGGCTCATTCATAAAAGTCAGGAAGTATGGGATATAGAGAGATTTGGCTATCTGGATTCAGAATTGGCTAGCTGACAGAAGGCAGAGAGTGGTTGTAGATGGAAAATATTCTGCTTGGAGGACAGGGTTGAGTGGGGTCCCACAGGGCTATGCTCTTGGGCATCTGCTCTTTGTAGTTTTTATAAATGACTTGGATGAGGATGTTGAGGGGTGGGTTAGTAAATTTGCAGGTGACACAAAGGTTGGAGGTGTTGTTGATAGTAGAGAAGGCTACTGCAGGCTGCACTGTGACATAGACAGGATGCAGAGCTGGG
>NC_057710.1:56604567-56608977 GCF_004010195.1 Chiloscyllium plagiosum | reverse complement strand
CCCTACTATAGGAAAGATAGAGGCTTTGGAGAGGGTGCAAAGAAGGTTTACCAGGATGCTGCCTGGACTGGAGGGCTTGCCTTATGAAGAAAGATTGAATAAGCTTGGACTTTTCTCTCTGGAGAGAAGGAGGACGAGAGGAGACCTGATCGAGGTATACAAAATAATGAGGGATAGATAGAGTCAATAGCCAGAGACTTTTCCCCAGGGCAGGATTGACTTGTACGAGAAGTCATAGTTTGAAGATATTCGGAGGAAGGTATAAAGGAGGTAGGTTCTTTACACAGAGAGTTGTGAATGCATGGAATGTATTGCCAGTTGAGGTGGTAAAGTGAAGTCATTGGGGACATTTAAGCGACTGCTGGACATGCACATGGATAGCAGTGAGTTGAGGGGTACGTATATTTTACATTAGGATTAAGTCTCGGCACAACATCGTGGGCCTTAGGGTCCTTTCTGTGCTGTACTTTTCTATGTTCTATGAGGGGAACGGAATACAAAAGTAAATAGATTATACTTCAGTTGTACAGAGCACAGGTGAGACTGCACTTGGAGCACAATGATTTATTTAAAAGAGGACGTCAATACATTGGAAACAATTCACACGTTTACTAAACTAAACCTGGAATTTGCAGGTTATCTTACGTTGAAAGGTTGAACAGGCTAGGCTTATGTATGCTAGGGTTTGAAAGTGCAAAGAGGACTTGAATGAAACATACATATGGGGTCTTGAGAGGATTGATGTGAAGGGACAAAATGAGGCAAAGGTTTTACTCTCAGAAGGTAACAGGTCTTTGGAACTCTCTTCCTCAAAATGCAGTGAAAGTAGAGTATTTCCATTTTTTTAAGGCATAGGTGGATAAATTCTTTATAAGCAGTGGAGTAAACAGTTGTCAGGGGTAGATAGGAATACAGATTTGAGATTACAAACAGACTAGCCATGACCTTATTAAATGGTGGAGCAGGTTCGAGGGGCCAAATGTCCTTCTCTTGCTCCTTCTTTTTATGTTCAAATATGTGTATACATCAACATTAGTTCAATCTTTTACCTGTCTGGGCCAAGTGGGCAGCTGCACATTTGCAGTATTATAGGCAGCATTCGTTTGAGCCAGAAGTGTACTTCTAACCTTGTAGACACATTGATATATTTCCACAAGTCTCTCACTGGGTTGGCACCTGCAAATACAATAAGAAGCATCGAGCAAATTATTTGTTTTTGAGTGAAACTGTAAGTCTTGTATGTGCCAAAAGATGGAGAAATACCAGAGAGTAGTCAGTGCCACTGGACTAGTAATCCAGATGCTCAGGCTAAGGGTACGGGGTCATGGGTTCAAATCTCAGCAGGTTGAATTTAAATGAGATTAATAATATCTGGTACTAAAAGTTATTCTCAGTCATGGTGACATCTAAGTCATCATTAATTCTTGTGAAAAACAACTCTCGTTTACTAATGTCCTTTAAAGGGAAGAAATCTACCATCTTCACCTGGCTTGGCCCACATGTAATTCCAGGTTCACAATAATGTGCTGTGCTTTTACCTGTCCTCCAAGAAATTATTTATTTCAAGAGCGAATAGTTGCTATGAAAGAATGTGTCTTGAGAAACTGCACTGCCATTTGAGTTAAAAGTACTCTCAGGACTGTCACCTACTTTCCTGTCTAATAAACATATCAACATATGGGCGGCACGGTGGCACAGTGGTTAGCACTGCTGCCTCACAGTGCCAGTGACCCGGGTTCAATTCCCGACTCAGGTGACTGACTGTGTGGAGTTTGCACGTTCTCCCCGTGTCTGCGTGGGTTTCCTCCGGGTGCTCCGGTTTCCTCCCACAGTCCAAAGATGTGCAGGTTAGGTGAATTGGCCATGCTAAATTGCCCTTAGTGTTAGGTAATTAGGGGTATGGGTGGGTTGCGCTTCGGCGGGTCGGTGTGGACTTGTTGGGCTGAAGGGCCTGTTTCCACACTGTAAGTAATCTAATCTAATCGAAAAACATAAAATAAACTAACCATGTTTCAACACTAAACAAGAAACAAATGTATTGCAAATAAATCAGTTTTAATCACATACAAACAAAGAAAAGTTAGCAACTTATAACTCCTCAATTCAAAACCTACCCATTTTTAAAACCCCTATGCAGACAGACAAACAAAAAAAAGATGCTATGGACAAAAGAAAATCAAAAAGGAAAAATAGTCCAACAGCACCAGTCCATAGGATTCAACGAGGTCTACTCTCACTCATTCTGATCTTTCTTTCCAAGTCCTTTCAGTTCTTTACTGTAAACAAAGAGCAGTTCGCACATTAATTACTCAATCTTTCAGTCATAGAGATGAACAGCATGGAAATAGACCCTTTGGTCCAACTTGTCCATGCCGACCAGATATCCTAAATTAATCTAGTCCCATTTGTCCCATATCCCTCTAATCCCTTCCTATTCATATACCAATCCAGATGCCTTTTAAATGTTGTAATTGAACTAGCCTCCTCCACTTCCTCTGCCAGCTCATTCCACACACGCATCACCCTCTGCGTGAAAAAGTTACCCCTTAGGTCCCTTTTATATCTTGCCCCTCTCATCTTAAACTTATGCCCTCTAGTTTTGGACTCCCCCACCCCAGGGAAAAGACCTAGTCCATTTATCCTATTTGATGCCCCTCATGATTTTATAAACCTCTATAAGGTCACCCCTCAGCCTCCAATCTCCACGGAAAGTAGCCCTGGCCTCTCCCCATTGCTCAAACCCTCCAGCCCTGGTAACATCTTTGTAAATCCTTTCTAAACCCTTTAAATTTCAAGTCACTGTCAGAGGCAGCAGCTTATAAGGAACTGGTGAGAGATATACTGGTTATCTCCAATTCTTTGTAACTTCTCTTCAAGCAGAAAGATACTGCTGCCTATTTAAAGGTGTGGAGGCTCTATCATCCACATGCAGACTGTCCAACTGCCCAGAAGCCAGAGAGTTGCTATCATGCTGAATACTCCTGACTCCCTCAACTGACCCCGATTGTAACAAAATATCAACACACTCAGAGCAAAGCTGTCCTGAACACAAACCCATCATGCTGATGAATCCAGCAATCCTCCCTCCACTGCTGAACAAAATAACAGTGCAAATACAATGCACAAAAAGGTGCTAGAAATCATTGAAAACTATAACATCTCATTTGACAGTTTCCTTGGTTCAAGTCAGAATTCTTTTCTTATTATGGTCCAAAAATAAAAAGATGTGGCCATTACCAAGAATCATGCCAAAAATGTGACATATGGAAATATGCCTGCACCATGCTTCTGACGTAAAGACAAATCACTAATAAACAAATCACTTTTTGAAAAAAAAGACAAATGGTTTTATTTCCCTGTCCTGACATTTTTTCCCCATTTCCCAACCATTTGGTTCTATATGGTTGGATGTCAGCTCATATATTGCTGAAGTTGCATTCTTTCTACTTACATGCCAGACTTATTCTAAGCTAAAGATAAGGTGGGAGGTGCTGTTTATCAGGTTTGAGATGGCATAGGGTAGGAGGGTCAGAATCAAGGGCAGAGGGTGGCAATTTTGAAGGCAAGTGCAATGTTGGCATTAATTGAGGGGGCAAGAGTGGGGATGTACAAGAGTCTGATCAGACCACATTTGGAATGTTGTACATTGTTTTGGACTCCATATCTAAGAAAGGACATGCTGCCCTTGGACAGGCTCCAGAGGAAGTTCACAACAATGATCCCAGGAATGAAGGGCCTGTGTATGAGGAGGAGTTGAAGACTCTGAGTCTGTACTCAATGGAGTCTAGAAGGATGAGGGGGAATCTCACTGAAATTTATAGAACACTGAGAAGCCTCAACAGAGTGGAGGTGGAGAAGATGTTTCCACTAGTAAGACAGACAAGGACCCAAGGTACAGCCTCAAAGTGAAGGCATGAGCCTTCAGAACTGAGATGCAGAGGAATTTTTTCAGCTAGAGGGTGGTGAATCTGAGGAACCCATTGACGCAGTGAGTGTATTTAAGACAAAATAGATAGATTCTTGATTAGTGAGAGGATCAAAAGGAATGGGGAGAATGGAGGAGAATGGTGTTGAGAAACATATCAACCATGATCAAATGGTGGAACAGACTTGATGGGTTGAATGGTCCACTTCTGCGCCTATATTTTATGGTCTCATGGCTCCATTACAAGCACAGTCAGGAGAATTTATAATGAAGAAAATAGAAATGGCAGAGACGTTTATACTGATACTCAAAGTTTGTGCGAAGATTTGTAGCTCGGGTGCTCGTTGCTGTGGTTCTGTTCGCCGAGCTGGACGTTTTTGTTGCAAACGTTTCGTCCCCTGTCTAGGTGACATCCTCAGTGCTTGGGAGCCTCCTGTGAAGCGCTTCTGTGGTGTTTCCTCCGGCATTTATAGTGGCCTGTCCCT
>NC_057710.1:56556428-56601671 GCF_004010195.1 Chiloscyllium plagiosum | reverse complement strand
ACAAGCAACATGAATTTGGCTGGGACAACACTACCATTATAGGGCAAGCCAAACAATGAACAGCCAGGGAATTCCTAGAAGCTTGGCATTCATCCACAAACTCCATCAACAAACACATAGACCTGGATCCAATATACCGGCCACTACAGCGGACACTGAAACTGACAACCGGAAGCGGCAGGGACAGGCCACTATAAATGCCGGAGGAAACACCACAGAAGCGCTTCACAGGAGGCTCCCAAGCACTTATACTGATACTAGAAATTTCCCAAAACTTGAAATCCAAGTGGCTTGTCACAATGAATAGTTAAAGGAAATTATTATCAGTAAAAAGTTTGCAGCGGAGAAACTAATGGGGCTGAAAGTTAGTGAAATCTCAGGACCCGATGGTCTATCTTCCAGACTGTTGAAGGAGGTGGCTAGTCAATGCATTGTTGCATCTTCTAAACTTATACAGATTGTGGTATGATTCCTGTGAATAGAAAGGTACATCCTACTCTTAAGAAGGGAGCAAGAGAAAAAAAAACTGTGAACTATAGACCTGTTAGCCGTACTTCAATACTCAGGAAGATAGTAGAACCAATTAAAAAAGTTGGGATGAATGGACATCTGGTTGATAACGATCTGTTTGGGCACAGTCAGCATTGATTTGGAACTGCAAAATTGTGTGTTTAATGAACTTGGGTGTTTTTTTTTGAAGATGCTACTAACAAAATAGACAAAGGAAAACAGATGGCCATGGTATTTTCAGATAAGCTTTGATAGAGACCTCACAGAAAGCTGGTTAGTAAAATTAAAACTCATAGGATAAGTAGTAATGTTCTGATCTGAATTAAATGATTGGCTAACAGACAGAAAACAATATGAATAAATGGACCATTCTTATGTTGGCAGCTGTGACTTGTGGGATACTGCACTGATCAGAACTTGGGCCCAACTGTTCTTAATGTATTTCAATGAATTGGAGCTAGGAACCAAACGTAATATTCTCAAATTATGGGTGATATAAAGTTGAGAGGATGTGTGTTTGAGGAAGATGTAAAGCAGATTAAGGAGAATTTGGACAGACAGTGAATGAGGCAAGAACACGGCAGATGGAATATCACGTGGGAACATCTGGTGTTATCCACTTCAGTAAGAGAAACTGATGTGTAGAGTATTTATATGGTGAGAGGATAGAAAAGGGTGGATGTACAAAGGAACCTAGTTGTCCTTATTGATAAATCACTGAAGGCTAACATGCAGGTACAACAAATGTTTAGGAAAGCAAATGGAATATTGACCTTTATTGCAAGAGGATTTGAATACAGGAGTAATAAGTCTTATTTCAATTGTATATTAGCTTAGTTAGCCCACACTTGGAGCACTGCTTGCAGTTTTGGAGTCCTGTTTTCAGGGAAGATATTATTGTCATAGAGGAGTATAATGAAGATTCACAAGACCACAAAGAGATATTGGGCAAACTGGGTCTGTATCATCTAGAGTTTTGAAGAATGAGAGGTGATCCCACTGAAATACTTAAAGAGCTGGAGAGGGTAGATATCAGCAAAAATCTATCTCCTGGGTGAAAGGTCTAGGGCCAGAGTCACTACTCAAAAATAAGGGAGATGCTAGTTAGGTCAGAGATGAGGAGACTTTTTTCTATACATAAGGTTGTGAACCTTTGCTGTTCTCTATTACAGAGGGCTGTGCAAACTCAGCCTTTAATACATTTCTGATGACCAATGGACCAACATACAGGAACATGGAGATGGGGTGCTGAAATGCACTGAAGTATTCAATCAGCCAAAACTGTATTGAATTGGGGGGGTAGGCTCAATGGGCCGAATGGCCTACTCCTGTTCCTATGTCTCCATTTTTAATAATCTATTCTCATGCTCCATCTTCACCCTCTTGTTTTACTTTTTAGCTCTCCTCTGTACTTTTACTATTCAGCTTGGTTCTTTACTCTAGTATGAAAAAGTCATGTATCATAAGCTTCCTTTTTCTGTTTCATTTTAATCTCTAAAGTTTAGTCAACCAGATAGCTCTAAATTTGAGGTCCTTCCTTTTTCCTTCAGAGGAGCATGCCCGTTCTTTTTTACATTTACTGAAATTACCGGTCATCTTTGCACGCCTCTTGAAATAAGCCCGTGTGCTTGAGTAATACTGCAAGAACAAATCGGGACACTGTGTCCAACAAGTGATCTCCATTTGTACCATGTTCCCATTCTGAAACAAAGCAAATCAAACAATTGCTTAATGTAATCAGAATACTACTTACGCAATTCTTAACTACCAATCAAATTAGTTTATTTAAAGTAACCTTCAATGTACAAATTTAATGATAAATTCTTGAGCCCAACCAATAAATAACCAGATTTAATAAATTCAGTTTTATTATGTAGCATGGCAGAAATTAAACTCAAGGGACAGAAAGTTAACTGCCAAGGAACAGCAGTGATTATGGGTATTGAGTGTGCATGGAATATGGGGAAGAGAAACAAATTCATCAATTTTTGTGGACAGGATACACATGGCCAATTTTCCACATTGCGAGACAGATGCCAGTGATGTAACTATGCGAACAGCTTGGTGAGGGACAAGGCTAAGTTCTAGAACACAAACGACCAGTGATACATCCAGGATATAGTTGGAGCCCAGACCCTTTATTGTATCCAGTTCCGACAGCTTTTCCTTGATATCACTTGGGAAGAATCACTTGTAGAAGTCTGACATATTGGATGCTGAGGCCCTCAGGAGAAGCCTGAGATGAATCAGTCAGTCAGTTCTGGCTTATTATGATCGCAGGTGTTGCAGCCTTGTATTTTGTACTGATATGCTGAGCTCCCCCATCATGACAATATTTGTGGAACCTCCTCCTTCAGCTCATTATTTCATTCTCCACTACCATTCATGACTGGACACAGCAGAACTAAAGAACTTTGATCTGATCTGTTGGTCATGAAATTACTTAACACTGTCTATTGCATTCTGGTTCTGTTTTTTCAGGATGTTAGACGTTTTTGAGGTTTCAATTTGGCATGTCATTTTTCAATATGTCTGTTGCTGTCCTCCCCTACTCACTGAGGAGGAGGGTGGAAATTATAAAAGTAAAGGAAATGATGTTCAGTTGTATTACAAGTTAAAGGTTGAATACAATTCTGTCGCTGCTAATGGTCCCCATTGCTTCATGAATTCCCAGTTCGGAGCTGCTCAAATTCGTGGAATAATTTAATCGACACAACTCAATTTACTGGGGATAATACCTCTTTTTCAAAGCAGCATGGGTTATCAAATTATACAGAATGCTGTTAACTAAACCCATGCCATTAACTACCTTTCCTGTTCACAAGCAGCTAAAATTTCAGTTCCAATTAAAAAGGAATTAATTTGAAGCATTTCATAATGAGATTAAATCTATCAAAGTTCAGTTCAACTAATTACATGATTTGCAGTGAATCACATCAAAACAATAGAACTAACATTCAAAAAAGCTAGACAAGGGATAAAACAACATTGGATGAAATTATACAACAGTTGAAAGTTACCATTGCTGTTGGCGTAAACCTGCATTCGGTTCCAGATTTTGTACCCTGGTTCTACTGAGGTACCCAATGCGATATCTATAAGTGCTGCAGTGTCCTCAGAAACCCGGAACTCAAAAGACTTCCTGTCCACACAGCCAGCCAATGCTTTTCCAGTGAGACAATTCATGAGCAAATCTGCAGCAAAAGAACAACTTCTGTAAAATAATTTTTCACTACTGAGAAAGATATGAATGTACAAACATCGTCCAAGCAAAGATACATAGAAAATACAATTAGGTTCTTCAACTCATTGAGCATATGGTACTATGATTAAGGATTGTTTCCTTATCAGATCTTCGTCATTTGATATATTCCAGAGTTAAATATACAGCTGACAAAGCTTGCATGCTTCAGAACAAAAAATGAATAATTTAAAAATTCATATATCTAAATAGTAAAGAGATTGTAGATTATATTCTGGATATGCACATTTAGCATGGTGTACATTTCCGAGGCTATAGCCCCACAATTGAAAGGACAGATAAAAGAGAACTGATTAATGCTAAAGAGTGAAAGGGTTCTTTTGCAAGCAACTTCCAAACCACCAACCTGAATCATTTAAAAAGACAAGGACAGCAGATGCATGGCAACAGCAGTCTGCAAATTTCCTTCCAAATCATTATACACCAGCATGACCTGGAACTATATTGCCATTCTTTAATGTTGTCACATCAAGATCCTAAAAACCCCTTAAAAACAGCATCGTGGCTGTACCTATATGATATGGACCGCATCTGTGCAAGCTGCTGGTCACCATAACGGCAATTAGGTATAGACAACAAATACTGGTTATGTCAAAGACATCCACACCTGATCAAAGTAGTCGAGAAAGTTTAGGATCTCAACATCATCCAACACTGATCAATCTCAATACCAATTAAACAATTAACCAACAGAACCACAAAATTACATTGAAGAAAATCAACACTAGCTCAGTACAGGGAAGGTGGACCATTTAGATTTAACTACTTTATACAACATGCAGTGAATTAATGGACTAATCTGTGTGAGCCACAATTATATATAAACTCTATAACATCAGTAAATTTAAGAGAAAACTGAATATCTTTTTGTGAAAGAAGTAAATGATGAGGGATACAATCTGGCCATTTTGAAAAGGGCTTTCCTACACTTCCATTGCACTTCTAATAGAATCAGAGTCATACAGCATGGGAACAGACCCTTCAGTCTAACTAGCCCATTCTGACCATGTTTCCAAACTAAACTAGTCCCACTTGACTGTGTTTGGCCCATATCCCTCCAAACCTTTCCTATTCATGTACTTATCCAATGTCTTTTAAATGCTATAGCTGTACTCTGACAGTTCAATCGACACACCAACTACTCTGTAAAAGTTGGCCTCTTTCCCTTTTTAAAACTTTCTCCTCTAACCTTAAAAATATACCCCCATGGTTTGAACTCTCCCACGCTAGGGAAAATACCCTGGCTATTTACATTATCTATGCCCCTCATGATTTTATAAACCTCCATAAAAGTCACTCCTCAGCCTTCTAAGCTTCAGTGAAAAAAGTCCCAGTGACAAAAGTCCCAGGCTATATAACCTATTTTTATAACTCAAACTGTCCATTCCTGACAATATCTTGGTAAATTTTGTTCTAAACCCTCTCCAATTTAATAATATCCTTCCTATAGCAGGGCAACCAGAACTGCACACAGTACTACAGAAGAGATCTCACTAAAGTCCTGAAAACCTCAACATGACATCCCAACTCTGATACTCAAAAGGTCTGAGAAATGAATGCAAACATGCGAAATGCCTTCTCAACCAACAAAAAAAAGCTGAAAGAACTGCATTTGCTGTAAATCAGAAACAAGAAATTGCCAGAAAAGCTCAGCAGGTCTGGCAGCATCTGTAGGCAGTTCTGACGAAGGGTCTCGCAACCCAAAATGTTAACTGATTTCTCTCCACGGACGCTGCCAGACTTGCTGAGTTTTCCAGCAATTTCTGCTTTTGTTGCCTTTTTAACCACCTTGTCTACCTCTGACACAAATTTCAAAGAATTATGTACCTGAACCCCTAGGTCTCTCTGTTCTACAACACTATCCAGGGCCCTTGTTTGTTTTACCAAAATACAATACCTTGCATTTATCTAAATTAAATTCCATCTGCTACTCCTCAGCCCATGGACCCAAATGATAAAGATCATTTTGTAACCCTAGAAATCCTTCTTCACTGTTCACTACACTACGAATTTTGGTATCATCCATGATCTTACTAACCATGCCCCCTATATATAAACCACTGGGTGAGAATAAATGACAAATGTGTATCCAGTACCAATCTCTGTGGAACACCATTGGTCACAGGCCGAAAAACAACTCCCCATCTTCATATCCTACCATCAAGCCATTCCCTCAGATATCTGAAAATGCTTCACAGTAATTTATGTTGCGTATAATCACTGTTTTGAAGGTACACCTGACAGGCAAATTGTTACACATTGTTCCAAAATAAGTAAATAGGCTAAATGTTTAGTTAATTCGTTTTTTTTTTCCAATATCTTTCTAGTTTCTATCAAAACGTTTATGCATATTACAGTTTTTGATAAATTTAAGGTAAAATTGAATGGCCCTCATCCCTAATGACTATAACCTCACATGTTGTATCCACTCCAGGAGTTGATATATGAGAAATCACTGACAACAATTACTCAAACATAAAATTCTTAGGAAACATGAATGATAATTACTTGGAGTAAAGTTGCATAGAAAAACGTACACCATTTATCGCAGTGGATTAAAAGACTTGGTAAAAGCTCAGTCAAGACTTAGC
This sequence comes from Chiloscyllium plagiosum, assembly GCF_004010195.1. NCBI lineage: Eukaryota > Metazoa > Chordata > Chondrichthyes > Orectolobiformes > Hemiscylliidae > Chiloscyllium > Chiloscyllium plagiosum. The sequence goes on along the minus strand of NC_057710.1, from coordinate 56,595,308 downwards.
CAGTTACATATTTCTTAAACGGTACAAGGGACATAAAAACATGAGCCTACCAAGTTGTTCAGAGTCAATTTCAAGTCCATTGTTGAGGAGGTGGCTTTGTAGCCAGTATGCAGAGTTCTCTTCTTCCGCTGAACAAACAGGACCTTGCAGCATTTCTCCAAGACACTGCCCAACAGTGAAGGAAATCGTCCGTTCCATATCAATTAGCCAAATCCAAGATTTAGCATCAGTTGAAATGGATTTTTCTGGACTGCTTTCAGATTCTAAGAAATAGTTAACATTACATTTTAATTGCTGAGTTCCTCAAGTGACTTCACTTCAACTTATATGACGACAATGTAAATAGAAATAACAAAGCTAATAGCATTTGGCATACTATAGCAACAAAATCCCCGATCAGATGCAAGGTAAAATGTGGAAGCCCCAAAGCTGCTGCCAAATTGTGGCATTCTGCCATTAACTTTGTGAAAATAGCATATCACTGCCTAGTTCATCACAGAGGTATTCAGTCGCTTAAATTTGCTTTATTTGCATGGGGAACAATTAACTTCATCTCAAAAATAAATCTTGTCCAATGCATTCCTAAATTAGATTTTTAAACAATGCAGTCAGCATTAGTTGTTTTCAAACAACCTCGGACACTAAAAGTATGAATTTTCATTTCCTCAGGTTGCTGAGAATTTCAAAGATATAAATTTAAAATTACATTCCTTTGTCTCTTATTTTTCCTCCCTCAATCCAATTTTTCTTTCCCTCTCTAGTTGTATTTTTATACCTGATTTACCATACATTTGCAACCTTTGATCTTGAACTTTGCATTTTGCATTTCACAATCCTTTAACCTGATTGATTAAGGCAGCAACAGTTGATTGCCCAAATGCTCAGTTTTCCTCACTGCAACACAATATCAATTTATACTTTCAATGTCTCGCTATGCAACAGGTGATACATCCAAACATGCAAACATGCAATGACTATTCCAACCAAGAGCATTTGTTAATGGATAATTTTGCAAACTATGAACAACTGCTTCGGAATTTCCCAAAATATACAAATGAGAAGGAGTAAGCCAATCAGCCCTTCTCGTCTCTTCCAGCATTTCATAAAATCATATCAGATCTGATTGTAACCTCAAATTCACATTCATACTTACCACTGATTACAATCTCTGGATCAGTGGTGCTGGAAGAGCACAGCAATTCAGGCAGCATCCGAGGACAGGCAAAATCAATCTATCTACCTCTGCCAAAAAAACATTCAGTCTCTGCTTTCATTGCAGTTTCAGGAAGAGAATAGCAAAGGCTTGCAACACTCTGTGAGGAAGAATTTCACCTAATGTTTTAAGTGTGACCTCGGATTCTACATTATCTCACTCTTAGCCTCTGAAATCCTTCCAGAGGTTCTAGGTTTTCATCAAGTCATCGCTTGCTCTTCTGAACTTCAAGGACACAAGCCTAGTCTCTCCAATATTTACAGTTAAGACAATCTGCCCATTCATGGTATGTTGGCAAACCGTCTCATAGCTGCACAGCAACACACGACAATAATGTGTTTTATAGCAGAATAAAATGCTTATTTTTAAAATCAACTTCCAAAAGAGTGTATTACTGTGTTAGTGTGAGAGAGGTGAAATTTACACCATAGACACTGCTGGATCTTTGAACAGCTTTGAGGCAAATAGCATAACAAAAATCTGCTCTTGAAACTGTACCATGGTGCACGCTTCTGCACTCAAAATTATCCAGGCTCCCTAACTTCATTGCTTCTAACAAAATGGAGTCAAAGCTTCTGCCTTTCAAGCAGAATACAATCTGTCACAGTCTGGCAGCAGGAACCTCCTCACCCTAAAACATGTCAGATACATGGACTCAGTAAGTCAGTGTGGCCAGTGCTAATCTTCATTCTGGATCACCTCTGCACTCTTTGCCTGATTCCAAGGATCCCATAGAAGTCATATGACTGTCATCCATATCCACCGATTCTCCCTCTCCACGCCCCCCTCCCCCAAATAAAAGTCTGAATAATTGAAAGTTAGACTTGAGTTCTTACAAAAGTGACATTTCAGCTAACATTTGAGATTTCAACGTGAACACAGTCAATGCGATCTAGAAGCAGGCTGTCTGTGTCAAGAAAATTATGAGCCAATTCTCCACTTTGGAGTACAGGAATACCATAGCTACCTAGTATGAGCAAAGCCCAGAATGATTGGATTTAGTTTTCCCTACAATTGTACTAACAGTTACCAACAGTTTAACAGTTACAGATAAAGTAACCAAAATCTCTGCTATCACCCCACATGGAGACATTCTGCAACAAACTCAATCAGCTTCTGCACGATGATTATACACCTGAATAAGTGGAACTTCACCAGCTGACCAGTGACCAGATTCAAAACAATAGTGGCAGCGCACATTGTATGTTCCATCTACATACTCCAACTGCTAAAGAGTATTAGCTGCAGGCCAAAGGAGCTTTAACTAACTAATCTGCATAACTTAATTGTTGATTTGTAACAATACTCATTTTAGCCCATTTCCAAATTAATTCATTTCACTAAAATGACAGCGAAATCAGTTTAACTAACCATGCATTGTCCATTCGAGTTCCTGCTCCTCCAGTAACATAGCAGCTGGTAAAAGCCGGATTAGATGATCAAGAGGTTGGAGCAGATCTAGAAGATTGCTTAGTAAAGGTCGTACAATGCTAACAGGTAGCAACAGAAGGGAGTAGATCACTTGACACAAAACACTTCCAGCAGCAGAGTTAAAAAGAATACCTAAAAGCAAGAAAACAAAATCACAAAATTTTGAAGGACCAAAGCTTTTAATAACCATTGATCAGAATGCTGACTTTTATATCTATACTAGCTTCTTTTTCTTACATTAAATAATCAATATAAACTTAATAGTCATTAAAGTAAGATTCCCATGTGACACAAAATACTTCACTAAAATTCTGCATACAACTGTAATCTAGCAATATAAAAACACTAATTTATCTTCTATGGGAACTTTTATTTATATAATTAAATGCTGAATATAGCAGCTTAATACAAAGGAAACACCAATTTACTTAAAATTTGAAAATGTGTTACTAGTTTTTTTAAACATGTAAAATGCATAATTTATTCAGATACATAGGTTATTAAAAAACCTATTTTTGCAGGGCCTTATCACATCATTTAACATCTTAAAATAATGAACCACAATAGAGAGGAACCTCGATTATCCGAACAACACGGACAGGGGGTATTTTGTTCGAATGTTCAGATAATCGAATGCCGGATAACACAGTTTAGCCAAGTGTCAGGACCTTGCAATCTTGTCCGGATAATCTGAAATTTGGATAATCGAATGCTGGATAATTGAGGTTCCTCTGTACTGTATATTGAAATGCAATAACGTATGCAGGAGAAAATGGAAGTCAATGTTACAGCATGATTTCACAAAGATCAATGTCTGAATAAATTCGGTAGTCTGTGCAGACAGGCCAGGGAATAGTATTGCACCAGAGACTCAGAAAATCAATGCTCTTGTAACATGAGATTTAATACAAGCGTGGCCCAAATATCATGAAGCCGAGATCCTTTATCCTGCTGACAGTTGGTTATTAGAAACAGGAAAGGAAATTAAGGATAAACAAGGACCTACATACACTATGTACATGGAACAATCATGTAGATTACAATGGGCTGAGGAATTCCTGTCTGCTCCCCCATCCCATCAGCCCACTCCCTACCAAAGACACCCCTTCTTTCCGTGACAATGTGTTCAACTACTCTAGATCCCCTCTTTTTTTCCTGGCATCTGCTGATGGAGATCTGGAAAACTGCATTTCCCTTGCTCATTTCCCCCAATCAGGTCACCACCTGAAGGTCCCATTTCACACTGCCCTGCTTGAAACTTGCCATCCCGGCAATAATACATAGCACAATGCTAAGCAGCTGCATGTTTCAATAGTGGCTAGAAAGTTCAAATTCACATTAACAGTAGTATTTTCCTCTTGTACTACTATCTACACAAATAGTATGTGTTGGGGCAATGTCCAGATTTACTTGACAGGACCTTCTCAGCTTTGTATTTGTACTAGAAATTTCCAAGGCATCCAAGCACTGTGGCAGATTGTCTACTTTGGGGTCTCGGTCAGTCAAAGCTTTAGCAGTCATACAACTGGCAGCACTTCTGAGTTCAATTTCTGCCTTGGGCCTCCCTGAACTGGATGCACTCTTGGATTCAAAACAACCAGATAACTTCAGGATTCCACACCACTCGAGCCATTACGTATCAACACTTGAAGCTCTGTGATATCAGTGAGTGAGTTGTTTGTCTTCACATCATTCACCAGACTCCTGGCCTCAAGCAAACTCCCTCTGTGTACCACTTTGAGACTGTTCTCCAGCTATTGATTCAACAACATAAGTGTGGCCAGCTGTGAACAGTTCCTTGATGACTCTGTGGGTTCATGGTCCCACACGTCCTGTATCTTATCCTGACACTTCACCTGATGAGGCGCAGTGCTCCAAAATCTTGTGATTTCAAATAAACCTGTTGGACTATAATTTGGTGTTGTCTGACTTCTGACTTATTCCGATCTTTGCTATTCAGATTTTTGAGGCACACCATTGCACATTACATAGGTTAATCTGTTAGCCTTGTGATCGGTCAATCTTTTTCTTCTCAGCACTTCTCTCAGAACTCAAATTCTATTTTAATCATCTGGCATACGACATTCAGCTATCCACTCACTGACTTCACCATCTCCATCAGAAGTGGTCAGTCTAAGTAGACAGATTAAAAAAAAGAGGCAGTGTGGAGAAAAAAAAACTCATGGAAGAGTATTGGATGCAATTCTAAGCATAAACTGAAATGAGTCCTCAACAGCCGGTATCCCTTCACCAAATCACCTTCTACTTACATGTGTTGTGTGCTTGGCACTGATCCAACTCCCTCAGAGACGACTCTCAGAATGAACAGGATGCCTGACACTCCTGTTTATACAAGTCAGCCAGGGCTCCCTGATTGGACCTGATTAACTGCCCCAAATCAGGGAACTCAAATTCTGAGATCCACCTGGCTGACCTCATTATAATCACTACATAAATCGGCTCCAGAAAGCACTCAGGTCACTTTTGTTTACTCTCAAGAGGCAAGGTATGCAGATAGTCAAGCAGAGTACATTTGAATCATTAGCACTTTCCATTACCCTCTGAATGCATCTGTTGGCAATGCCATAGAATTTGCAAAGCTCCAATAGGATCTTGCTCTTGACATTGCACCCTGATCACTGCAAATCCAACATGGAAGACAAATGAACAATCTATCATGCATGAACACACCAGCTGTAGTGGAGGCTTTTTGATCACGTGTGGGAATGGCCTGCACTTGAACTTGGTAAAGACATCTGTGAGTACAAGAATATGATTGATTCCATTATTACTAAAATCCATTGCAAGGATTTCAAAGGTCTCTTGGCAACCATGAATCCCAAACTAGGGTGAACTCATTCTCCTGCTTTGGCCAAAGTACACCTCTCACAATTACAGTATTAGTCATCAACATCAGCAGCTATCCTGTGCTGTAACATTGTTCTCTGGTAACGGTGATCATCTTTCATGTTTGATCATCAATTGCTACCTACACTTGACATTTGAGGCAGTCAGGGAGTTCGAGTTATTTCACCTCTCTTTTCTTGACATGAACCAGCCAAGAGAGGACTTCATCCTTCTTCCCGATTCTTTTCAGCATCTTGACAGTTTCCATGCCTATCAGGATTCCCTCTGACTGGTACTGGGTTGATGGCCTTCTAGTAGTGGTACAGTTTACTGATACCCATGTCAATCAACTGAAGCTGAGGCTCTCTTTCAAAATAGATGGCAAAAGTGAAACTACACCTGTCTCCATCTGCCTGTACCTGGATAGGACTTCACTCTTAAGCATATTAGTAACACACTGCTGAATCTTGGTCTGAATGCCATAGGGAATCTGGGTTGGAATTCTGCCACTGACTTGGAGCATGCGTATGATGTCAACCATAGCCTCCTTCAGCCAGGCAGGGTTGGTTTTATCTCAAGGTCAAAGTCAATTTTCCAACTAAACGTATCAGCATTTGTGTTACGTTTGCCAGATCTGTACTAGATCTGGAATCGAAATTGTGCAAGTTCAGCAACCCATTTGGTATCTGTTGCTCCCAGCTTGGCAGACAATTGAAACTAGCTGAATGGGTTGTAGTCTGTGAACTGCAGGAATCAGAATGTCTTTGAACTCTGGGAAATAGCCCATCTCAAAACTCTTAGTCTGTGTTTCATATCATAATAATTTTCCATAGTCCTTTCACTAAGCATAAGCAACAACCATTCTCTTGAATTGAATGGAATTGATTGTCACGTGTACAGAGGCACAGTGAAAAGTTTTGTCTTGTGAGCAACACAGGCAGATCACACAGTTAAACAGCGTCGATAAGCATACAATAGGTAAACAGTAGCAAAACCCAAAACACAGGTACAGGTGAATGCTAAGAGTTTGTGAGCCCACTCAATATTCTGACAACAGTGGGTAGAAATTGTTTCAAAACTGGCTAGTGTGTGTATTCATGCTTCTGTTCCTTCTCCCCGATGGTAGAGTTTGTGGAAAAACATTGCCAGGATGGGATGGATCTTTGAGAATGCTGACGGCCTTTCTTTGACAGCGGGTCTGGTAGATGGAGCCTATAGATGAAAGGTTGGCCTTTGTGATTGCCCGGGCCGAGTTCACCACTCTCTGTAACCGTCTCCGATATTGAATGGTACAGTTGCCATACCAGGGAGTGATACATCCAGACAGAATGCTCTCACTGGCAGACCTATAAAAATTGGCAAGGGTATTCACCGTCATGCCAAATTTTCTCAGCTGCCTGAGGAAGAAGAGACGTTGTTAGGCCTTTGTAACCAGTGCGTCCACATGAACAGTCCAAGAAAGCTTGTTGTGGATGACCACTCCCAGGACCTTGACACTCTCCACTCGTTCCACCTCTGTACGGTTAATGAGTAGAGGGCGTGTAACATCCCACCGAAAGTCCTTGGTTTTGCCGGCATGGAGAGCTAGGTTGTTCTCAGTGCACCATTTTTCGAGGTCTCCCATCTCCCGTCTGTAGTCTGTTTCATTGCCATCTGAGGTTCGACCGACTATGGTGGTGTCTTCAGCGAACTTGTAAATGGCATTTGTCTGGTATTTGGCAACATGGTCATGAGTATACAATGAATCCAGTAGGGGGCTGAGTACGCACCCCTGGGGGGGGGGGGCTCCAGTGTTGAGTGTTAGTGAGGATGAAATATTGTCCTCAAACTTTACTGATCTTGTCATTGAATCTGTGACAGCACTACTCCTGGGCCACAGAAACCAGCGTTTGTTTCCAATACAAGGAAATTGGAAATTCAAGTAGCCAAGGGAGGATGATGTGACAAGCTTCTGCTGGAGGGTGCTGTGGTTCAACCTCTGATTCTCCTTAAAAATATCATGTCTTGTGGATCTTTTCTCAACTGTGCCTGCAACATTCTGATTTCCTCAGTAAATCATGGAGTAGGATGGCCAAATGTCTTGCACAAACCTTTTGAAGTGACCAGCTGGACCAAGAAACTCATACAGTTCCTTCTGCATCTTAGAGCAAGGCCATTTCCCTCCTCCTCAGATCTTCTCATCGTCAGGAGTAATGCCTTCCTTGGTAACAAAGTGCCCCACATACTGTACTTTTGTCCAGAAAAGTTTGCACTTCTCTGGTTTGAATTCTGAAATTTAAATCAAGCATGAAATATATCTTCCATTTAGATGAGAGACCGAAAATTAAGATTACCAAAAGCTTTATCCATTGTAAAACTAAAGAAATCAGGGGCATGACCGTGTACAATCAACATTCTTGTGCATTCTAAAATTCCCTGGTGCTTATTTGCAATGCTGTCTTTTCAGCATTTCAATCAATGATGGGTAGCTGGTTATAACCGTGACCCAATCGAGACTGCAGAAAACATTGGCAGAGGGTAAGCATTCTTATGGGTCTTTGCCTTAAGTGCCCAGTAATTAACACAAATCCTCAGTTTTGTGCCTTTCTCATTAGGACTTCGGGAGAGGTGTCTGGACATGGTGATTCTTGGATGTCGCCTCCATCCAAAGACTTCTGCAGATTGTTCCAGACATCCCCCCCATGATGGTTTGGAATCTAGTGGTAAGAAATCTTCAAACAGATCGTCATGTTTAGTCACAATTCTGTGGTTTACCTGGTTGAAGTATCCAATGTCATCATCATGTTTAATCAAAGTTTTCCAGTACTTGGTGAATGTAGAAACAAGCTGCATCTACTGGCACTCCTCCAACTTGTTGAAATGAGGTAAGAGTATGTCCTTCAGTTGGTCCTCTGTCCATGGCAGTGGCAGGTTTAAGGACAGCATTGGGAGCTCATGGTTGGAGGGAAGCATCTCTGTTGCTGAAATTGGTGAGCCAAATGGGTAATCTATCCTTTTCTCCCACAGTGATGGGAGTAGCTCCCAGGATTATACCTAGTGTGGTGCTTTAGCAAGGTCCAAAGTTGACTAATTGCAGATGGTTGGCATGATCTTTAAGAACTATAGTGGTGCAGGCATGTAAAAGAACAGCCCAATTCCCTGCTAGGAAGGTCAAAGCCCTGTGCCCTGTCTTCTGACCTTGTATTGTGCTGCTCATAGCAATCACCATATTGGTTTTCCAAGGACATCCAAATATCTCCTAATATGTTTGACCTCGACACAATGACACAGTGCCTTCCTTCCACTGGAGTATTGATGAGGTCATGAACTTCTAGAAATCCCAGATAATGAAAAGTGTGATTAAGTAAAGAAAGGGAGAGCTCAATGAAGCCATGAAAGGTAATGTCTGACCCAATGAGTAGGGACCTGGATGAGGGAAAAGACAATCAGCTCTCACTCTTCAGCCTGATAGACATGGAAAAACTAGTGATAGTTGACACCTCCCACAAAATGTCAATTAGACATAATGCTTCTATCTCGCCAGATCTCATGTTCACTGTAGGAAAATACTTAATGGTTTACAGAAGTCTCAGATTCTTCCTGAAGAAACCCCGCTCTCATTTGGCTCTTTGTCAACACTTCTTTCAAGCAGCCAGGGGCCTTACCGTGAAGATAGGATAACGAGGAATGTATCTGCGCTGATTGTGCAGCAATTCATTCCAATTTCTGCTTCAGTCTGAGATCTACGTTTCTTGCCTGGGTTAACAGTCATTTCCCGGATGATGTATTGGACTTCGAAGACCAGTAAACAGGGCATCACTTACTGATTAAAAATCTGCCTATTTCGGACTTCAATATAATTAATGACATAGGCTCAACTGCACTCTGTAGTACAAACATCCACAGATTCACTATCCTCAGAAGACATTTATTCCCATTTTAGTCTTAATTAAATAACCGAGGTAAAAACAATGACTGCAGATGCTGGAAACCAGATTCTGGATCAGTGGTGCTGGAAGAGCACAGCAATTCAGGCAGCATCCGAATACAGGCAAAGGCAAATTAAATAACCTCCTATTCTGAGATTATGCTTTCTGGTCCTCGACTCTTCCAGTGGGCAAACTACCTCTTCACACCTACCCTGTCAAGCTCCCTATAGACCTTAAGTGTTTTAACAAGATCACCGCTTATTCTTCTAAATTCCACCAAGTACAAGCCCAACTTACTCAACCGCATCCTTCCTACTAAATCTTCTGCAGACTGCCTCTTATGCTAATACATCTTTCTTACTATAAAGGGTTCACAAAACTGTTAACAGTGCTCAAGGTGTGGTCTAATTATTGCTTTGTATAGTTTTAGTAAGACTATCTTATTGTTATATTCTATCCTATTTAAAATAAAGGCAAATATTCCATGTTTGCTCCTTATTATCTGTTAAGATTGTATATGCTAACATTGAGATTCATGCATGAGAACCCCCACCTCAAACCCCTTTGTGCTATAGCTTTCTGCAGTCTTTCTCTATTTAAAACATTATTCAGTTCCTTTATTGCTCCTGCTAAAGTATATAAGCTCACATCTTTCCACATTATATTCCAACCACCAAGTTTTTGCCCACTGAATTAACCCATTTGTACATCTCTGCACTGCCATCCCCACTTATCTTACCACCTATTTATGTGTCACTCACAAACTTAACAACAATTTCTTATCCAAGTCATTTATATTGTAAGTAATTATTACCTCCTTAAAAAGATTTTAATAAATTTGTCAGGGATAATTTGCCCTTCATGCTGCCAATCTGACACTGCTTGACAATATCATGTATTTCCAATTGCTCTGCAATTTTGGATTTTATACTGTCCTTTAAAAATAGTTTAAGTTGTGAACTGTTTTTTGGCTTGGTTGGGGTGCTAAAAGGGGAATTAATTAATAGCAAAATTACATGTGCACAAGGCCCGAAGAGCTGTTTATAACATAAGAAAAAAAGTAGTATTTTGGTGAAGACAGGCATTTAGGATATATACATAAAACCTGTATAGGGGGAGCTCTTACCATGTAGTTTTTCTGTGACACTTTTATCCAGCAAGCTTTCTTTCAAAAGAAGAGCAGATCGTCTGTAGGTATCAGATGCATATAGCAGCAGCAACTTTACATGTTTATGCAGCAAATCTATGCTCAAGTGATCCTAAAATAAAGAATACAGGGATGACACGATATCACGTCAGAATCATCAAAATAACTATTCACAATTTCTGATAAAACAAAGCTTGACATCACCTAATGAATCTGGTCCTGACTTACTTGCTCGCTTTGATTTTATTCAACCTTCGAGATTCAGCACCATAAGTTTCGAACATTAATCTTCATTTCCCAGAAAACAATGTTCGAGAGCACCAGCTACACTCACATTCAAATATTTGTGGGCCTTGTTGTATGTGTGAGAGCATGGGTGTGGTGGGGCGGGGGGGAGAAGAAGAGGCACAGTTGAAGGGTGTGCAAAAGATAAAAACCATTACCAAGTCAATTAGAAGAAACTATCCAACTTGGTATCCTTGTCCTACAGAAGGGGTAAGACTAATTGTAGTCTCCCCTCCTTTCTCTTTTCTCAAGGAAATTCAGATAAACCTTATCTAATCATTTCACTTTCAATCGTTTCTCTTCCTAATCCTGCATCATTACCTCTGGTGTCCCCATGGATCAATCCTTGACCTCTCCTATTTCTCATCTATGTTGCTGTTGCTGTTTTAAGCAACATTGCCTGAAAGCACATCAATATCCACGTGTGCAAACAATACATAGTTCTACTTCATTACCCACTATATTGACTCCTCCATTATTGCTACATTTTATCCAACAGCCATTACCAAATAAGCAAGAGTTTCTTCCAATTAAATACTGAGTAGACTGAAATGATTATTTTCAGTCCTTGTTCCAGATTCTGTTTTCTAGTTACTGACAGCTGTTAGAAGGCTATAAGCCTTAAAAGCAGAAGTAAGCCAGCCAGCCCTTTCAGTATCCTCTGCCCTTCAATGAGAACGTGGCTGACCTAATAATCCTCAACTCAACATTTTTGCCCTTTCCCTATAAGCCTCAATTCCCTTACTGATGAAAGTCCTGTCAATCTCAGCCTTGAACATACTTAACAATACAGTCACAAAAGATCCTCTGCAGTGAAGAATTTCACAGATTCATTACTTCCAAGACAAGAAATTCCTCCTATTGTGTTTTATGCTTGCAACCCCTTATTCTGAAATTGTGCACTCAGTTCCAAGACTTTCCCACAAGGAAAAACCTCTCTACATTTATCCTGTCATTGTACATTTCAAGGTCGCTTCTCAACCTTCTAAATTCCAAAGAATACAGGCCCAATCTACTTGACATCCATTCATTAGACAGTTCTTCCATACCTGGTATCAGCCTGATGAATCTTTTGTGGGTTAACGCCAATACCACAATATCTTTCCTTAGATGAGGGACCCAAAACTGTTCTCAGTATTTCTATGGTCTGATTAGCACCTTGTATAGTGTTGGCAAACTCTGCCTACTTTTATGCACCATTCCTTTTGGAGTAAAGGCCAACATCCTATTTTTTGTTCCTATTACCTAACGAGCTTTCAGAGATTTTGCAAATCACTGTTCGGTTCCTTTTTGTAAAACTTTCTTTTAAATAATATTCAGCAATTCAATTCTTGCTGCCAAAGTTCATAAACTCACATGTAACCTATATTATATTCTAACTGCCAAGACTTTGCCTACTTGTTTAGAAAAACAAGTATACATCCCTCTGCAGACTCTGTGCTATCCCCACCACTTGCCTTCCCACTTTTGTCATGTACATTCACCCTGGACTCAAGTAGCATAATAGCTGGTACCTTATCAAATGCCTTCTGGAAGTCTAAATATATTAAATTTACTTATTTCCTTCTATCTATCCTCCTCAAAATATTCTAGTAAAAATGATCAGGCATGATTTCTTCCTCACATCAACTCTGCTTGCTCATTTAATGTATTTCGAAATCCTCTATATAATGTACTTCAAATATATGGGTCTGAAAGGCTCAATACATGATTAATTGCAGTAAGCACCATCAATTGATACCATGTCAGAGTAAAGAAGGAGCTTATAGGAGACAGGTCTGGAGCTATTATTATGCCCCTAACAAGCTCTGTTGTTGTAGATCGCATTATTTTAACTTGTAAATACTCGTTATATGCAATAAAATTCATGTTGTTTATTCAACCATACTCTTCTCGTTTGAACAGAAAAGTGGATACCCAAATCTATAATCAACACTTCAGGCTTGAAGAAACCCATATATGACACAAACTTCTCCCCCGAAAATGAGAAAGATTAAACCAGTCTGTTTATGACATTGCTTCCATATTTGATCCTGAGAAATTCCAACTCAATCATGTGATCACTAAAGCAGGCTACTTGCACCTCTGTACCAGTGCCAGAGTTCACTTATCTCAAATCATCTGTTGAGCCTCCATTATCCCTACACTTGACAATATAAATACACTGGCAAACTGGGCTCTCACTTTCTACACTCTTAAATTCTAGATCACCCAAAACTCACAACAACTCTTGTTTTCCAAGCATCTCTTGTGCTCTGAACCATATTGGCTCCTGGCTAAGTAACATGTTGGTTTTAAAATTCTCATTCTTATTTTCAAATCTTTCATGGCTTTGTTCCTCCCTATATCTACTATCGCTAACACCCTAAAAGTGATTAAAATATTTCCACTCTTCAAATTCTGGTCTCTGACACTGTGACACAACAACCCGAGGAAAAGTTACCTGGATGGCCCATACCAGGAGGCAGTCAAACCTTTTAGAATAAATTCTGATTTGGTTGTTGGCCAGGGATATCCAAAGTGACTGTGAGGTGAATGAGGCAGGTAATCAGAAGTAGTAGAATAGGCTTTCAACTAACTGGAGGGGTTGGTGACCTCAGTAGAAATCTAGGCTTACAAATCAAATAGGTATGACAACATTTACATGGCAACTATCAGCTATTTGGATAACAATACCCAGAGTGGAATAGTGTACAAACCTGGAAAATTAGTAGTAAATAAGGGAAGTTGTAAAAAGGCAAAATAAATGGTTCTTTATGTGAATGCATGTAGTACTCAGGAAAAATAATGGATTAACAACATAAATGATACTGTGGTTCTGTGCGCCGAGCTGGAAGTTTTTGTTGCAAACTTGGCATTCATCCACAAACTCCATCAACAAACACATAGACCTGGACCCAATATACCGGCCACTACAGCGGACAGCTGAAACTGACAACCAGAAGCGGCAGGGACAGGCCACCATAAATGCCGGAGGAAACACCACAGAAGCGCTTCACAGGAGACTCCCAAGCACTGAGGATGTCACCTAGACAGGGGACGAAACGTTTGCAACAAAAACTTCCAGCTCGGCGAACAGAACCACAGCAACGAGCACCCGAGCTACAAATCTTCTCACAAACTTTGAACATAAATGATAGGCTGCTTGGTACGATTTTATAGCCATTACAGAAACACAAGGAAAGGTTGGACAGACTTGAATTATATTTGCCAGAGTATTGGAGGCTGAGAGGCAATCTCATACAAGTATATTATAAGAGGATGTATAGGGTGGATTACTGAGACTCTGTCCCACAGTGGAAGTGTCAATACTAGAGGGCATAGTTTAGAGTGAGGGGAAAGTTTAAATGATATGTGCGAGGAGAGCTTTTATTAAGCATAGAGGGTGCTAAGTGCCTCGAATGCACTGCTGAGGTGGTAAAAACTATATGTTAGCAAAGTACAAGAAGCACTGAGACAGGCACACAAACTGGCAGAGAGAAGAGGGATAGGGACCATGTGCAGTCAGATGGGATTAGTTTAGAATGGCAACATGCTCTGCACAGACATGGTGGACCGAAGAGCCTGTTCCTGTTTTGTGGTTACAAGATGATCAAAGCGAGGAACCAAATACCATGTTATGTGGCTTTTGAAAGGACAGGTAAGTAAAGGGTAGCTTTATCACTATGATTAAAAAAAAAGTACTTTATCAAGAATTTATTTTAGATGAAAAGATGTATGGACAGAGGTACAAAATAACAAGGGAAAGATGACACAGGTCACAGTAGTCAATAGCTTCCCAAAACTAACAATATGGAGAAAGTGAGGTCTGCAGATGCTGGAGATCAGAGTTGAGAGTGTGTTGCTGACCTGCACAGCAGGTCAGGCAGCATCCGAGGAGCAGGAGAATCGATGTTTCGGGCCAGAGCCCTTCATCAGGAATGAGGCTGGGAGCCTCGAAGGTGGAGAGATAAATGGGAGGGGGGTGGGGCTGGGACTGGGGAGAAGGTAGCTAAGAGTGCAGTAAGTGGATGGAGGTGGGGGTAAAGGTGATAAGTTGGAGAGGAGGTTGGAGAGGAGGGTGGAGTGGATAGATGGGAAGGAAGACAGGTCATGAGGATGGTGCTGAACTGCAAGGCTGGAAATGGGGTAAGGTCGGGGGAAGGGGAAATGAGGAAACTGGTGAAGTCCACATTGGATGCCCTGGGGTTGAAGGGTCCCAAGGTGGAAGATAAGGCGTTCTTCCTCCAAGCGTTGGCTGGTGAGGGAGTGGCGTTGGAGGAGGTCCAGGTCCTACATGTCCTCTGCAGAGTGGGAGGGGAAATTGAAACATTCGGCCACTGGGCGGTGGGGTTGATTGGTGCGGGTGTCCCGGAGACATTTTCTAAAGCGCTCTGTGAGAAGGTATTCAGTCTCCCCAATGTAAAGGAGACCGTATCGGGAGCAATGGATACAGTAAGTGACCCAAGTTCCAACCTTCCAGCTCAGCACCATCCTCATGATCTGTCCCACCTGTCAATCTTCCTTCCCACCTATCAGCTTTACCCCCACTTCCATCCACCTACTGCACTCTTAGCTACCTTCTCTCCAGCCCCACACCCCTCCCATTATCTCTCTACCCCAGCGGCTCCCAGCCTCAGTCCTGATGAAGGGCTCTGGCCCGAAATGTTGATTCTCCTGCTCCTCAGATGCTGCCTGACCTGCTGTGCTTTTCCAGCAACACACTCAAAACTAACAAAATGCCAGGCCAGAGAATAAATCAAGAAAAAATGAGGACATGTAAAAGATAACGGCAGTGCATTAATTAATTAAGGCTGATTTTAACCTTAATGTAGATTGGTAGAGGTGGTCATAAGGAAGGATTCATAGTGCACTCAGAGCAATTTCCTACAACAATACATTAGAATCCAATTAGGAATCTGATCATTTTAGCTCTGGTGATGTGAAAGGAGGGAGGATTGCCTTGAAGAGTTCATTCCTAAGAATTCCATGAGCTGTCAAAAATCTGCCTGGCAGATAGTCTGCTGTGAGTGTATAAGCAGCACACATTATCAGTTTGCTTGTTTACCTGTTTCATAAATTGCAATATGTTTTATTATGTTAAATAAACTAACCCAGGGAGTTAATCAATTCCTGCCAAGTGACTGATTATTAGGTCATTGTCACTAATGTAACTGATAAAGTTGTTTACATGAGGAATCCATGGAATGTTTTCAGAACAGTTTGCTAGAACAAAATGCGTACAAAAAGTGTGTGCAGTTGCAGCTCCTGGAATCCTGAATTTTGGTGTGGGAGTGGCAGTTGGGGGATACCGGATATCCACAACACAGAGTCACAGACAGTATGTAGAGAGGCTGTCACTCCTCAGCCCAAAACATCATAGGTAGGCAGAGAATGGATGTCCATCAGGCAGAGTAAGAGGACAGGGCAGGCAGTGCAGGAACCCTCCGTGTCTATTCCCCAGCAAAGCAGATACCATTTGGATACTGTTATGAGGGCGTGGAAATGACCTCAGAGAAACATTGGCAGAACCAAATTTGCCAAATTTGTTGCAGCAGGGTTGGCTCTGATGGACAGCAGGGGAGGATTAGGTGTGAGAAGGCTATAGTAATTGGGGAGTCAATCCTAAAAGGAAAAGATAGACATTTCTGTGGAATCAGATTCTAGGTTGGTATAAAAGGCAAAACATTGTCGTTGCAGGAAATCTGAAACAAACACAAAATGCTGGAGAAACTCAGCAGATCTGACATCATTTGTGGAGAGAAACAAGAGCTCATGTTTCAAGTAGTATGACTTTTCTTCAGAACTGAAAGCTGTTGGAAGTATGTTTCTTAATACTTTTGAGAGACAGAGGTTCAGTGCAAAAAGAGGTTGTTAATGGTGGAAAAAGAGAAACAGATGTAAAATGGCTGTAAATTGAGATGTGAAAGTGAGGGAATGGCTTCTTTATATTAAGAGCAATATAAACAAGACAAAAACAGTCAAGGCTGTAGGTGGAAACTTAAGAAAAATGGATAACAGACAAAATGGAACCATTCTTGTAAACTGCTTCTGCATTCTCTTCAATACATTCACATCTTTCCTGTAATGTAATGCTAAAACTGTACACAATACTCTAGGGAAGGCGCAACAAATGCCTTACAAGTTCAATGTCAACTCCCTACACTTGTACTCTATACCCCTGTTAATAAAGCCAAGGACACTACATGGCTTACGAACTGTGATGTACACCTGTTGTACCATCTTCAATGATCTGTGCACACATACACCCAGGTTTTTCTGCTCCTGCACCTACTTTAGAAATGCAACACTGTTTCATATTGTCTGACCAAAGTGCATCACGTCATGCTAAACTAAATCCAAAACTAAACTAGGTTCATCTCTTTGCTCCTGGCTCATATCCCTCCAAACCTTTCCTATTCATGTACTTCTCAAAATGTTTTTGAAACACTGTAATTGTACCCATGTCCACCACGTCCTCAGGAATTGCATTCCACATGCAAACCACTTTGTGTAAAAAAAAGCCTCTCATGTCTTTCTTAATTCTCTCTCCTCTCACCTTAAAAATGTGTCTCCTTGTCTTGAAATCCCCCATCCTAGGGAAAAAACAACTAACATTAACTCTATCTATATTCCTCATTATTTTATAAACGTCTAGAAGGTCGCCTCTCAACCTCCTATACTCCAGTGAAAAAAGTTGCTTTTATTATTCAAACCTTCTATATCCAGCAACATCCCGATAAATCTCTCCTGAACTGTCTCCAGCTTAATAATATCCTTCCTATAACAGGGTGACCAGAACTGGGGACAGTATTCCAGAGGAGGCCTCACGAATGTCCAATATAACTTTAACATGACTTTCCAACTCCTATGCTCAAAGCACTTTGAAATTTGCAGATAGTTAACATATATCAGGAAGGGCAAGGATCCAACACTGACTTCTGGTGAACTTAACTACAAACATTTTCCAGCCTGAAGAAGATTTATTAACCAATAAAATAAAACCAAAATACTGCAGATGCTGAAAATCCGAAATAAAAACAGAAAATGCTGGAGAAACCTATTAGTAGAGACAAATAGCTGAAGTGGCATCAGACATGTTAACTGCTTTGCTCTCTGCAGATGGTGCCAGACTCACTGATTTTCTCCAGCATTTTCTTTTTTTATATCTATTAACTACTGATCTGTTTTGTGCTTTTCAGTTAATTTTGTGTCTATGTTCTGAAACTATTCTGTGAACTGTAACTTTGCTCACAAATCTGATTTATTGCACTGTATCAAATATCCTTTGGAAGTCCACGTACACCTTATCAGATTTATTGTTTTGATTAATCCTCTGCTACCTCCTCAAAATATTCCAGCAAATTTATTAGACATTTTTTCTTAAAAAAAAACATTCCAGCTCTCCTTATTAACCTAAAATGTCCATGTGAGTATTAATTTTGTCCTGAATTGTTCTCACTTTAAAACAGTGTAATAGAACAAGAGTTGCTAAATTACATTCTGCTTTCTATTTGACATTACCTTAGCAGTAGAATGTGAGTAGCAGTGAGCCAGCAAATGTTTATGCAATGCAGAGAGCAGCTGACGGACATGGGAGGGTGGTCCACTTTCTGTGGGTGTTGTATTACTTTGCTGCTTATCACTGTTCTTCTCCAACTCACCAAAGGCACGTTCCTTTTAAGACAGGCAATCAGAAAAATTATAGCAACAATTCAAAGAAAAGTATCAATTTCTCATTCAAAAAGGAAACTCTGAAAATCTTACAGTGTAAAAACCGATGTTCCTTAAAAGAGTTTTCAAAAGTATTTCTGCTAAGTGGAAGTTGTCAATAATCCCTGACTTGGATGAGTCCTGATCAGGGAAGAAGCTTTGTGAGAAGCCTTCGGTTATGTCAGTAGGTGAGCTATAACCCAGCAGGGATGCGATGTGGGACTGGTCCTGTAGGCTCGTCAGTATTATATCCAATTGCATTCTCTATTTAAAAGAATGACAAGTTAACTACAGTTCAGCTAATGTTAATTTCACAGACATACCAAGCTAATTAAACCTAAATGTGTATATTTCAAGTTAATGTATACCTAACATTTGAAATACTTGAAACAATCAAACAATTGGAGAAAGGTTAGATACCTAATATAATGCTGTACAGTAATTACAGCAAACATTATTTCAGTTCAGTTAGTAATAATAATAATAGCAAAATAACATTAAAGTTTCAGTTCTGAAATAATCAACTCATAATTAGTACAGATCTAATACCGAAATTTCAGCACCATTGGGATTGAGGCTGACCATGCTGGATTTTGGATCTTCTGAAATTTTGAATTACCCATGCCTGGATTAGGCAGCTTTATATCAAGAGAATAGAAGGGCTTGGGGATTGAAATTCATATAATACAGCAGTCAGAAATCGTTTTTTGGGTCCACAGAGTTTTTCTTGAAATCATCTCAAAAGTTACTTTGTCTTTTCTCAGAGGCTTCTTTTCTGTTCTCAAAAATTCATTTATTGGAATCGTGGAATCTCTACAGTGTGGAATCAGGCCATTCAGTCCATAGAATCCACACCAAAGAGCATCCCACCTAGATCCTATTAGTGTAACGCTGCATCCTCCACAACTAGCCCATCTAACCTCCACAGATTCAAGCTTGTCACCTGAGCAACCAAAAGTACATTTGTCCTATTTCAGAAGTCTTGCATTATACTGAAGTAAATGTAATATTTAAATACTGAAGTGGACAAATATGAAATTTTGTGCGCTGTTCTAATTTTATACCACAGTAATTAAACCATAATTTAGAAAAAAATGTTTAGATGTGAGAAGATAGGAAGTGGATGAATAATGGTAAAAGATTTCTTCATATATATTATGCTGTTCTTCAAGTCAACATTCATGAGATATGAATTGTTTGGAAACCTGCAGAAACCCAACACTTACTTGTCCTTTTGATAAACTTTCCCATCTCTCTGGGCCTTGAGGTAGCAGATTATGTAGAAGTTCAGTACGTTCCCTGAGTGGAGGCAACAATAAAGACGCACCAACTGAAAGTGTTTCATTGACTGCCTGTGGGACACAATAAGTACAGTATTTACAACTTATCATGTAATGGCAGTAAAAATAAACTAAATGTAATGTTTCATTTCTCTGAAAACAAAATTCATTGTAAAATCACAGCATATTCAATAGACAATAGCTGCAGGAGTAGGCCATTCTGCCCTTCGAGCCAGCACCACCATTCATTATGATCATGGCTGATCATCCTCAATCAGTATCCTGTTCCTGCCATATCCCCATAAACCTTGATTCCACTATCCTTAAGAGCTTTATTCAACTCTTTCTTGAAAGTATCCAGAGACTTGGCCTCCACAGCCTTCTGGGGCAGAGCATTCCATACACCCACCACTCTCTGAAGAAGTTTCTCCTCAACTCTGTTCTAAGTGGCCTACCCCTAATTTTTAAACTGTGTCCTCTGGTTCGGGAATTATACAAATTGCATATTCTTAGTAATACTGCATTTCTCATTAAGATTAAGGTACGGGACCATAAGTATAAAGTAACCTCTTCTTACAGATCTCCAAAACTCCAGATCTCTAATATCCATCCAATTCTTACTAAATACTTTTGATGCTTCTTTATTTACAGCTAGCAATGCCCAGTATAGTTCATTCAATGCAGACTTTGCATTTTGCTTAAACAAATTATTTAAACAGTTTGTGCAGCATCTTCTCTGAACTTGCTAACACAAACAGCAGAACCCTCCAAATCTTTGCAAAAGAATGACTGAAGCAAAATTATACCTGAGCATATAATACTTGAAGTAAGTCAGAAAATTTAGCACAAATCTGATACAAAGTTATACAAGGGGTCTCCTGCAATTCGTAAAACTAAAGATGGGCAGATAGCTTACTTCCATTGACAATGCCTTCTAGATACTAGACCTTAAATGACAGCAAAGTGGACAATTGAATCATTATTGAATCTTGAATTTTCTGGCACCTTTTTGACAATTACACAAATTTCATCTCAAGTCTCCAGCAATGCTTCACTGACATTAGAGAGAGAAAACGCTGCATGATCACAGCAATAATCTATGAGCATTACACTCACGCAGCAGAGAGCTCATCTCCACTCTCAAGTCATAAAATAAGGCGGCCTGCTTGTCAATCTTATCATAGCTGGAAATGTGTTGCTGGAAAAGCGCAGCAGGTCAGGCAGCATCCAGGGAACAGGAGAATCGACGTTTCGGGCATAAGCCCTTCTGAAGAAGCTCTCTTCCTCCCTCTACAAGGATTTCAGTGAGTCCCTCTCTCACTGCACCCCCCCTCCAGCATCTGCAGACCTCACTTTCTCCTGTCAATCTTATCATGCCAGTTTCCATAACTCTCAATAGCATATTTAAACATTCACAGATGTAAGGAATCACTGTGGGGCAGCTACTGATAATACTAAGTGAACTTTTCACCTACCTCTTCAATAGAATTTGGAACATCTGAATCTATTAGTCGAAAAAGCAAGTTCCTTAGTGGTCTACCCTGTTGCCCGAGAACAGCAGCTCCAGTACCTCCAGCTTGAGCCAGTGAAAGATGAGTGGAAAGTAACTTCAAACAAAGATACACAAAATTATGATGTTCCCTGTTAAAAGCAGAAGTACAAACTTATTAATGTGGCTGATATAATTTTGAAATACAAGGAATGATGTGTTCCAACAATCCACATTACATCTTCAACTAAACAAATACAAGATATCTTAAGTATACATCATTATCTATTAATCTTTCTATAAGTGTTATTAGATGAATTTACTCTAACAATTTAGATGAATTTACTCTACTCTGGGCGGCACGGTGGCCCAGTGGTTAGCACTGCTGCCTCACAGCGCCTGAGACCTGGGTTCAATTCCTGCCTCAGGCGACTGACTGTGTGGAGTTTGCACGTTCTCCCCGTGTCTGCGTGGGTTTCCTCCGGGTGCTCCGGTTTCCTCCCACAGTCCAAAGATGTGCAGGGTCAGGTGAATTGGCCATACTAAAAAATTGCCCGTAGTGTTAGGTAAGGGGTAAATGTAGGGGTATGGGTGGGTTTCGCTTCGGCGGGTCGGTGTGGACTTGTTGGGCCGAAGGGCCTGTTTCCACACTGTAATGTAATGTAATCTAATCTAATCTAATCTAAAAAAAAGAATAGGTTGTAGTCTTACCATCAGTCCTTAAAGTTCACGTATAGATAGGGACTTAGAGAAGCAAAAGACAGAAGATGCTACTGACTTAACCTGCCTCCTTAATATATGAAAAGAAAACTTTCCTGATTAAAAAACAGCTACCCACACAATTCAGCAAAATCACACAAGGCACAATGAGAAAGACAATAACTTGAACTATACACAAAATTTTATCTGAGTAGAGCAAAACGCAAATGATGAGTGCAGCTCCAACAATACTTAAGAAGCTTGACACTATCTGGGACCAGGTAGCCCGCTTGCTTGGCACTACATCCACAAGCATCTACACTGATGCTCAGTGGCTGCAGTGTGGACTATCTACAACATGTACTGAAGAAATTCACCAAAGATTCTTAGACAGCACCTTCCAAACCCATGAACACTTCATTCTAGAATGACAAGGGCAGCAGATACATGGGAACACTAACACCTTCAAGGTCCCCTTCAAGCCATTTACTACCCTGACTTGGAAACATATTGCCAATACTTCATTGATGCTGGGTCAAAATTATGGAATTCCCTCTCTAATGGCATTGTGGATCAACCTACAGCATATGGACTGCAGAGGTTCAAGGCTGCAGCTCACCACCACCTTCTCAACGGCAAGTAGGAAAGGGCAATAAAATGCTGGCCAGCCAGGGATGTCCATATCCTATGAGTTAATTAAAAATCTGCATTCAAATACAGACAATAGATATGTCAGGAAGTCCTAATTTGCTCTTACTCATACGTACTAGAAGATAATCAAGGCTAGACCTTAAAATAAAAGAGCTGGAAAAATACTTCGATTACTATGTGCTTTGAGTACACCCAAGCATCTACGTGTGAATTAATAAAGAATTACAGACTAAAAAGGGTATTTAAAAGCACTAATAACTTTAGAGTTATATGACATGCCAGCTATAATGGAGTCAGATCTGAGGTTTGGAGAGGAGTAGCAATTCAATATTTTTTGTGGTAACATTTTAAGAGGAGTGATATGGGATGGGGAGAAAAGGTACAGCATTAAAATAACAATCACAAGAACAGAAGATTAGGATATTCTAACAAAATTTCAGCAAATGGAATCAATATGGATAGAGTTAACAAATAGGAAGGAAAATGGTATAGAATTTGCTGTACATTAGCAGCCCAAACACTAGGTTGGTAGTTAGGCCAGAGAAGAAATGACAGGAACAAGGCAGAAGGAAGGTTAGGAATTCTGCCACAAGTATTGCAGATCTTGTCTTCCTAATCAAAAGAAATAAAATGCTGTGGAAGCTGGAAATCAGAAACAAAAATAGAAATTGCTGGAAAAAACTCAGTCTGGCAGCGTCTGTGGAGAGAAAGCAGAGTTGATGTTTCGGGTCCAGAGATCCTTCTTCTGAACTCCAGAAGAGTCCCTGTCTTTCTAATGTTTGTCCATAATTGAGGAGCACTTGCCTGGATATGACCAGCTCCAACAACACACAAGAAACTTAGCACTATCCAGCATGAAGTAGGCCACTTGATTAGCACTACACTTTCACTCCCTTTACCTCTGATGCATAATGGCAGCAACGTGCATCATCTACAGGATGTACTGCAGAACCTCACCAAGCTTCCTGTGAAAGCACCTTCCAAGGCCTTTATCACTAAGAAGGACCGAGACAGCAACTGCACAGGAACACCCTCACTTGTAAGTTTCCTTTGAAGGCAAATATCATTCTGACTTAGAACTTTAATTGTTCCCTCAGTGTTAATGGGTCAAATCCTACAACTCCCTTCCTAACAGCACTGTGAGTGTTTCTGCACCCCTGTGCAGCAAAGGCTGAAGCAGGTAGCTCACCACTACATCCCCCACAGCAATTAAAGATGGGAAATAAATGTCAGCCTTGCCAGAAACACACACATTCTGTGACTGAAAGTAAAAACAAAGTGAGAGGTTTTATCAAACACAGTTCAGGATGAAACTATTTTAAGTGCTCAAAATAAGAATGCTAAACAAAAATGGAAGTTGCTAGAAAAGCTCAGCAGGTCTGACAGCATCTGTGAAGAAAAATCAAAGTTAACATTTAACATGTTCTGAGGAAGAGTCACAGGACCCGAAACGTTAACTTTCAGTTCTCTTCACAGATGCTGCCAGACCGGCTGAGATTTTCCCGCAAGTTCCTTTTTTTGTTTCCAATTTACAGCATCCGCAGTTCTTTTGGTTTTTAAAATAATAATGCTGTTCAGATTTCAACTAAGATTGTTTCCCAGGTCAATATGCTTACACTGTTCAAATGACATATGCAAAAATATTTTCCATTACCTTTGAGAAAAGAAAGGTTGTGGAGGTACCTCATTGTTAATTCCATCACAGTACCTATCCAAAAATGTTCGCAAATAACTAAAGGTACTTTCTTCCAGATCAACGCAGAAAGGCCTGTGCCAGGCGACCAGTTGCCTAAAGAATAAGATAAGCAAAATACGAGCAATGTTTACAATAAAATACGAACTCTTCGGAATATTAATGGTGAAAGTCGAAGTACAAATGTTAAAATGTTTCGATGCTGGCTTTTAATAAACCAACCTAAATTTTAAAGTTATGGTAAAGCTCTTGCAAAGTTTACAGCAGGTATCCAAGTTACTCGGTTTGTAAATACTAGATTTGTTTTGTGATTAGCTTATGTCTCTACTTATGCCACTACTGGAAAATAAGGGAAACCTTTATATAATCCACAGTACGCCAAATAACAAAAATATCCTTATATGTAATTAAACTTTATTGAAATAAACCTGCTAAAATCTATCCACAACTTTCAAAAATATCTTAAACCATTCTATCATGTTATTCAACAATAATTGCATCCTCAGTTAACTGACTAATGTATTCCCTGAAAGTTAGAGAGTCATAGAGATGTACAGCATGGAACCAGACCCTTCTAGAATCCCGACAGCATGGAAACAGGCAATTCAGCCCATTAAATCCACACTGACTCTCCAAAGAGCATCCTATCCAATACCCACACCCCTACCCGATCCTTATTAGCCTGCATTGCCCATGGCTAACCCACCTAAGCCTACACATCCCTGGACACTATGGGCAATTTAGCATGGCCAATCCACCTAACCTGCACATGTTTGGTTTATGTGAGGAAACTGGAGCATCTGGAGGAAACCGGAGCATCTGGAGGAAACCATTGCAGACAACGTGCAAACTCCACAAAGACACTTGCCCAAGCAGGAATAGCACCTGGGTCCCTGGAGCTGTGAGGCAGCAGTGCTAACCACTGAGCCACTGTGACATTGATGAATGATGTAAAGATAATGCCCTGCAAGTCATAACTAAGTCATTACTTTCCAAATCTGAAATAATGGTTAAGTAATTAAGTGCTATTTGGTGCAGCTAGGTATTGGTTGGTGAGCTTTAGTTGTTGGAATAGGTAAAAGGTTTGGATAAGTCTTTTTGGTTGCTCCCATAAGAATTGAGGATTCAGAGCAAGGAAGATCTGTAAAACTATCCCAACTCTGGGATTTGTTGAATTTAGAACAATTGATGAGATCAACAGGAGAATAACAAGTCATACAGGAAGATTAAGGGAGACATGTCATTGAGACCCACATGTGGTAATGCTGAGCGATCAATATTCTTACCGGATGCCAAAACATACTATCCACCAGCACTAAGACCTCACATGCTAATGAACACAGTAATTAAAAAAAAAGCAAATAATGAGAAGCAATTCCTATAATATATTGAGTTCGCAACTTTACAGTGCATTGCTGAAACCAAAGGGCTGAATTTAATGCAGGCAGTTGGGTCACACCACTGGAGCCGAGAGAGGGAGTTGACCTCATTTTAGTGGAAAGCTGGACCCAGTTAATAGCAGTTTTTAATAACATTTGTAATTTGAAAATGTTACAATCCATTGTAAAGGGTATAATGATGTGGAGGTGCAAGTATTGGATTGGGATGGACAAAGTCAAAAGTCACACGACACCAGGTTATAGTCCAAAAGGTTTATTTAAACTCACAAGCTTTTGGAGCACTGCTCCTTCATCAGGTGAAGAGACACGTAGACCATTTAGAAAGACATATATATGTGATCAAGCAGAGTCAGCATGGCTTCATGAAAGGGAAATTATGCCTGACAAATTTACTAGAATTCCTTGAGGAGGCTAACAAGCAGGAGATAGAGGGGGCGAATGGATGTAATATATTAAAAGACATTGATAATGTAGCACAGATTAGGGTACTTAAGACAAGATGATGTTGGGAGGTAGAATATTAGCATGGATAGAGGTTTGACTAACTAATCGAAGACAGAGTTGACATGGAGAGGGGAGCATTTTCAGGGTAGCGACTTGTAATTAGGAGTGTGATACAGGGATCAATGCTGGGGTTACAATTACAGTCCTGAGTTGAATGAGGCAAGTGAATATACTATAGCCAAGTTGCAGATAACAAAACTAAGTGGGAAGGTGATTGGCGAGGATGACACAAAGATTCTGCAGAAGGATATATATACAGTTTAAGTGAGTGAACAAAACACTTGGCAAATGGAATGTAATGTCAGAAAATGTGAGGTTTTTCATTTTAGCAGAAAATATGACAGGAGCTGAATAGTTTCTAAATGCAGAAAGCTACAGAACTGAGGCGTTTGGGAGGCTTCATCCATGAACCACAAAAAGCTAGCACCCAAGTTCATCAGATCAGGGTAAATGTGATGTTGGCCTTTATTTCAAAGGGAATAGATTTGGGAGGGTTTGTTGAAAACATACAAAATAGTGGTCAGACCACAGCTGTAACACTTTGAACACTTTTCATCTCCTTATCTAAGGAAAGATGTACTTACAGGCAGTACAGGGAAGGCTAACTAGGCTGATACCAGGTCTGGAGGGATTGTCCGATGAGTGGTTGAGTAGATTAGTCATATATTCATTGGAAGGTAGAAGACTGGGATGCGACCTTACTGAATTATTCAAGATTCTCAGTGGGCTTGACAGGGTAGATACAGAAAGGGTGTTCCCCTTGTGGGAAAGTCGAAGACCAGAGGATAAAATCGCAGAATAAGGAGTTACACATTTAGCTAGAGATGAGGAGGAATTTCTTTTCTCAGAGGGTAAGGAATTTGTGGAACTCTTTACTGCAGAGTGCTGTCAAGGCTGGGTCATTTAGTATATTTGAGATAGATGGTCAAATTTTTAATCAGGGAATCAAGGATTGTATGAAAAAGGCAGGAAAATGGAGTTAAGAATCATAATGTTGCTGAATAGTACAGCAGACTTGGTGGGATGAATAGCTTCCTTCTGCTCCTATATCATATAGTCATAGAGTACAGAAAGAGATCTTTGACTCAGAGTCTGAACTGTCAAAACTATACTAAATCTAGTTGAATTTTCCAGCACTAAGCCCAGAGCATTAAATGTTATGACATTTCAAGTGCTCACCTAAGTACTTTTCAAAGGTTGAGAGGTTATCTGCCTCAACTGCCCTTGCAGGAAGTACATTCCATACCATGTACTTCCTGCAAGGGCAGTTGAGGCATTTGTGGCCATTTGTGCAAAATATATCAAATGCACTCTAAACCTCCTGCCTTTCAACTTAAAGATGTGCCCTCTTGCCATTGACAATTCAACTAAAGGGAGCAACTGTTTTCTATCCATTCTGTCCACACCCCCAAAATCTCATAAACCTTTATCAGTTTCATCCTCAACATTCCCTGCTCTAAAGAAAGCAACACAAGCTTATCCAGTTTCTCTTTATGGCTAAAATACTCCAGGTCAGGCAGCATCTTGGTGAATCTCCTTTGCTCCCCCTCCAGTGCAATCACATCCTTCTTTTGATGCAGTGACCAGAACTGCACACAGTACTTCAGTTGTGGCCAAGCCAAAGTTCTGTACAGCTCCAACATAACCTCCTTGCTCTAATTATTTATGCCTTGATTGATAAAGAATGTGCCCCTTATGCCTTCTTAACTACCCTATTAACATGCCCTGCCAGCTTCAGGGATCTGTGGACAAGCACCAGAAGATCCCTCTGTTCCTCCGAGCTTCTTAGTGTCCTGCCATTTGTTGAATACTCTCTTCTTCTGTCACTCCTTCCAAAGTGCATCATCTCACAGTTATCAGGATTAAATACCATCTGGCAGTGATTTGCCTATCTGATTAACCCACTTTATCCTCTGTACCAAAGACCTTCTCCCTTCACATCAACCACCTGTCAATCTTTGTGTTATTCTGTGATGTCTCCACATTCTCATCTACATCTTTGATGAATGTCACAAACAATAAGTGGGTTAGCACTGATTCCTGTGGTACGCTACTGAATACCAGTCTCAGATCACACAGACGGCCTTCCACCATCACCATCACCTTCTGTCTCCTGCCATAAACCAATTTTGGATCAACTTGCCAAGTTTCTCTATGATTTTATCTTCTCTATTAGTCTCCCAAGTGGGGCCTCAAAGGCTATTCTGAAATCCACATAAACTAAATCAATTACACTATCCTCAGCTATATACTTGGTCACCATCTCAAAACATTCATGTTAGGCATGATCTCCCTTAGACAAAGCAAAAATGGCTGCCCCTGATCAAACCTTGCTTCTCGAAATGGGGATTAATTTTCTTTTTCAGAATTTTCTCCAATAGTTTCCCTACCACTGACAGACCACTGGTCTATAATTCCATGCTTCTCTCTTCTCAAATTCTGTCCTTCCATCCTCCTTCTCAAAGAGAAGACAGATATGAAGCACTAACAGTCTACCAATGTACTCTGGCACCACTCATAGAATATCCCCTCGGTCCTTAACAGGTCCTACTCTTTCCCTGCTTATTGTCTTCTTTTGATAGGATTATCCCTAATCTTGCCCATTTTAGTTTACATGCCACCTCTTTGCTCCACCAATTGCGTCAGGAGTTTTCCTTGCACTTTCTGTACTCCATTACAGTCTCAAATGCTGTGCCTCCTTGTACCCGTTATATGTTTCTCTTTTGCTTTTCTTCCAGTCCCGAAGAGTCCTTGACATCAAGGGTTCACTAGGTTGATTTCCCTGACATTTCACCCTAAAAGGGGACATATTCAGCCTGTACTCTCTCCAGTACCTCCGGAACACAGCACTGTTCTGCTGTGTATTTACCCTTACATGCTGTGCCCTGTCTACTTTGGCAAGATCCCCTTGTGTTAATACAATCTGCCTTCCTCCAATCCAAAATCCTTTTTTGCAGATCATATAAAACATATGGTGTTGTGGGGACTATCACTAAAATGCTCCTTACTGCCACCTCAAACAACTATCTGGCTTTGTTCCCCAGGAGTAGGTCCAGCACTGAACCATCCCTCTAGGACCTTCTATTTGCTGATATAAAAAGCTCTCCTGATTACATATCCAGAAATCCACTAAACCCTTTAAACTATGATTATTCCAATTAATAATGGGGTATTGAAACCTCCAAATCTAATTATACATGCCTCAGTGAACGGACTACTTATTTATTCCTTAATTGCCCTTCTGATTGTTGGGAGCCTATAACACACTTTGAATAGTGCGGCTGCGCCCTTTTTATTCTTTAGCTCTACCCACAAAGCCTCATTTGAATATCCTTCCAGGATATCAACCCTCTGAATTACAGTAACTGCCTCCTTAATAATGCGACACTTTTTCACCCTCCCCATCCGACCTGAAGATTCAACACCCCAAAATGTTAAGTTGTCAGACCTATCTCTCCCTCAACCACGTCTTAGAGCACGGAAACAGACCCTTCGGTCCAACCTGTCCATGCCGACCAGATATCCCAACCCAATTTAGTCCCACCTGCCAGCACTCGGCCCATATCCCTCCAAACCGTTCCTATTCATATACCCATCAAAATGCCTCTTGAATTTTGCAACTGTACCAGCCTCCACCACATCCTCTAGCAGCACATTCCGTACACGTACCACCCTATGCGTGGAAAAGTTGCCCCTTAGGTCTCTTTTATATCTTTCCCCTCTCACCCTAAACCTATGCCCTCCAGTTCTGGACTGCCCGACCACAGGGAAAAGACTTTGTCTATTTATCCTATCCACGCCCCTCGTGATTTTATAAACCTCTCTAAGGTCTCCCCTCAGCCTCTGACACTCCAGGGAAAACAGCTCTAGCCTATTCAACCTTTCCCTATAGCTCAAATCCTCCAGCCCTGGCAACATCCTTGTAAATCTTTTCTGAACCCTTTCAAGTTTTACAACATCCTTCTGATAGGAAGGAGACCGGAACTGCATGCAACATCCCAAAATATTGTCCTCTACAGCTGCAACATGACCTCCCAACTTCTGTACTCAATACTCTGACCAATTACAGAAAGCATACCAAACGCCTTCTTCACTATCCTATCTACTTGCAACTCCACTTTCAAGGAGCTATGAAACTGCACTCCAAGGTCTCTTTGTTCAGCAACATTCCCTAGGACCTTACCATTAAGTGCATATGTCCTGCTAAGATTTGCTTTCTCAAAATTCAGCACCTCATATTTATCTGAAGTAAACTCCATCTGCCACTTCTCAGTCCACTGGCCCATCTGATTAAGTTCCCGTTGTAATCTGAGGTAACTTTCTTAGTTGTCCACTGCACCTCAATTTTGGTGTCATCTGCAAACTTACTAACTATACCTCTTAGGCTCACATCCAAATTATTTATATAAATGATGTATAGTGGACCCAGCACCGATCCTTGTGACACTCCATTGGTCACAGGCCTCCAGTCTGAAAAACAACCCTCCACCACCACCACATTGCAATTTCATGTATCATTCCCTGAATTCATTTTCTTACCTATAATACTCCCAGCATTAAAGTAGAGGCCATCGACCTTCACCTTACTCCCTTGAGACACAACTTGGGTGAACTTCCTGTCTTGGTCCCTTTTCTAAGACATGCTTTATCACTATTCAATTAACGCACTGTGTATCCTGCTTCTGCCCAGCTGGTTTAAACCCTTCACTGCAGCACTAGTAAATCCTCTGGTAAGGATATTGGTCCAATTCTGGCTCAGGTGCAGGCCATTCTGTTTGTTGAAGTCCCATCTTCCCCAGAAACAGTCCCAATCAGAAGGCTGTCAGCTCATCAGCACCATTGCTGGGGATGAATCTTTAAGGATAAGAGGGGTAGAATGATTATGTGGCCTCGATGTTGGTTAAGTGGTATCAAATTAGGCAGATCCATTCCGCCATTAGCTAACTGGTTTATCAGGTGGTCGCCCCAAACAGCTGACAGTCTTGGAAGAGAGGTGGCAGTGAGTTAAACACTGGGTAAAAGCAAATTACTGCGGAAACCAAAATGAGAAAATGCTGGAAAGTTTCAGGTCTGGCAGCACCTGTAAGGAGAGAAAAGGGCTGATGTTTCGAGTGGCCTCTTGAAACGTTAGCCCTTTTCTCTCCTTACAAATGCTGCCAGACCTGCTGAGATTTTTCAGCATTTTCTCTTTTGGTTTCAGCTGACATTGGTATTGGTAATGCTGATATTGGTAAGATGCCAGCGGCTGGAAGGTGGCCCTATCTGACAACTTAACAGACTCAATTGGATTCCATGTGTATGGGCCATTTGCAGTCTTTCCTGCCACCCAGAAAAATAAAGGCAGAATGACGATGACAGGTATGTCACCTACTTATTGCTGCCTTCAAACCTGTCTCTACCAGCCTGATAAAATTCATCCCATTTTGTCACCTCATCACAAAACGGGTTAGAGAAAAAAACCCAACAAAAAATGATCTCAAGTATCTCAAACACGGGTAAAAACTACAAAAGACATTCAAAATAAGGGTGCATAGAATAATGTGTGAGGATGCTATAGGAATGAGCTGCAACTCCCTTTTCTCAGCCTTTATGTTAATTTTTAGCAGTAAATTGAAAAATGAATTTGTGTGCTTTTAGAATTATAAATTTTTCCTTGAAACTGCAAAGAATTATTCCCAATGCATTTATTACCTTAGTGCATATAACAGTAAAGTTACTTCATACCTGTCAGTCGGAGGGGCTGTCCAGGCCAGGCTGTGAGAAGTTCCTGCGGTGATTTGCTGAATAGGTATTCCCTCCAAACCAATTACTTTCTTTGGTTTAGCAATTGGAGTTGATGTGTGTCCTTGTCCACACTGGCCCATTGCATTATTACCCCAAGCGTAAACTTCATTATCTATTAGAATAAGTAAAAAGATGGTTAGAGACTTCAGTTACAGATATACTATAAGATCGCCTTAAATAATATCGAGAAAGGGACATCTCAAATAGTTTAAATACACCTTAATTCATAGAATGTGATAGTGAACTGGATACTAAGCTCAAGCATCCCCAGCTCTTCACCTGGAATCTGCTTTCCAAACTATATTCTTTTCTACTCTTAGCGCCTCGTCACATCTGTCCCCCATTCTTCAATTCCATTGAATTAAAAATACTTATTCAGGTGTTTAAAATCTATCCATGTCCCACCCCTTTCTACTTTTATAATGTTAACTCCATCAAGCAACTGACTTAGTTGTCTTATGCAGCCCACACTTTCACCCTACCAATAGAGACCACCTGAGGTCAACATGAAGGTCCAGCATTCTCAACCTTACCAGAGTCTTTGGTCACCCTCAGGTTAAGCTCACCATCAGTTCATCTGTGTAGGAGAAAACAGCTCTACAGTCCTCTGAGGTTACAGTAACTCTAACATTTTCTTAAAATCTTATCAATAGTTGATGTAACTTCAGTCAATCAAACCCCATTCTTTGAAATTTCCTTTCTAAACCCCTGCGTCTCCACTTCTCTCTCTTTCCTAAAACCTACCTCTTTGACTAAGGAGCTCTGGCAGCATCTGTGGAGAGAGAAACAAAATTAATGTTATGACTTCTTCTGCTCTGTTTCAAAACATTAAATGTTTCTCTCTCCACAGATGCTGCTGGACCTGCTGATTTGCTCAGCATTTTCTCAGATCTTCAGCATCTGCAGCAATTTGCCTTTATTTTCTTTGTCTAAGCTCTTGGTCAGTCCTTAATTTATTGCCAGTTTGCTATGTTTAGATTCTACCTGCGAAAAGCTTTGGAAGATTGACATATTAAAAGTATCACAGAAATGCAGGCTGTTGATGCTGACAGAAAGGATGAAAATGTGCAATCCATTGTCCTTTTGTACTGTTTTCCCCTTGGCAATTTAATTTCCATAGACTGGATAACAAGCTCATCTGGCAACTCTGTGTCTCACACTTGCAAATCCTCTTTTCCATGCTCTGTGATGCTACACAATCCTACACTTTAATTGTTTTCTGCGCCATTGCACTTATTTTCGGGCTCAAAAACCTGATATCTGTGTTGAGGAAAAGATTGAGATTTATAATATTTGTGTGAGGGGCTATAACAAAATTATTAGTTTGTATTGTAATCTATAATCAAATATTACTTCCATGAGCATTTTTTAAAACCAGTTCATTGGATGTAGGCACAATGCCATCATTAGCAAGATCAGAAACTACTACCCTTCTTCTATTGCCTTCACTTTCTTGAACAAACAGGAGGTACTCACAAGCTGTTTGTTAGAGGGCCTTAAGGTTTTGACCCATAACGATGAAGAAATGGCAATATGCTTTCAAGATCAGACTGGTGTGTGACTTGGAGGGGAGCCTATCGGTGACGGCATTCCATTTACCTACACTTCTAAGTGATACAGGTCACAAATTTGGAAGGTGCTGCTGAAGAAATCTTGTTGAGTTGCAGTTGCGCATTTTGTAGAAGGTACATCCCCAGCCAGGCTGGATGGTGTGAAGGTTTAAGGTGGTGAATGAAATGTTGATCAAGTGGACTGCTTTGTCCTGAATGATGTCAAGCTTGAGGGTTTTGGAGCTACACTCATTCAGGCAAGAGAAAAGTATTTCACTAACTCCTGACCTGAGCCTTTTGAAACTTGACACTATTGATGACTTTTAATATATAACAGATGTGCAATGATTTCCTAGAAGGCCAGTTTAACCAACACAATGCTAGAGATGTTGATTAGAAGCAAGGCAGCCTTTCATGGAATGATGATGATACATCATGAAAAAGAAATCATATCTTGGCTGTGTTTTTGCAATAAATCTTGTGCAAAGGATTGGACTACCTACTTTCACTCAACATCAGAGCAAAGATTTGTAAAATACTGAGAAAATGACTTCAAAATATGCCAAAATTGTCACTAATGTGTTAACTTTACTGCCTAAGTAACGTTCATGTATACATTATTAACCACAGTAAACAAACTGTTGATGCATGCAACACTTTATTGAACAAGAATTGTATACTATCCTTTTCCTCTCGAAACTGCTTTTATTTAAATCCGCCCATATTCTGTTCAACATAAATTTGATATACATGTTACACACCAAGCAAAATACATTAAGACGACTAGAAGATCACACCATTAGACACAGCCACTTCTGAATATTCGAGATCGATCATTATGCAGAAATTGTAATGTGGAAGCTCATGTTAAGCCCAACCATTACATGCTGGTGTTCCTCTCCAAATTATGAACCCATAGGCCACCTTGTTTTCTTAAGATTTGAAACTTCAATCCAACGTTTAAGCCTGTGTTCCCTGCTCAAACCTTAAAATTCATTATATTCTACAGCTTCAAAAGTCTGTTAAGTTCCTGTTCCAGTTTCATTGGCCCATAGATTTAGTGGCCACTGGTAAGCACACAATAGTGCAGGCATGACATCATAGACACAGTATCTATATACAATGAGGTGCGCAGCAGAGAATTTTGAGAGTTAACTTGAAAGGCCTCATGGACAGAAACCCTTCATGAAACTCCCTGAAACTGATAGCAGTCAGTGGAGTAGTGGACAGTTTGGAAGAATGCTACAGATTGCAGGGGGACTTAGATAAACTGCAGGATTGGGCTGAAGTGGCAAATGGAGTTCAATGCAGCTAAATGGGAGGTGATGCACTTTGGAAAGAACAACAGGAAGGCAGAATACTGGGTCAATGGAAAGATTCTTGATAGTGTGGATGTGTAGAGGGATCTTGGAGTCCATGTACATAGATCCCTGAAAGTTGCCACCCAGGCTGAAAAGTGCTGTTAAAGAAGGCATACAGTATGTTAGGTTTCAGTTGTAGAGAGATTGAGTTCAGGAGCCGCAATATTATGCTGCAACTATACAAAATGCTAGTGCGGCCACACTTGGAATATTGTGTGCAGTTCTGGTTGCCATATTTCGGAAAGGATGTGTAAGCATTGGAAAAGGTGCAGAGGAGATTTACAAGGATGTTGTCTGGTCTGGAGGGAAGGTCTTAGGAGGAAAGGCTGAGAGACTTGGGTCTGTTCTCATTGGAAAGAAGTCTAAGAGGGGATTTGATAGAGACACACAAGATGGTCAGGGGATTAGATAGGGTAGACAATGAAAGTCTTTTTCCTAGGATGATGACATCAGCTTGTACGAGGGGACATAACTACAAATTGAGGGTGATAGATTTAAGACAGATGTCAGAGGCAGGTTCTTTACTCAGAGTGATAAGTGCGTGGAATGCCCTGCCTGCCAATGTAGCTAACTCAGCCACATTAGGGAGATTTAAACAATCCTTGAATGAGCACATGCATGATGACGGGATAGTGTAGGGGCATGAACTGAGAATAGTTCACGGGTCGGCGCAACATCAAGGGCTGAAGGGCCTGTTCTGTGCTGTATTGTTCTATGTTCTATGTTCAATGCTGGATCTGGAATTCAAAGTTTAATTGATCATATTAAGCACTTATGCAGTGCTTGCAGGAATACTTTCCAGAATTCAGGGGTATAACTATGACCTAACTGTATCTCACCATGTGTTAGTGCCAAACAATGACTATCGCCACATGAAATATCAATGATTTTGGTTGAATTCAGCTCCTCAATTAGGCGTGGTCTAAGAGCTGTTGTTTCTGAAGATCCACTTCCTAGGCAAGAGCCACAGCCCCATGCAAATACCTGGAGCAAGAGAAAAGCATAATTTGGCATGGAATTCATCAAATATCTTGTCAAGTAAAGTTTTGACCATAGGCAATTGACATTATTCTTCGTAAAGCTAACCATTATAAAACATTCCTGATTTATATTTTGACTTGTTTTTCACCATTAAGTAGCATTGTTAAAATATAATTATGATAATACAAGGATAGGAACACTCGACAGTACTACAAAAAAGGCACCAGGATTTTGTTAACATATCAAATCATTTTAATTGTGTCAATTAGAATCTCAAAATGGTTAAAACATACAAGACTATTTAATCAGTTGTATTCTTGTTGACTCTCTGCCAAAGCAAGATATCTGGTCATGCTCGCTCATCTTTTCCTTACAGCCCTGAGATTGGATTTTCTTCAAACTAGTATTTAATGCCCTTTTAAAAGCTATAATTGAATATTCCTCCACCACACTC
This sequence comes from Chiloscyllium plagiosum, assembly GCF_004010195.1. NCBI lineage: Eukaryota > Metazoa > Chordata > Chondrichthyes > Orectolobiformes > Hemiscylliidae > Chiloscyllium > Chiloscyllium plagiosum. Next base: position 56,558,939 of record NC_057710.1, on the reverse strand, counting down.
AGAGCAGATTCCAGATCCTAAACACTTTCTGCATGAAGAAGTCCTCTTTCGTGTAATGCCTGGTTCTTTTACCATTCACCTTCCAGCAGTGTCTCTTGTTATGTTAGTCTGCCAATGGGAAGAGATAATCCCAATCTACTCTAACCAGATTCCTTCGCATTTTGAAAAGCTCTTAATAAAATTTCCTTTCAGCATTCACTCAGGTGAATAGTCTATGCCTCTCCAATTTATCATGGTAACTGACGTTCTTCAGTTGGTGAGGAATTATTATTATTAGGCTATTTAAATTACAATCACATTAGCCATGATGTCTTTTCTAAAATCACTCATAGGACCTGGGTGTTGCTAGCTGAGCCAGCATTTATCTTGCCTTCTTGGACAATTGCAGTCCATGTGTGGTATTGAACAGTGAAGCAGGCTTAAAATGTTCCTGATTCGTATGTTCATTCAGTAAACCTTTTCTTCACTCTTTCCAGAGTGTCCTTCCATCCTAAAGTGTGGTTCATTGAATTGAATAGTACTGACCCATCTGCTCTGCCCTGCTGCAATGTTGCAATCAGTAGGGAAATAACTTGGGGTCTGTCTCCCTTTTTACCGGCTGAGCCCTGAGGGTTGGTATATTAAAGCCCTTGCGCAACTTTAATTGCCAATAACTTTGGGGATGCATATAATAAAATAATAAAGTGGCTTAAATGGAAATGAATTTCAATACTATAAGTGGAAGTATAATTCATACTTATAGTTAAATGCTAATTTAATGCTAACTTAACTTTTTTTCAATATTCGAAATAGGTGACAATGGAAGAAAAGGTGAGTTATGTGTTATGCTTGTAGAATTGAAATCCATATCAACATTAAAAATACATTAATTATGCTGTTATGCCACTTAGTGTGTTAACATTTCTACAGGTAAAGTTAATAAAGTTGAACAACAATTTTTGGGCATCCTGAACATACAGCTGAAGGCGTATTGAATACAAAAGTAGTAAAACTTTCAATCTTTGTAGCATGGAACGGAGTTGCAGATCTTTCACACAGCTTCCAAAACCCAAAACCGAAACAAATATACAGAGGAGCTTCAGAATTTTCCATTTGAATAATTTGTACAAGCAAAATTAGCTGTCACATTACTTGCAGAATAAAATCAATTTTCAAATTGTCTAATGTTAAACATTATCCATACAAGGAACTCAACAGCAACTCTGGACTTAGAATACATTTTGACTTCTCCTTCTAAATCATAAAACAAAAATCAATCAGATTTCAAGAAAAAGTTACAAAAACTTCAAGTTACAAGTGCTTGCATATTTATATTTTAATATTTCATCCACAAGCATTTAAATTAAACTGCAGACAGTAGTTTTTTTTTATCCTTTGTAGAAATCATTTTCAGTTGGGTATTTGTGTAATTCTAAGTTGCCCATAATTGTTATCATGTCATTATCACACAATTATTTACGTTATATATTTATCATTCATAAAACACTTAATTGAGATCAACTTTACCCTTCTGTTGGCTCTGTCTATATTGCTAAGTTGATGGCAATTGTCTACGGATTTTATATCCACAACATCAGTAGAGAAATCTATACAAAGCTTTTGATAAATCTGCCACTTAGACACTGCTTAATCATATTTAGTTCCCTTACCTGTCCAGCAGAAGTCAATGCAAGCGAAGATTGGCTCCCAGCACACACCTTCCTAATGTATAATCCTTGCAAACATTCAATTACCTTTGGTCTGTACACTCTGTTAGTTTCCCCATGTCCAAGTTTACCTAAGATTATAGGATTATTCCAATTAAGGCATGGGTGAGGAAATGAAAATCCAATATAACATTATTTGCACAATTTCCTAATGCTTTTGTTGCTGTGCTACATTTTAAATTTAATTTATAAAGAGGAAATTTCAGGTTTCTGCAAACAAGTGGAACTCAAAGTTATTAGAAATACACAGCTGAACTGTTAATAATGTAGGCTAAATGAACCCAAGTTTTCTGACTGAAATTGCTGGTATAACGACTAGAGATTAGTATTGTATTGTACCACATGAATTCAACAAGATTTAAAACAAACAGAATTGCAAGGTTTGTGAAGGTTTGTAGCTCAGGTTGAGGTTTAGGGTGTAGGTTTGATATCCAGACGTTTCATTACCTGGCTAGGTAACATCATCAGTTGCCACCTCCAAGTGAAGCGAAGCTGTTGTCTCCTGCTTTCTATTTATATCCTTCATCTGGATGGGGCTCCTGGGGTTTGAGGTGATGTCATTTCCTGTTCGTTTTCCGAAGGGTTGATAGATGGTATCTAGATCTATGTGTTTGGTTATGGCATTGTGGTTGGAGTGCCAGACCTCTAGGAATTCTCTGGCATGTCTTTGGTTAGCCTGTCCCAGGTTAGGTGTGTTGTCCCACTCAAAATGGTAGTTTTTTTGGTGACCAAATACTTAAGTACACCAGCAACCATCCCAACACACACAAACGAAGCTGTATCAGAACATTATTCCAACGAGCCA
>NC_057710.1:56466799-56556278 GCF_004010195.1 Chiloscyllium plagiosum | reverse complement strand
AACACTACGTAGGACAAACAGGAAGAAAGTTAGCCACCAGGATACACAAACACTAGCTAGCCACACAAAGACACGACCTTCTCTCCCTCGTAGCCCTACACCCGGATGAAATAGACCACCAATTCGTCTGGGACAACACATCTATCCTGGGACAGGCTGACCAAAGACATGCCAGAGAATTCCTAGAGGCCTGGCACTCCAACCACAACGCCATAAACAAACACATAGATCTAGATACCATCTATCACCCCCTCAGAAAACTAACAGGAAATGACATCGCCACAAACCCCAGGAGAAAGATATAAATAGAAAGCAGGAGACAACAGCTTAGCTTCACTTGGAGGTCACCACTGATGATGTTACCTAGCCAGATAATGAAATGTCTGGATATCAAACCTACACCCCACAAATAGAATTCTTGAGACACTCAGCAGGTCTGGCAGCATCTATAAAGAAGAAAGAGTTAATGTTTCGAGGTCAGTATGACTCTTGTTCAGAACCATACATAGGAAAATGTATATCCATCCTAAATCTGCTCAAAGTTTTGATTAATCGGACCCTCATCACCATGAATCACGACAACATTTTTCTCTCAAACAAGAACAAGAATTCCCAAAATGTATAGCATGTAAACTTAATGCTCCATGGATTTTTCTTCAGGTTTTAAAACACTGAAACATTAATAGCAAACATAGGACATTTTCATTTCATGTCTTGAACAATATTTCTAAGTTGCTATATTTCATACAGTAAATTATCAATTCATACAACACAAGAAGCAATTCTTGAAACAGCTATTCAATTAATCCCATTCCCTTAGTCTTCCTCTTAGCCTTGTAAACTTTTCCTTTCAAAATGTCAAACATTTATTCAAACTGAACTTACCTTTGAATCTATTTCCACCAATATTTTATACATGCATTCCTGAATTCATAGTTGTTCACACAAATTAAGTTTTAAAAATTTCCTTTCTGATATTTGTGCTGTGTCCCTGATTAGCAATCTGCGTTTTAATTCAAACAGTTTTGATGTTACTTACTCTCTTAAAACATGACTTTAAAAACCACAATTGATTCTTTCTTTCAATTCTCTAGTCCCAGTTTCTCCACACTCTCCATGGAACCGTTCTAGGAAATTAATGTCTCTACTTGCACCAGGACATTAACATCCTTTGTAAATTACAATACTGAGAAATAAATACAGTACTCCAGCTGGGACTAACCATTGATTTATAAAGGTGTAACACAACTTCCTTACTTTTGCATCTACTTTTGAAACAGAGGATCCAAATGTATTTTTTAAATGGCCTATGTAACTTTTCAAGTTGCATTCAAAAGACTTGTAGGCACAAGTTACAAATTTTTCAACATTTCTGGCAAAGAATTAAGGGTTAACTTAGCTTACCATTGTCTCCTCCACCAAACGACCATACTGTTCGTCCATCCTGAGACACAGCAATAGTATGGGAGCTTCCACAAGCTACTTGGCCAACACTACTGATATCTTTCACAAGAGTTGGTAAATTGCGACTATGACTGTCACTGTGTCCTAAAGTTCACAAGAAGCATACAAATTAAATATTAGCAAGCAATATAACCTGCTATGGATAGATAGTCATATGCTGCTAATAAAAATCCAACAAAATTGAAATTTAAGTACGTGCTTTGAGAAAATGCTTAATATTTAAATGTTAGCAATTCTAACTTAATTTGGTCTTCCAACTTCAACAGAAAAAGAAAACAAAAAACAGAAGTTAAAAAGCTGTTCTCAGATCCTGTTGGTCTGACTTTAATCATATTAAAGTTAATGGGTTTTCAGTGAGTTAAAATGTAGGGTTTATATGTTCAGCTCTAAATATCATAGAACATACAACAGGTCCTTCAGTCCACCATGCCCATGCCAATCATGATGCCATTCTAAACTATTCCCATGTCTGTGTATTCCTCTATTCCTTGCCTGTTCATCTGTCTGTCCAAACTCCTCTTAAACATTACCATTGTATTTTTATCACTATCCTTGGCTATCACAGTGTGTAAAACAACTTGCCACCTCTTGTCTTAAACCCATGCTCCTAGTCTTTCACATTTCTACCCTGGAAAAAGACTGCGACTATCTATCTTATCCATGCTTTTCATAATTTTATATACTTCTATCAGGTCACCCTCAGACTCTGACACTTTAGCAAAAACAATCCAATCTCTTCTTCTAGCTAATACGCTCCAATCGGGAAATAACCCAATAAACTTTTGTTGCGCCCTTTCCAAACCCTCCATATCGTTCCCATAGTGAAGGCCAAAACTGTTCACAACACTCCATGTTTAACCAATGAAGGCAAGCATACCACATGCTTTCATTACATCATATCCACTTGTGTGTCACTTTCAGGGCACTATGGACTTGCACTCCAAGATTCCTCTGTATATCAATGCTCCTAAGGGCCTGCCATTTACAATATATTTTCCTCTGCTGTTTGACCACCCAAAAGGAATCACCTTACACTTGTCTGATTAAACTCCTTCTACCATTTCTGCCCAACTTTCCATGTGATCTATATCGTGCTGTATCCTTTGACAAGCTTCTTCACCATCCACAACTCCTCCAATTTTAGAGTCATCTGCAAACTTACGAAGCAAACCACCTGAATTATCATTCAAATCATTTTATATATAATACAAACAACAGAGGTCACAGAACTGATCATTGTGAAACATCATTGGGCACAGAATTCCAGTCAGAAAAATACCCTGTCCCAAGTACCCTCTATCTGAATGACCAACCAAGCCAATACTACATCCAACTTATCACCTTCTCAACGATCCCATGTGACTTAACCTTCTGGATCAGCCTACTATAAATGATCCCGTCAAATGCAGTAGTAAGCTCCATGTAGACAATATCCACTGCCTTACCCTCAATCAGCTTTGTCATTTTCCCAAGAAACTCAAATTTGAGACAAGACCTCCCCTGTATAAAGGTTATGTTGGCATCTCTTAAAAAATCCAATCTTTTCCAAATGCAGGTAATCCTCTCCCGAAGGACCTTCTCCAATAATTTCCCCACCACTGATGTAAGGCTCACTGGCCTATAATTTCATGGATTAGCACTGTTGCCCTTTTTAAACAAAGGAACAATGTTAGCTATTCTCCAGTCTTCTGGGACATCGCCTGTGGCTAAAGAGGATACAGAGATCTGTCAAGGCCCCAGTAATCTCCAAACTCAGTATCTTGGAATCAATTCCATCAGGTCCTGGGGACTTGTGTAGCTTAATGTTTTTCAAGGCACCCATTATATCCTCCCTCTAAATATCAACATTTCCTAGGATATCAATATACCTCTCTCTAATCTAACCATCATTCATTTCCTTCTTCTTGGAAAATACTGATGCAAAGCACTAATTAAAGACTTTGGAAGTCAACCTCCCATCCCAGAAACACTAGTCCCCATTGGGATCTATGGAGTTGGATGAATGACTGGTTCGGATCTTTTGGCAGCGCCCTTCTACAAGGCTTTATAATGCTTATCATTACTTTTGTTGCTCTTTCGGTTATTATTTTTATTAAGCAGTGTTGTACATGTATCAGCTCGGCACTGTTGCCCTCTGCCCCGTTATGAACCCCATTTGAAACCCTTGAATCAGCTGTGCTGCCAGATGGAACATCTGCGCAGGCAGCCAAACTGTTTGCCCTTACTAGAGGCTGCATCCTGCTGACTACTCTAAATTGTTTAGGAAAATTTCAGAAACAGACCTTCAGTATTGAAAAACTTTATTACTCACGATATATCATGGGAGCATTCAACTTACAACTGGTCCCATGATATATCATGAATAATAAAATTTGTCGATACTGAAGGTCTGTTTCTGAAACTTTCCTCAACAAAGACCTCACCCACATCCTCTGGCTCCATACATAAATTTCCTAATTTGTCCTTAAAGAGGATCTACTCTTTCCCTTGCTACCCTCTTGCTCCCAATACATAGTCAGAGCAAGTTTTGAGAAGACTTGTAGCTCAGGTTGAGGTTCTGGATGTCGGTTTGCTCATTGAGCTGGAAGGTTCATATTCAGACATTTCGTCACCATACTAGGTAACATCTTCAATGAGCCTCTGGACAAATTTGTCCAGAGGCTCACTAAAGATGTAACCAGTATGGTGATGAAGCATCTGAAAATGAGGCTTCCAGCTCAATGAGCAAACTTACATCCACATTGAGTCAGAATCATACAGCACGGAAACAGACCCTTCGGTCTAACCAGTCCATGCCAAACATAATCCAAAACTAAACTAATCCCACCTATCTGCTCCTGGCCCATATCCCTCCAAACCTTTCCTATTCATATATTTATTCAAACGTCTTTTAAACGTTGTTATTATATGCACACCCACCACTTCCTCATTCTACACATGAACCACCGTCTGTGGAAAAAAATTGCTCCCAAGTCTTTTTTACATGTCTCTCCACTCACCTTAAAAATGTGCTACCAAGTTTGAAATCCCCCATCCGAGGGGAAAGACAACTACCATTAACTCTATCTATACCCCTCATCGTTTTATAAACTTCTAAGGTCACCTCTCAACCTCCAATGCTCCATGAAAAAATCCCAGCCTATCAGCCTTTCTTTAACTCAAACCTTCCATACCAGTCAACATCCTGGTAAATCGCTTCTGAATTCAAAATGCCTGGTATTTTCCTTAATCCTACTTGCCAAGGATACTTCTAGCCCTCCGAATTCCTTGTTTACATTATTTCCTGCTTCCTTTATATTTTTCAACCGGCTTGTCTTATTTGAGTTTCCTAAATCTTACATATGCCCCCCTTTTTAAAAAAAATTCATTCACAGCATGTGGTATCACTGGCTAGGCCAGCAAGCGTGCACATTCCTAATTGACTAAAGTTTCAATATCTCTTGTCATCCTGCTTCCTGAATGTTGCCATTTTTACCTTTCATCCTCATTGGGACATCCTGGCTCTGAACTCTGATCAATCTGCCTTTAAAAAACTCTGTCAGATTTGGATTTACTCTCAAACAGCCGTCCCCAATCCAACTTCTCCAGTTTCTGCCTAATATCATGGTAACTAGCCTTCTCCCAATTTAGCACTTTCACTTGAGGACCAATCTTATTGCTATACACAACTATTTTAAAATTTATAGAATTATGGTCATTGTTCTCGAAACACTTACATAGAAGGATGGAAGAAGTCAGTAACTTTTTTCTAAAACCATAAAGTTATGCTAGAATAATTGTTAATTTTGATTCTGAGATTGCCAAATTTTTGATATTGTGTAAGTGAAATGTGGTAAAGGCAGGTTTATGGAGACAGATGCAGATCAACCATGATCACAATGAATGATGAAACAGGTTCAAGGATCTAAATGATCTATTCCTGTTCCCATGCTTGTAGCATCTAATGTCCTGTTGTCCAATAGATCTGTAACTACTTGGCTAGTCAGCAGACAACAGGGAAATGACCTGCACTTTTTACACTCATCTTCCATGTGTAGCCACTGCCTACACTTTTCTTCACATGTGCTCCTCCAGATGCATCATCTTCTGCTCTGTTCTCCTTTCATTCTCCATTCTCCACCATTCCTCCTCTCTCCTTCATGTCATTCTACTTCTTCAATCTTTCTCACTCCCTTTCGCTTTGCATCATCCTCCTCCTGCTTTCTACTTCTGTTCACTTCTCACTATCTTCCTCCCTTTGGTCATGTAATTCTCACATAATCTAACTCTTCTTTAATTAAATGGCATTCTTAGTTTATAAACTCGATAGCTAATTAGCTTTCAAAATTACAGATTAGCAAACCTCAAATTTAAAGTGTTTACCTCAAAGTTAGAATCTTTGTAGCTCACATTAGAAGAGCTGATTCTGCTCAGCTCTCCGAATTAGCTGCCTGTTAGATCTTTCTCCACATCATTTTAAGCCTTTCCAGTTCAAATATGTTTTCTTTTTAATTTCTAGTATGCATCATTTCAAAAAAAAATAACCAAACACCAGTGCTGCAGAAGCCAGTAAGAATTTGGGAAACAGAGTGAGAAGAGCAATATAAAGTAAATAATTACATCTTCCATTAAAACGTTGAGCATGAGTATGTATAATCTCTAAACAATCATCAGACCCAATGATTGAAAGGCCCATACACCAGCATTACATGATGAAATGCAATTAAGCACCTTAGATGCATCAAAATCTGTTATAAAACAAACTAAATAAAATTGCCTTACTTTTAATTCAAAATTACATGATGTGAAATGGTATTTTATTGCAACAGACTACTGCAAATATCATACCCAATTAAATATTTTCAACAGTTAAACACAACTTATTAGAATCTTGATTATTCCCTTATCTATAATTACTCTCTAGAAAATATCGCATCAATCATTGTCATCTGCCAAATACTACTTTTATTGTCAACTTACAAGTTACTCAAACTTTCTCCTATACTCATCACAACACGCTGCAAGTATCTGAAAGATATTGTCCAGCCTGGTTTAAAATTAGATATTTATTTATTTTACATTCAATAAAATAGTTTCTCATCATGTTGCAAAGCAAATTAAGTGAACCAGCCAAGGTGCACTAAATACTGACCAAGTCTGCCAAAGTCTCCCTCTCCCCAAGTATAAAGCTCTCCATCAGATGTCACAGATGCACTGTGCCTGTATCCTGCTGACACACAGACCACAATCTACAAAACAAAAATTGTACGGGTTACATGACTGACTTGATCTGACTGACATGCATACTGACATTTTTGATAAGTATTATCATGCATTATAATCATGTAATTTTAAACTGCCAGTGATAATCACAACAATATTGCTAGTTACTCAAATTATTGAAGTATGGTTCATTCCTCTGGCACTGTCGACTTTTCAGTTATTTAGTAGAATGATAACTTGAGCATTTTATCAGCCTTGAAATTAGTTTTTTTTTTAAAATACAGATAGACAAAAGGAAGCAATCTTCTCCAATTGCTGAGTATTAATTTAGCAATCTAAAAATTCTGTAAATCTCTATATAGTTTAAGGTTTTCTGTATTCATTGCAAATGAACATGAAAAAGTAGGTAATTTTACTCCTGTGTTGGAAGGAAACAAAAGTACGGAAGGGTTAAAAAATATATATTCCAATCACAATGAGGAAATTAATTGGCCTGGCCTGAAAATTGTTTGTTGTAAAACTTCTCTATGAACAATCATCTAAGTCAATGGGGAATATTGTTTCAAAATTAAAATTTTGAAAAGGATATAATTCTATTTTTTTCATTCTTTGTTTCTAGTTCATATTTTCTCAATTTCTTGACTATTTGTAAATAACAATGATCAGAAAGCAAGCTCTGCAGCGTCAGTGGGAGTTATGCCCTGGGGTCATACAGAATGTTCAATGCAGCTGATTCTTAGAGAATTTAAGTTGACAATCCCTTGTGTCTGGAACCTTGTGCCTAGACAGGGGACGAAATGTCTGCAACACAAATTCCCAGTTCGGCGAACAGAACCACAACATTGTTGAGTTTATTTGAAAATTGGCATTTCTTGTTTTGCATTTATCAGGCCAAAGTCAAAGACAATAGCAACATGTCTCTCTTTTCTACCATGGAACAGAGATAATGGGGAACTTCAGTTATTGTAACACAAAGTGGTAACAGTAATGAGTTCCTGGCATCAGGAATGTGTAAGTTATAGGCTAGGACACAGCTTTGTGGTTCCTGAAGAAGGGCTTATGCCCGAAACGTCGATTCTCCTGTGCCTTGGATGCTGCCTGACCTGCTGCGCTTTTCCAGCAACACATTTTCAGCTCTGATCTCCAGCATCTGCAGTCCTCACTTTCTCCCCTAGGACACACAGACTCCATCTTCCATCAATACTGACTCCCTCACTCTAGAGGTCACTGGCAGCCTGACAGATCTCAGACCAATAATTACACCCTAAGGACCTTTCCCTTGATGCCAAAATCAGCACCAGGTTGCCATACTACATGTTTCATGTCGAAGTTGAAAGGCTAAGTGTGAACAGCAAACTGAAAATACAAAGTTTCACATGAACCAGATTAGATTAGATTACATTACAGTGTGGAAACAGGCCCTTCGGCCCAACAAGTCCACACCGACCTGCCGAAGCGCAACCCACCCATACCCCTACATTTACCCCTTACCTAACACTACGGGCAATTTAGCATGGCCAATTCACCTGACTGCACATCTTTGGACTGTGGGAGGAAACCGGAGCACCCGGAGGAAACCCACGCAGACACGGGGAGAACGTGCAAACTCCACACAGTCAATCGCCTGAGGCGGGAATTGAACCCGGGTCTCCGGCGCTGTGAGGCAGCAGTGCTAACCACTGTTCCACCGTGCTGCCCACCGTGCAGATATGTTATTAACATGTTCCTTTACAGAAGTGAGGAGCCAAGCTAAGAAAACAGGTTGAACAGCTTCCATCTCTATTGACTCAAAACAAATAGAGCCCCTTCTGACAAGATAGTGTGCTAAATATGGAAAACACCAGCATTCAGGGCTCCCGGCATGTTTGCCCTTCTGAGCAAATGCCGGGGTCACACAAGCCGAATGAATAATAGCCACATTCCCTGATGTTTGGACTTGCTTGTCCTGATCTGCGATTCAAGAATGCCTGCAAGGCCTCAAGTTGACAAGGATGAGGTGATACATGGGAAGTCCTCATTGAGAACAATATCTCGTGGCAAACAGTTAGCAAAAGGTGTGGAGACAGCAGAAGATAAACAAAATGACCAGATTGGAAATGACCAGACTGTGGAAAACAGGACCTGCCAAGAGGAACAAACATCACTCAAACTCAGGCATACTAATCATCTGAGCTTGTTGTAGACAGGACTGCATTCATGAATCAGCCTTTACAGCCGCAACAGATGATGATGTTCAATTCAGCAGTGACTTAATCCCTGGCCACATTCCATCTCTTCCAAGACAGAGGGATGTAATCCAGAAAATCATTAAAAAGTTTTTAAAAAATTTCTACATCAGTATATCTCCAGTCTAAAGAAGAAAGAAGAGTTGCTGGATCTGGTTCTGATCATTGAGGTGGGTCAAACTGTGCAAGTGCTTGCAGTTGGAGAACAGTGAGGGACCAGAGCTCATAGGAATAGAAAATTTGGACTGGATATGGTGAAGGACTAGAAGTAATCAACAGGCAAAGTATACAAGTGCAGGAAGGCTGAATTCAGTAGGATAGGAGTGAATTTATCAGTGGTAAACTTGAATGAAAGAATGTGAGGCAAAACTGTTAAAAACCATTTGGCTCAGTCCTTAAAGAGACAATTTGGTTAATTTCTCACAAGTGGAATATTCTCACAAGTGGAATAGGTAAGTCAATCAAAGTCAGAGCTTCCTAGATGATGAAAGACAGAGATTAAAATGAACTAGAAATAGAAAACATGTGAATATGCCAGTAGATAACAAGTAAATGCAAGGCAGAATATGGCAAGTTGAAAGAGGAAGTGGAATGCAAATATGAGAGGTAAATACAGAAAATGGGAGAAGAGGGCAGATTCCTTAAAAAGGGAATCCAAAAAGACTTTTGTAGATATATGAATAGTAAAAGAATATCAAGAGAAGGTCAATGTTCAATCAATATTTGCTTCAATTTTCATGGTGGGAGACACAAGAACCATCCCAATAGTAACAGAAAATGCAGAGGTCAATTTAGGATTTAAGAAAAGGGTATGTATAAGAGACCCAAGCTAGGAAGATCGATTAAATGAGTACTCAGATACAGGAATGGTATCAGAGGATTGGAGAATTGAAACTTGTGCCTCTGTAAACAAAATATGTTGGGATAAAGCCAGTGTCTACAGGCCAGTCAGCTAAGAATTAATACAATGCTGGAGAACCTCAAGAGGACTAGCAGCATCCACGGAGGGAGAAACACAGTATGGAGATTGTTTCTTGGAGTAATATGTTGGGGACCCACCAAGAAGCAGGCTATTCTGGATTCGGTATTATGTAATGAGATGCGATTAATTAATGATCACACAGTAAAGGATGGTCTAGGGAAGAGTAATCATAGCATGTTTGAATAAATCATAGCATGTTCGAATAAATCATAGCATGTTCGAATAAATCATAGCATGTTCAGATTCGGTTTGGAGGGTAAGAAACTGGAGTATTACATGAGCATTCTGGAGTTAAAGATAATTACATTGGCATGAGAAAAGATTTGGCCCTAGTAAACTGGGCAGGAATACTAACTGAGCAGTGGCAGGTTCGAGAGATATTCAATTTCTCCTGACTAAAATATATTCAAAGTGGAAGAAAAATTGTAAGACGTAGAAAAAATATCTATGGCTAAGCAAGGATGCTAAAGATAACAAAGATGAAAACTTCGGTCTATTATATTGCAAAGGTCAGAGGCAGACTGGAAGAGAAATTTTTGAAAAATCAACAAATGGTTGCTAAAAATATAATAAGCAGTGCAAATATAAAATTGGATAGCAAAAGCTTCTATAAGTATATAAACAGGAGGACAGTAGTTAAACCGAATGTAGGTCCATTGGATAATGAGACTGGGGAGTTAATAGTGGGGAGCACAAATGACAGGGACACTAAATCAATATTTTACCTCAAATTTCATGGTACAAGACACAAGTACTATCCTAATAGTAAACAGGTAATGCAGAGGAACTTCAAACAATCATAAAGGAAAACATACTGAGCAAAAGGTCAGGTGAATTGGCCGTAGTTAAAATTGCCCGTAGTGTTAGGTAAGGGGTAAATGTAGGGGTATGGGTGAGTTGCACTTCGGCGGGTCGGTGTGGGCTTGTTGGGCCAAAAGGGCCTGTTTCCACACTGTAATGTAATCTAATCTAAACTACTGGGGCTGGAGGCATACAGGTCCCTGGGCCTACATCGTAGGGTCTTAAAAGAAATGGAAGCAGAGAGAGTGAATCGACTGGTTATAGTATTCAAATATTCCCTGGATGTGGGAAAGGTTCCAGTGGATTGGAAAAATGCTATCACAGCACCCTGATTCAAAAGAAAAGGTGGAGGCAGAAAGTAGGAAATATAGACAAGCTTGTTTAACATCTGAAATTTGGAATTTGTTAGAATCCAGGAAGTAATAACAGGACATGGAAAGTCAGATCCATTAAATTCAGTATGGTTTTATGAAGGGTAAAGAGTGTCTGACTAATTTGATAGAATTCTTCAAAGCTGTAACAAGCAAAGTAGATAATCTGGGTACCTTGTAAATGTCTGGATTTTCAGGAGGCATTTGATATGGTGCCATACAAAAAGTTAATATACAAATTCAGATAACATGGGGTTTGGAGTTATTTAAAAGCTTGGATAGAGGTTTGGCTAACAACAGAAACAAAGTCAGGATAAATGGATCTTTTTCTAGTTGCTAAGATGGAACTAGTGGGGTGCCATTTTATCCTCAGGCCTCAATGACTTAATGTATATCAATAAGCTGGAAGAAGTGGTAGAAGGTACTTTAGCTAAATTTGCAGATGACTAAAATAGATGGGAAAGTAAGTTGTACTGCCTGAGAAAGTGTGGTGGAGCCAAATTAAATTTTGGAAAGGAAATAAGATAACCACTGAAGGAGGGGGAGGGGGGAAATAAATTACAACAGCAATTGCTTGTTTGCAGTGTGGATGAATTAAACAAGCCATCTTTCTCTTCTGTAACCATTCTATGGTTTCACAAAACACATCTTGTTCAAATCTATGGTCAATTACAGAGATATATAAAAATAGAGACATTTTCTGAAATGTTACTTTTCTTTTTAGCCAGTACCTTTCCTAATAATGGTCCTTGAATCAGTTTGGGATATTTCTGTGTAGCACTATTTCCATGTCCGAGCTTCCCATAATCGCCATCTCCCCAGCTGAATATATCTCCTTCTGCAGTTACAGCTAGTGTGTGCCCATCTGAACCTTTTGAGGATGAGATTTTACGAATGCTGCGATGAAGTTCAAATGTGAGCTTTTTCGGTGCTGACTGATTATTTGAGTCACCAAGTCCAAGTCTGCCATAGCTACCTTTTCCACAAGCCTTTACAGAACCATCTTCTGAAATTGCAAATGTGCAGTATTGTCCAGCTTCAATCTGTTAAAAAAAGATTACTGAAGAGAATTTCTAAATTTTTCAGAAAGAGACTTATATAAACAGTAGTAAGTCAAAAAGGAGTTTACAGAAACGTATTCGACTGTGATTCTAAAAGAGAAAATTACATCTAGCTAACAGTATCATACACATAATTCAAATATTACAAGCTGTTTCTTCTTTGTTACCTCTGGATCCTTCTTTTCTCCACTAAAACAGAAATTGTTTCAGTGCTTCACTGAGGACAGTATTTCACAAAGTAAACCTCTAGTGTTACAATTACGAGGTTGTTAAATTAAAGATACAGTCCAAAAAATGTAAGGTAAATGAAAGGTCAAAAGAATCCTAGAATACCTACAGTGTGGAAAAAGGCCATTCAGCCCAACAAGTGGGCGGCACGGTGGCACAGTGGTTAGCACTGCTGCCTCACAGCGCCAGAGACCCGGGTTCAATTCCCGCCTCCGGCGACTGACTGTGTGGAGTTTGCACATTCTCCCAGTGTCTGCGTGGGTTTCCTCCCACAGTCCAAAGATGTGCAGGTCAGGTGAATTGGCCATGCTAAATTGCCCGTAGTGTTAGGTAAGGGGTAAACGTAGGAGTATGGGTGGGTTGCGCTTCGGCGGGGCGGTGTGGACTTGTTGGGCTGAAGGGCCTGTTTCCACACTGTAAGTAATCTAAAAAGTCCACACCGATCCTCTGAAGAGTATCCCACCCAGACTCATTCCCCTATCTTATTACTTTACATTTCCCCTCACTAATGCACCTAACCTGCACATCTTTGGACTGTGGGAGGAAACATGGGGGACATGGGGGGGATGCGCAAACACCACACAAACAGTCACTAGAGGCTGGAATCAAACCTGTGTTCCTGGTGCTGTGAGGTCGCAGTGCTAACCACTGAGCCTAATTAGCCAACAGAAGATACAATGTGAATCCCTAAGAAGTATTGAGAATATTGGATGGCAAACAGTTGCGCTTTAAATTATTTTTAGGTCCAGGGTGAAAGACAGATGGCCATTCAAGAACACATGATGAACATTTATAGAAGGATGGAAAGTCCATGCAATTCACACTGCCACGGAGGTAGAACCCTCCCCTCACAAAACCTAGGACAACTCTGAGAACTCACAAACAAGGCCAGTTTTCCAGGATCTGGGAGATGGAGACTACAGATTACAGGCAGCAAAATGCACTGGCTCACCAGGCAGGAATACAGATGGGAGCTTGCCCTTGGACTGAAGACCGAGTTTTTGAGTAATTAAAAATAAGACTGTAAAGCTCCTCTAGCTTGCACTGAAGAAAGAATCTCCAGAGGGAAAAAATCGTCAAAGCGAAAGGCAGTTCTGAGATTAAAAGATTCTAGATAGAGAAAGTAAAAGAGCAGAAGTAAACCCTCAAAAGTTAACCTTGGACTGCTTACTGGGAGAACTGAATGTAACTTTAAGGACAGTGTGAACTATATTTGTGAAGTACCTTTCTGGCTGAGGTAAAAGAAAAAAAACAAACTTCCGTTTTGTGTCATCAATCATGTGGATTGTCTTTTATTACAATAAAAAATTTAAATCATAAATTTTGATCATGTTACCCTTTCATCTATTAACTGAAAGTTCAAACTTCATAAAAGTTATCATTCTCTAAGGAGATCATAACATCTAATCCAAGAGTTAAGCAATGGAGAAGTGGTTATCAGTCAGTCCAAATAAATTCCTTTCTCATTTGCATATATCAGCTTTTAAGATTTTTCACTTGCACACGATGATGCTAATTTTAGTAGCGTTTGTAGAGTTACGATGCAGCAGACTCACAACAACTGTTGGGGCATATGGAGTCAGGGCACAAAAATTACACGGATAGCAAATTGACTAAAAAACATTATAAAGCAGAGTGTAGGGGTAAAGGGTGGTTGTTCAGATTGGTGAAAGATTAAGGTGTGTTATCCATTTGCATCATTGTCGGGACTACCGTTATTCTTAAATCAGGTTAGACATTTGAACATAGCAACAAGTAATTGTAGCTTAAAAATGTGTTGCTCGAAAAGCGCAGCAGGTCAGGCAGCATCAAAGGAGCAGGAGAATAGACGTTTCGGGCATAAGCCCTTCTTCAGGAATGAGGAGGGTGTGCCAAGCAGGCTAAGATAAAAGTTAGGGAGGAAGGACTTGGGGGAGGGGGGTTGGGAATACGATAGGTGGAAGGAGGTTAAGGTGAAGGTGATAGGCCGGAGAGGGGGTGGGGGCGGAGAGGTTGAGAAGAAGATTGCAGGTCAAGAAGGCGGTGCTGAATCCAAGGATTGGGATTGAGATAAGGTGGGGGGAGGGGGGGAAATGAGGAAGCTGGAGAAATCTGCAGAAGGGCTTATGCCCGAAACGTCGATTCTCCTGCTCCTTTGATACTGCCTGACCTGCTGCGCTTTTCCAGCAACACATTTTTAAGCTCTGATCTCCAGCATCTGCAGTCCTCACTTTCTCCTATTTAACAAGTAATTGTAGCAATGTACAGCTGACAACAGAGAAGAACACAACATATGCATAAGAAACTTTAGATAACTTACAGAATGATAAGTGACAAATAACTTTAACAGGAGATATATGAAAATGGATATAATTTCAAACAATCTCAATTCTGCATAATGAAAACAATAATTTTATTCAAATATCAGATGTAAATCTGCAAATATTTTTAAATTAATTCATGGGATGTGGGCATCATTGGCTAGGCCACATACCCATCCCTATTGCCCTTGAAAAGGTGGTGATGAGATGCCTATTGTTCAATGCTGTCAGGGAGGGATTACCAGGGGTTTTCCCTGCATCACTGAAGGAGCAGTGATATATTTTACATGTCAGGCTGGTGAATGGGTTGGTGGAGAACTTGGCATTCCCATGTAATTGCTGTCCTTGTAGATGGTAGCACTCATAGGTGTGAAAGATGCTGTCTAAGGAGTCTTGGTGCATTTCTCTAGTGCATCTTGTAATTAGTACACACTGCTACTGCCGAGTGTTAGATCTTAAGACCATAAAATATAGGAGCAGAAATTAGGCCATACAGCCCATCAAGTCTTCGCCACCATTCAATCATGGCTGATAATGAGAAAATGGTATTTAAAAACCTTTCTCCACATAACCTTTGATCTCCTTAAATATACTCAGAAGGACTGAATATTTGTCAATGCGTTGCCAATCAAGAGGGCTACATATTCCCAGATGCTGTCAAGCTTATGTGTTTTTGGAGCTATACTCATCCAGGCAATGGGGATCATTCCATCACATTCGTTACTTGTACCTGGGGGAGTGAGGAGATGGGTTATTGCAAGATTCATAGCCTCTGAATTGATCTTGGACACAGAATTTAAGTCTAGTCCAGTTCAATTTCTGGTCAATGATAACCTATCAAAATAGGCATTAAAAATAGAATTTTAGTTTTTAAAACCCAATATACCATGAAGTAAACTGACTGAAGAATTAACAAGGGACCCAAGGTTACTGACACGGTTTCGTTTTCTGTGTGTAGAAAATGTACTGATCCAAATTAAATACCAAGGTGTAGTGCCAGAACAGAGAAGTTCAAGTCTGTAGAGACAGGTAAACAACAAGTTTTAAGAAGGATTTGATCCTGTAAATGATTTCTTTCTGCAAGAATCAGAAACACCACATTTACAGACTTCTGGCAAACATGGCGATGTCATTATTCGGACAACTTTATCCACCCATCCAAAAGTAGGATGCACATAAAGTTGTTTACGGCTAGGAGGTACAAAAAGAAAAATCATTAAATTTAACAGGTACAGTAGCGCCTCGACTTATGAACTTAATCCGTTCCGGGACACGGTTCGCAAACCGAAAAGTTCACGAACTGAATCAATTTTCCCATTGTTCAGATATTTCCGGAGTCTTTTCTCTTTTTTGTCTCTTGAAGGTTGGTGATGCCACAAGAAAACAATCCAGAGAAACTTGTTTTTTGCTTTGTTGCAGAATTTTCCGATAATGGGACATCACATCGTCATTTAAAATGTTCACATTCGTTCATACCTTTAATTTCGTATGTACGTTGAAGCAAAACTTTACAAACAATCCTGTTCGTAAACCGATTTGTTTGTGAACAGGGTCGTTCGTATGTCGAGGCGCTATTGTATAGTGAAATATAATTGCTAAACTGTCAAAAGAGAAAATAAATAACACAAATCCATTGTTCAAGTCAGTAACATCTTTATAAATCACATCTTAAAAAAGCTGCTACAGATCGTCTTCATTTAACTCCAAACAGTGGCACAACTACTTATCAATAATTTAATAAACAATTCTCCTCTTCATTACCGTCTGCGCATTAGCAAATCCATGTGCTAATTTAGGTTGTAAAATTTTCTCCAGTGTCCCTTCTGCCAACTGATGACTACTGTTACTGCCCCAAACATACACTGTGCTTGTTTCGCTGTCACGGCTTTGAGAGTTCTGAGAACTGGTGCTGCACAGGCAGTCTAAGGCCAACCTGCAAATCTTCAGAGAGAGAAAGCAAGGAGATTAAAGTAGCATTTACTCAAGAATATAAAATATTTAACACTACCTGCATAACCATTTGTAACTATTTATTCTTCACTAGAAAGAATCCTATAAAACACAGTAATCATTTATTCATTCTCTCCTATAAATATTCTTCATATTTCCAGTATTATAAAACAAACCTTAAGCAACACGAAGTTTTAGTGGGTTATTTATCCAGATTACAATCTCGAAGGTGGAGTCTACGTGGCATCCATTTCTGCACCTCTTACATGGTCATTGCTTTTGCATGGTCAGCCATAGTGTTGTATTTGCACAGCTCCACTACCCTGAACTTCGCAAAATCACTGTCAAAATATTTTCCTAATCAGTTACAGAATGATTATAGCTCAAAAGCAGGCTATTCAGTTAGGCGTGTTCACGGTCTACTCTCTGGAAGAGCAACTCTCAGACTCCCTGTCCACAATCTTTTCTCCAATGTCCTGCAAATAATTACATAATTACATCAGATAATTATGTAATGCTCATTTGAAGGCCTCCATCGAGTCTTTCACCAGCACAGTTTCTCAGGCCATACATTTTAGATCCTAACCACACACTCTGAAAAATGCATTTTCTCATACCACCCTATTCTTTTTGCCAGTAAATTCATAGGTGTCTTCCTGTTTTTAACTCTTCCATCAATGGGAACAGTTTCTCCCTACCTATACTACCACAGCCAAAATCCACCATCAAATTTCCACATAATCTTCCTTTTTCCAAGGGATATAAAAATTGCTGTATCCCGTCCACAAACAGTAGGTCAATTCCAATCTGGTCAATTATTTAACCATTGGTCTACCCTCAAAGAAATGGAAGGGATCATCATCAGTGCTGTAAACAGCACTTTCTCAGCAATAACCTGCTCAAAGTCATATCCCTTAGTTTAACCAGTCCAAGCCAACCATATCCCCAAACTAAACTAATCCCACCGGCCTGCATTTGGTACATATCCCTCCAAATCTTACCTATTCATGAACTTATGCAATTGTCTTTTAAATGTTGTAACTGCACCTGAATCTGCCACTTGCTCTGGAATTTCACTCCACACACTCACCACTCCAAAAAAAAGTTGCCCCTCATGTCCTTTTTAAAATCTTTCTCCTCTCACCTTAAAAATACACCACCTGGTTTTAACCCCCCCCCACCTTACTTTATGTATGCCCATCATGATTTTATAAGGCTCAATAAGGCCATCCTCAACCTCCCACGTTCCAGTGAAAAAAAAAGTACCAGCCTTTCCAGTCTATTTTTATATCTCGAACCCTTCATTCCCAGTAACATCCTGGTATTTGTTTTCTGAACCCGCTCCAGTTTATTAATACCCTTCCTATATCAGGGTGACCAGAACTGCATACAGTACCCCAGAAGAAGCCTCATCAACATCCTGTACAAGTTCAACATGACATCCCAACTCCTACTCAAAAAGTCTGATCAATGAAGGCAAGCATGTTAAACACCTTCTTAACCACCCTGTCTACCTGTCACGCAAATTTCAAAGAATTATGTATCAGAACCCAGAGGTCTCTGTTCTACAACATTACCCAGAGCCCTACCATTAATAGTATAAGTCCTAGTCATAGACTAATAGAGATGTACAGCATGGAAACAGACCCTCTGGTCCAACCCATCCATGCCAACCAGATATCCCAACCCAATCTAGTCCCACCTGCCAGCACCCGGCCCATATCCCTCCAAACCCTTCCAATTCAAATACCCGTCCAGATGCCTTTTAAATGTTGCAATTGTACCAGCCTCAACCACTTCCTCTGGCACTCATTCCATACACGTACCACCCTCTGTGTGAAAAAGTTGCCCCGTTGATCTCTTTTTATATCTTTCCCCTCACACCCTAAACCTATGCCCTCTAGTTCTGGACTCCCTGACCCCAGGGAAAAGACTTTGCCTATTTACCCTATCCACCCCCCTCATAATTTTGTAAACCTCTATAAGGTCACCCCTCAGTCTCCGACACTCCAGGGAAAACAGCCCCAGCCTGTTCAGCCTCTCCATACAGCTCAAATCCTCTAAACCTGGCAACATCCTTGTGAATCTTTTCTGAACCCTTTCAAGTTTCACAACATCTTCCCGATAAGAAGGAGACCAGAATTGCACGCAATATTCTAACCCATGTCCTGTACAGCCACAACATGACCTCCCACCTCCTATACTCAATACTCTAACCAATAAAGGAAAGCATACCAAACACCTTCTTCACTATCCTATCTACCTGCGACTCCACTTTCAAGGAGCCACGAACCTGCACTCCAAGGTCTCTTTGTTCAGCAACATTCCCTAGGACCTTACCATTAAGTGTATAAGTCCTGCTAAGATTTGCTTTCCCAAAATGCAGCACTTCGGATTTATCTGAATTAAACTCCATCTGCCACTTCTCAGCCCATTGGCCCATCTGGTCAAGATCATGTTGTAATCTGAGGTAACCCTCTTCGCTGTCCTTTACACCTCCAATTTTGGTGTCATCTGCAAACTTAGTAACTATACCTTTTATGCTCACATCCAAATCATTTATGTAAATGACAAGAAGTAGAGGACCCAGCACCGATCCTTGTGGCACTCCATGGTCACAGTCCTGCTCTTATTTATTTAACCAAAATACAATACCTAACACTTATTCAAATTAAACTCCATTTGCCACTCTTCAGCCCACTGACGCTCAGTTTGGGTTCCACCACAGCTCCTCAGTTCCTGATTTTGCTACAGCCTTGGTCCAAACATGGACAAAAGAGGTGAACTCCAGGAGTGAGGTGGAAGTGGCTTCTATGAACACAAAGGGAACATTTGACAGAGTATGGCATCAAAGAGTTGTTGGAAAACTCAAATCAATGGAAATCAGGGAAACTCTTTACTATTTAAAATCCTTGCTTAACCCAAAGAAAAATGGTGCAGTTGTTGGAGGGCAATCATCTCAGCCATAGGCTGTCATGGTAGGAGTTCCGTGGGGTAAGGTTAAAGGCTCAACCATCTTGAACTGCTTCATCAATGACCTTTCCTCCAATGACTTCCCTTATGGTGCCAGGAACCTGCATGGAGTTTGCATGTTCTCCCCATGTCTGCAAGGGTTTCATGCAGTTTCCTCCCATAGTCCAAAGATGTACAGGTTCGGTGGATTGGCCATGTGAGATTGCCCTTAATGTGCAGGTATGTGCAGGCTAGGTGGATTAGCCATTGGAAATGCAGGGTTACAGGGACAGAAAGGGGGGGGGGGGGGGGGGATGAGAACTGGGTGGAATGCTCTTCAAGAGTTTATGATTAGATTAGATTACTTACAGTGTGGAAACAGGCCCTTTGGCCCAACACGTCCACACCGACCCGCTGAAGAGTGACCCACCCAGACCCATTCCCCTACATTTACCTCTTCACCTAACACTAGGAGCAATTTGTGGGCGGCACGGTGGCACAGTGGTTAGCACTGCTGCCTCGCAGCGCCAGAGACCCGGGTTCAATTCCCGACTCAGGCGACTGGCTGCGTGGAGTTTGCACGTTCTCCCCGTGTCTGCGTGGGTTTCCTCCGGGTGCTCCGGTTTCCTCCCACAGTCCAAAGATGTGCAGGGTCAGGTGAATTGGCCATACTAAATTGCCCGTAGTGTTAGGTAAGGGGTAAATGTAGGGGTATGGGTGGGTTTCGCTTCGGCGGGTCGGTGTGGACTTGTTGGGCCGAAGGGCCTGTTTCCACACTGTAATCTAATCTAAGCTAATCTAATCTAATCTAAATCAATTTAGCATGGCCAATTCACCTAACCTGCACATTTTTGGACTGTGGGAGGAAACCGGAGCACCCGGAGGAAACCCACGCAGACAGGGAGAATGTGCAAACTCCACACAGACAGTTGCCTGAGGCAGGAATTGAACCCGGGTCCCTGGTGTTGTGAGGCAGTAGTGCTAACCACTGTGCCACCCCAAATGTAACCTCAATGGGCTGAATGGCCTGCTTCCACAGTGTAGGAATTCTATGATTCTATAAAGATCAGACATGGGAATATTTTCTGATGATAAAATGTTTAGCAACATTTGTGAATCCTCTGATAAACTGTGATTCTTGAAGCAGTCCATGTACACGTTTAGATCAGAGTGGTGCTGGAAAAGCAGAGCAGGTCAGGCAGCATCCGAGGAGCAGGAAAATTGACGTTTCAGGCAAAATCCCTTCATCAGGAATCCCTTCAACCTGCTGAAAAGCTTGCGCCACCTCCAGGCTTCAGCTGATAGTCTGACCCATGCCATGCAACTGGCAAGCAAAGACCATCACTAGCAGGAGACCATCTATCTCCCTTTCACCTTATCATTGCTAAATTCCCCCACTGGTTAATATCCTAGAGATTATATTGATCTGAAACTGAATTGGACCAATCGTATAAAAATTGTGAGTACAACAGCCTATGAGTTCTGCTTGGATAATTAATTTCCTGACTCGTCTAAGCTACCAACCAACTAAACAGGACAAGTCATAAGAATTAGGAGCTGAAATGGGCTGTCCAGCCCTTCAGGCTTGCTCCACCATTCAATAAGATCACAGCTGATCCTCTAGTTCAACACTACTATCCTGCAGTAGGGCCTGTACATCTTGATGTTTTTAATATGCAGAATCTGTTGATTTCAGTTTCAAACAATCAAAAAACTGTTGCCACAGCTCATTGAGGCAGAAAGTTCCGAAGATTCACCACTCTCTGAATGAAGAAAATTCTTTTCACCTAAGTACTAAATAGTCAACTGCTTATCCTGAAACAGTGCAACCAGTCTGGTCCATGCGACATACACTAAGAGCTTGCTTACTGAGAATGATCAATTTATTCTAAACAACCATAGAGAAGACAAACTTTTATCTCTGCCCTTTCAATTCATTATGTTGCACTGGCTGAATAAACTAGCAGCCTATTCTAACCCTACTTTCCCATATCAGGACATAGCACTAACTTGCAAGGCTTCGATTACAAATTCAGGTTTTTGTTTTCAATCATTTGAGGGTTTTCGCCTCAGCCAGTAAACTGGAGAGTAAATGTTCCCACCATCCACTGGGCAAAAAATACTTGCCTCAAGTCCTACGGATCCTTTCACTGATCACTTTAAATCTGTACTCCCAAAGATTCTCTGCGAGAGAAACAGACCTTCCCTATCCACCCTATACAAGCCGCTCATTATTTTGAATGCGGGTCACCCCTCGGCCTCACCTATTTTCAGAGAAACAACACTAGTCTAACCAATCTTACCTGATAACTGCAATTTTCAAGCCTTGACAACAGTCTTGTCAATTCTTGTACTGCCACTGAAACAATTATGCCCTTTTGGGAACACAGTGACCAGGACTGTACATAAAATTCTCGCTATGGCTTATGTATTTTCAGCATTAGATCCCTGCTCGTGTCCAACAACTCACCCAATGAAGGAAAGCACCGCATAGGCCTTCTTTACAATCTATTCTATCACCTTCAGAGTTCTGTGGACATGTACTTCAAGGTCTCTCACTTCCTCTAATGCTTTCAATATTGTCCCATATACTGTGTATTTCTTTGCTTTGTTAGCCCACACTCAGTTAAAGAGCAAAATACTCAAGTCCAATATACTAAAAATGAATAGAACATACAACACAGAAAAGTAGAGCAAAGAACAGGCACTTTGGCCCAAGTTATTGTGCCGAGGTTTAATCCTAATGTAAAATATAATAACTTAACCTACGCACCCCTCAACTCACTGCTATCCATGTGCATGTCCAGTAGTCGCTGAAATGTCCCCAATGAGTCTGCTTCCACCACCACAGCTGGCATCGCATTCCATGCATTCACAACTCTCTGCGTAAAGAACCTACCTCTGACATCTCCTTTATACCTTCATCCTAATATCTTCAAACAATGACTCCTCGTACCAGTCAATCCTGCCCAGGGGAAAGGTCTCTGGTAATTGACTCTATTTATTCCACTTATTATCTTATATACCTCAATCAGGTCTCCTCTCTTCCTCCTTCTCTCCAGAGAGAAAAGTCCAAGCTTATTCAACTTTTGTTCATACGGCAAGCCCTCCAGTCCAGGCAGCAAACTGGTAAACCTTCTTTACACCCTCTCCAAAGCCTCCATATCTTTTCTATAGAAGGGCAACCAGAACTGTACACAATATTCCAAGTGTGGTCTCACCAGGGACTTGTACAGCTGTAGCAAAACCTCACGGCTCTTAAACTTGATCCCCCTGTTAATGAAAGCCAAAACATCATATGCTTTCTTAACAACCCTATCCACTTGGGTGACAACTTTGAGGGATCTATGCACTTGCACACCAAGATCCCTCTGTTCCTCCACACTGCCAAGAATCCTATCTTTAATCCTATATTCAACATTCAAGTTCAACCTGCCAAAATGCATCACTTCTCATTTATCCAGGTTGAACTCCATCTGCCATTTCTCAGCCCAGTTCTGCATCCTGTCTATGTCGCGCTGCAGCCTGCAGTAGCCCTCTATACAATCGATGACACCTCCAACCTTTGTGTCATTTGCAAATTTACTAACCCATCCCTCAACCTCCTCATCCAAGTCATTTATAAAAACTACAAAGAGCAGAGGCCCAAGAACAGAGCCTTGCGGGACCCCACTCAACGCTGTCCTCCAGGCAGAATATTTTCCATCTAAACCACTCTCTGCATTCTGTCGGCCAGCCAATTCTGAATCCAGATAGCCAAATCTCCCTGTATCCCATACTTCCTGACTTTACCAATGAGTCTACCATGGGGAACCTTATCAAATGCCTTGCTGAAATCCATATACACCACATCCACTGCTCGACCTTCGTCGACCTGTCTTGACACCTCCTCAAAGAACTCAATCAGATTTGTGAGGCATGACCTGCCCCTCTCAAAGCCATGCAGACTGCCTTTAATCACACTATGCTTTGTCAAAGGGTCATAAATCCTATCCCTCAGAATTCTTTCCAAAACTTTGCTGACCACAGACATAAGACTGAATGGTCTGTAATTGCCAGGGATTTCCCTATTACCCTTCTTGAAAAGAGGAACAACATTCGCCTCCTTCCAATCCTCCGGTATGACTCCTGTGGAGAGTGGAGAGTGAGGAGGCAAATATCCTCGCCAGCGGCTTAGCAACTTCCTTTCTCACTTCCCGGAGCATCCAAGGATAAATCTGGTCTGGCCCTGGGGACTTATCAATCTTAATGTTTTCCAAAATTTCCAGCACATCAATTTTGATTTGGTCAAGACTGTATCCCAGTTCCTCAAAGTTTTCATTCAGAACAAGGTCCCTTTCCTTGGTGAAAACCAAAGCAAAAAACTCATTTAAGGCTTCCTCTATCTGCTCAGACTCCACGCACAAGTTCCTTCGGCTATCCCTGATCGGTTCTACCTGCTCCCTGATCATTCTCTTATTCCTCACATATGAATAAAAATGCCTTTGGGTTCTCCCTAATCCTTCTTGCTAAGCCTTTATCGTGCCCCCTCCTGCCTCTCCTCAGTCCATTTCTGAGCTCCTTTCTAGCAAGCCTGTAATCCTCTAAAGCTGTGCTAGATCCTTGCTTCCTCCACCTTACATAAGCTGCCTTCATCTTTTTGACGAGAAGCTCCTCTGTTCTCGTCATCCAAGGTTCCTTAATCTTACCCCTTCTTACCTGTCTCAGAGGAACAAATTTGTGCATCACTCGCGACAACTGCACCTTAAATAGTCTCCACATGTCTGCTGTGCCCTTTCTGTGGAACAATTGCTCCCAGACTGTACTTCCGAACTCCTGTCTGATAGCACCATAATTTCCTTTTCCCCAATTAAATATCTTCCCTTGGTAACTGCTCCTTTCGCTCTCCAAGGCTATACTAAATATGAGGCAGTTGTGATCACTGTCACCAAAGTGTTCTCCCACCATGAGATCTGACACCTGTCCTGGTTCGTTACCAAGCACCAAATCCAAAATGGCCTGTCCCCTTGTCGGTCTGTCTACATACTGAGTAAGGAAACCCTCCTGAACACACCTGACAAAAACAGCTCCGTCCAAACATCTGCACTAAGGAGGTTCCAGTCGATACTGGGAAAGTTGAACACTGCTACTTCTGCATTTTTGCAGAAGCCGCCCGCCTATGAATTCTTCAATCTCTCTACTGCTAGGTGGTCTGTAGAAAGCCCCCAATGCGGTGGCTGTTCCCTTGCTGTTCCTAACTTCCACCCGTACTGACTCAGTAGACAAACCTTCCTCAACAACCTTCATTTCTGTAGCTGTGATGCACTCTCTGATTAACAATGCTACACATCCTCTTGGGTGTGTAGCATTGCTAATGAGCAATGAGCACCCAATTGCTCATTGTCTTGGTGCATATAGGCACCAATGATAAGTAGAAAACGAGATGAGGTCCTGAAAGACGAACTCAGGGAGCTAGGAGAGAAGTTAAAGAGAAGGATCTCAAAGGTAGTGATTTCGGGATTACTACCAGTGCCACGTGCTGGCCAGTGTAGAAATGGGAAAATAGGCAGGATGAACACATGGCTTGAGAGACGGTGTAGGACGGAGGGGTTCAGATTTGTAGGACATTGGGACCGGTTCTGGGGAAGGTGGGACTATTATAAAAGGGACGGTCTACACCTGAACCAGACCAGAACCAATGTTCTTGGGGGAGTTTTTGCTCCTACTGTTGGGGAGGTTTTAAACTAATGTGGCAGGGGACTGGGAACCAGAAGAGAAAACAAGTAGGCAATGAGGTAGAGACTGGAGACTGTAAGAATTATGAAGATAGCATTAATAAAGGGAAGAGTAGGCAGAGAGCAGGTGAGAGCAACAAAACTGGTGGCATGAAATGCATCTACTTTAATGCAAGGGGTATAGTGTGTATGGCAGATGAACTTAGGGCTTGGATTGGTGACTGGGAGTATGATGTTATTGCAATCACAGAGACTTGGTTGAAGGAAGGGCATGATGATTGGCAATTAAATGTTCCAAAATATAGACATTTCAGACAGGACAGGGAGGGAAATAAAAAGGGGGGTGGAGTTGCATTGCTGGTCAAGGATATCACGGCTGTGCTAAAGGAGCACACTATGGAGGTCTTGGGTAGTGAGGCATTATGGGTGGAGCTGAGAAATAAGAAGGGTGCAGTCACACTGTTGGGTCTGTATTACAGGCCTCCCAACAGTGAGCGTGAGGTAGAAGAACAAATAGGTAAACAGATGATGGAAAGACATAGAGGCAATAGGGTAGTGGTGATGGGAGATTTTAATTTTCCCTACATTGACTGGGATACACTTAACGTCAGAGGTCTGGATGGAGTAGAATTTGTAAGAAGCATCCAGGAGAGATTTCTAGAGCACTATGTCAGTAGTCTGACAAGGGAAGGGGCCATATTGGACCTGGTACTGGGGAACGAGCCAGGACAGGTGGTAGAAGTTGCGGTGGGGGATTTCTTTGGGAACAGTGACAATTCTATAAGTCTTAGAATACTTGTAGATAAAGAAGAGAGTGGCCCTAAGGGAAGAGTGCTAAACTGGGCCTAGGCCAATTATAATCAAAATTAGGCAGGAGCTGGGAAATGTGGATTGGACACAGCTATTTGAGGGAAGTCCACATTTGAGATGTGGGAGGCTTTCAAAGATAGTGCAGGATAAGCATGTCCCATTGAAGGCAAAGGATAGGAAGGGCAAGATTCGTGAACCGTGGATGACAAGAGAAATTGTACGACTAGCCAAGAGGAAAAGGGAAGCGTACATAAGGTCTAGGCAGCTAAGAACAGAACAGGAAGAATATCGGAAGAATAGGACAAATCTTAAACAAGGAATCAAGTGGGCTAAAAGGGGTCATGAAATAGCTTTAGTGAGCAGAATTAAGGAGAATCCCAAAGCATTTTATTCCTATATAAGAAGCAAGCGGATAACTAGAGAAAGGATTGGTCCACTAAAGGATAACGAAGGAAGGCTGTGTGTCGAACCTGAGAGAATAGGTGAGATTCTGAATGAGTGAGATTCTGAACGAGTACTTTGCATCAGTGTTCACTGAGGAGAGGAACATGATGAATGTTGAGATTAGAGATAGAAGTTTGATTAGTCTGGATCACATAAGTAGGGAAGATGTGTTGGGTAGGCTAGAGGTTATTAAGGTGGACAAATCCCCAGGACTGGATGGGATCTATCCCAGGTTGCTGAGGGAGGTGAGGGGGGAAATAGCTGGAGCCCTGACAGATATCTTTGTGGCATCCTTAAACATAGGTGAGGTGCAGGAGGACTGGAGGGTTGCTCATGTTGTCCCCCTGTACAAGGAGGGTAGTATGAATATTCCGGGTAACTACAGAGCTGTGAGCCCTGACATCAGTGGTGGGAAAGTTGCTGGAGAAGGTACTGAGGGATAGGACCTATTTATATTTAGAAAAGAATGGGTGGTGTTCCACAGGGGTCAGTGTTGGGGCCACTGTTGTTTGTAATATACATAAATGATCTAGAAGAGGGCATTGTTGGTATGATCAGCAAGTCTGCAGATGACACAAAGATTGGTGGATTCGCAGAGAGCATAAGGGACTATCAGAGAATACATGAGGATATAGATAGACTGGAGAGTTGGACGGAAAAGTGGCAGATGGATTTCAATCCAGACAAATGTGAGGTGATGCATTTAGGAAAGACTAACTTTAGAGCGAATTATACAATGAATGGAAGAGCCTTGGGAAAGGTTGATGGGCAGAGAGATCTGAGAGTGCAGGTCCATTGTACCCTGAAGGTTGCTGCACAGGTGGATAGAGTGGTCAAGGAGGCATATAGTATGCTTGCCTTCATTGGACGAGGTATTGAGTATAAGAGCTGGCAAGTCATGTTAAGATTGTACATGACGTTGGTTCGGCCGCATTTAAAATACTGTGTACAGTTCTGGTCGCCACATTACCAAAAGGATGTGGACGCTTTGGAGAGGGTGCAGAGAGGTTTTACGAGGATGTTGCCTGGTATGGAAGGTGCTACTATGAAGAAAAGTTGAGTAGGTCAGGTTTATGTTCATTCGAAAAAAGGAGATTTAGAGGGGACCTGGGTTTTACGAGGATGTTGCCTGGTATGGAAGGTGCTAGCTATGAAGAAAAGTTGAGTAGGTCAGGTTTATGTTCATTCGAAAAAAGGAGATTTAGAGGGGACCTGATTGAGGTTTATAAAATCATGAAGGGTATAGACAGGGTGGATAGAGACAAGCATTTTCCCAGGGTGAAGGATTCAATAATGAGAGGTCATGCTTTCAAGGTGAGAGGTGGAACGTTTAAGTGGGATACCCACGACAAGTACTTCACAGAGGGTGGTGGACGTTTGGAACGCGTTGCCAGCAGAGGTGGTAGAGGCAGGCACGGTAGATTCACTTAAGATGCGTCTGGATAAATGCATGAGTAGGTGGGGAGTAGAGGGATACAGATACTTAGAAATTGACCGATAGGTTTAGACAGTACATTTGGATCAGTTCAGGCTTGGAAGGCCAAAAGACCTGTTCCTGGGCTGTAAATTTTCTTTGTTCTTTGTTTTCTTTTTTCCACCCTCCCTGTTCTTTTTAAACGTTCTAAACCCTGGAACATCAAGCTACCATTCCTGTCCCTGTGAAACCCAGGTCTCCGTAATGGCCGCAACATTGTAGCCCCAAGTACTGATCCATGCTCTAAGTTAGTCACTCTTATTTCGGACACTCCTTGCATGAAAGCAGACACACTTTAACTGATCCCTTTTATTCTTCGCGTGAGAATCCTTCCCGATTGATTCAATACATCCTGTCACTGCCCCATCTGCAACTGACCCCCTCTCAGACATGTGGCTCTGATTCCCACCCCCCCTGCCAAACTAGTTTAAACCCTCCTGAATCACACGAGCAAATCTCCCACCCAGGACATTTGTGCCCCTCCAGTTCAGGTGCAACCCGTCCTTCATGTACAGGTCCCACCGTCCCTGGAAGGTATCCCAGTGGTCTAGGTATCTGAAGCCCTCCCTCCTGCACAGCCCCGCAGCCACGTGTTAAGCTGTATTCGCTGACTGTTCCTCATCTCACTGTCTCATTGCACTGGTAACAAACCTGAGATCACTGCTCATGAATGGCAGTAAATAAAACAGTGAGAGTAACTCAGAATGTTCAGCAAATATACATTCCAAATAAATAAGATAAAAATTTTGCGAGAAAACTCCAACCACAGTTATTAACATTAAACAAGAGATTTAAAACATTATAAGGAATAGGAGTAAGCCTGAGAACTGGGAGATCTTTTTAAACCACCAAGGGTGACTAAAGGTTGATACAAAAGGGAAAAAAAAATTAAGGTAAAATTAACCAGGAACATTAGCACAGATTTGAAAACGTTTTATAACTATATAAAAATAACAGCAATTAAAATAAATGTCAGCCCATTACGGGCAGAGAAAGGATATTTCAGTTGAAATTAGGAAATGGCAGAGATGTTGAACAAATGTTTTGTGGCCTACATTTGAAGTGGAAGACCACAAATTACACACCCAAAACAAAGAGTAACCAAGGAGTATTGGAGAGCGAAGAACTTGAAGAAAATCATGTCAGCATAGAAAATGTATTAGAGAAACCTAAACTAATAGTTAACAATTTCACAGGACTTGATGACCTATAGGGGCTCTATCTAAAAGAGGTAGATAAGATTTGGTCAAAGTACTGGCTATGATTTACGAATCCTCTCCATTCTGGAGTAGCCCCAGTAAATTAATAGTAATTGTTCCATTGTTATGCAAGGAAGGAGGGAGTGTGAAAACACAACAATGGATCTATAAGGCTGATCGATCATCAGTTAGGGAAAATGGTAGAGCCGATAAGGAAGTCATGCAAGTGCACGTAAGATAATTACACATGAATCATGACAGTGAATAAGTGTTTCATGAATTCATTAGTTCATTGGGGAATGTAATTAGTAGAGTAAATAAAAGGTAATCAGTAAGTGTACAATATTTGGATTTCCTGAAGCTATTTTGTGTCACATGAAAGAGTGACATGCAAATACATGGCCCATGGAGTTGGGAATAGAGCATTAGCATTAGTTATCAGATAGAAAACAAAGAATGAGGATAAATGGAGCATTTTCAAGTTGGGAGGCAAAAATGGAGTGCTGCATCATTCAGTAATGGGCTGTCAGCAATTTACAATCTGTGCTAATCAAGAGTATAACATTTCGATTTGCTGATGACGCAAAGTGGGAATATAAGATAATGAGGACTTGTAACTAACTGAGCCATAGGCCAAAGAAATATAAATTGGGGAAGTACGAGATTATTCATTTACTTACAAGAATGCAATGACAAAATACTTCTGTAAAGGGTAGAAATCTTTTAAAATCTTGATATACTGAGTCTTGGGTGTAATCATTTGGGAACACAAAGTTTGCCAACAGGTGCATCAAGCAATTGGAAAGCTGAATGGTGCACTGACCTTTATTACTAGGGATTAGAAAGCAAGGTTGCTGCAATTAGGCAATGAGACTTTCATGAAAATAGGATTAGAATAGCTAGGTGGTTGGCACAGACTCAACGGGTTGAAGGGCCCATTTTCTGTATAGTGTACAGATTTGCTCTCCATATCAAAAGGAACAATGCACTTTCTTCAAAAGTGGTTCAGTGAGGGTTCATTAAATTGTTTCCTGGGATGATAGGGTTGGTCAATGATGAAAGGTTGAATAAATCAAGCCTATGTTCTCGACAGGCAGATTTGAGGGGCCAAATGACCTACCAATTCTCTTATTTCTTTTGAAACATACAAGAGTAGATACATATACAAGTACAGGCAGTAATTGGGAGTTATTGGAGTAGAGGTACTGTCATTAGACTAGTAATCTAGCGACCCAGGCTAATGCTCTGGGAACAGGGGTTAGAATTCCACAAGTGGTAAAAATTAATATTAATTAATAAATTTAGAATCTAAAATTAGTCTAATGTTGACCATTAAAACACTCAAGAAAATCCATGTTGTTCACTATTGCTCTCGAGGGAAAGAAGCCCAGCTATCCTTACTGGTCAAACCTATATTAACCTTTAACTGCCTTTTAAAATGGCTACAATTCCTTCCAATAGAAGGAATAAATCCACTCAGACTACCTACAAGGCACCAGAAATGACAACAGCAGACACAGCCGTGTTGACTGCACGAGATCCTACAAACCCTATCATTATGCCAAAATTGAGAGAGCTGTCCCATAGACCAATCAAACTAGACAGTCATTCTCATGGAATCAACTTGTAGACAAGATCAGACACCACCATTACTGAGTAGTATACAGTAGGAATGAGGTCGCCTGGGTACTCGATATCAGCTCTGGACCCCCATTAGCACACCTGGTCAAACATGGACAAGGAAATCCCCTGATCATAAATAACTGCGCATACCACACACATCGCAAAGCATTCGGGCTGATGAATTGATTCTCTGTCATGTTGAACACTACTGTAGGATTCACTGAAAGTGGTAACAGCACAGAATGTACTCTGGCTGGTGGAATGCAAAGTTCATTGCCAACAGAAGTTTGGCAAAATTACTGACCAAACCTGAAAGGCCATAGATGCTAAACTGAGCCCACAACTGATGGTGAGGGAACGAACATAAAAGGTAAAAGGTATTGATCTCATCCTCAGCCTACCTGTTGCAGATGCATCTCATATGAACCAACAGGAGGCAGAGTCATAGAGCACAGTAAAGGCCCGACGGCCCACTGGCTATGCCAGCCTACCTACAGTAAACTCACTTTGCAGGACTTGGCCCATGGCCCTGAATATCACAATATCTCAAGTGCTAAGGTTTCCTGCCTCTAATACCCTCCCAGGAAGTACATTCCAGATTCCTATTATCCTCTGGGTGAAAAAGATTTTCTTCAAATACCCTCTAAATCCATTGCCTTTCATTTTGAAATTATGTCTCCTCGTTACTAATCCATCAACAATGATGCTGCTTTGTATTTTAAAATAGCCCAAAAGAACTACAGGTGCTGGAATTCAGAAAGGAAAACAGAAATTGCTGGAAAAAGTCAGCAAGTTTTGTGGAGAGAAATCAGTAAAACGTTTAGGTCCACTGATCCTGTTTTGAAGGATCACTTAACCCAAAACATTAACTGATTTCTCTCCACAGATGCTACCAGGGCTTGCTGACTTTTTCCCAGCAATTTCTGTTTTTGTTTCCTATTCATCTTGTAGATGCTTCTCAATCAAGTCCCCCATCAGCCTTCTCTGCTTGAAAGAAAACAATCAGAGCCTTCCAGCCTCCCTTCATAGATAAAATTATTCAGCCAAAGCAACATCCTGGTAAATATTCGCTGCATCCCTTCCAGTGCAATCACACTGTACAAGTACACAGGCGACCATAACTGCACACAGTATTCCAACTGTAGCCTAACCAGAGTTCTGAACACCTCCAACATAACCACCACGTAATCTGAAACGACTGATAAAGGCAAGTGTCTTGTATGCTTTCTTAATTACCAATTACATGAGAATATAAGAATGAGAGTAGGCATAGGCAATTCAGCCCCTCATTATGGCCTCAACTCCCCGTAACCCTTCAACCCATTACTATTTTTAAAAGTTTCTCTCCTCGTTATATGTCCCATCATTCACACACACTTGAGTAGTGAATTCCACAGATTCAGAATCCCTTGAGAAGTAATTTCTCATTTCAGATTTAAACCTGCTACACATAATCCTAAAACGAAGGAGGATTGCTCTTGTTTTCGGAAGCCCCACACAAGGAAACATCTTTTGTATGTCTCTCCTTATCAATTATTTCAGTTATGTGTAAGAATAATAGGGTGGAGAGAGTAGGCAATTTTATCTTTCCAAACATAGATTGGAACTGCCATAGTGTTAAGGGTTTAGACGGAAAGGAATTTGTTAAGTGTGTACAAGAAAAATTTCTGATTCAGTAAATGGATGTACCTACTAGAGAAGGTGCAAAATTTGACCTACTCTTGGGAAATAAGGCAGGGCAGGTGACTGGGGTGTCACTGGGTGAGCACTTTGGGGCCTGAGACCATAATTCTATTAGTTTTAAAATAGTGATGGAAAAGGATAGACTAGATCTAAAAGTTGAATTTCTAAATTGCAGGAAGGCTAATTTTGATGGTATCAGGCAAGAACTTTCAAAAGCTGATTGGGGGCAGATACTTGCAGGTAAAGGGATGGCTAGAAAATGGAAAGCCTTCAGAAATGCAATAACCAGAGTCCAGAGACAGTATATTCCTGTCAGGGTGAAAGGAAAGGCTGGTAGATATAGGGAATGCTGTATGACAAGAGAAATTAAGGGTTTGATTAAGAAAAAGAAGGAAGCATATGCCAGGTATAGACAGGATAGATCGAGTGAATCCTGAGAAGAGTATAAAGGCAGTAGAGTTTCCCTCAGAGGGAAATCAGGAAGGCAAAAAGGGGACAGGAGATAGTTTTGGCAAATAGGGTTAAGGAGAATCCAAAGGATTTTTACAAATATATTTAAGGACAAAAGGGTAACTATGGAGACATTAGGGCCCCTTAAAGATCAGCAAGACGACCTTTGTGTGAAGACACAGTAGATGGGGGATATATTAATTGAGTATTCTGCATCAGTATTTACTGTGGAAATGTACATGGCAAATATAGAATGTGGGGAAATAATGACCACATTACAGAGGAGGAAACGCTGGATGTTTGAAATGCATAAAAGTGGGTGGATCCCCAGGACCTAAATTGGTGTACTCCAGAACTCTGTGGAAAGCTAGGGAAGTGATTGCAGAGTCTCTTGCTGAGATATTTGTATCGTCGATAGTCACAGGTGAGATGCCAGAACACTGGAGGTTGACTAATGTGGTGCCACTATTTAAGAAAGTTGGTAAGGACAAGCCAGGGAACTATACAGCGATGAGCCTGACATCAGTGGTGGGCAAGTTGTTGGAGGGAATCCTGAGGGACAGGATGTTCATATCGGAGGCTGAGGGGTGACCTTATAGAGGTTTACAAAATCATCAAGGGCATGGATAGGGTAAATAGGGAAAGTCTTTTCACTGTGGTCGGGGAGTCCAGAACTAGAGGGTATAGGTTTAGGGTGAGAGGGGAAAGATATAAAAAGAGACCTGCGGGGCAACTTTTTCAGACAGAGGGTGATACGTGTATGGAATGAGCTGCCAGAGGATGTGGTGGAGGCTGGTACAATTGAAACATTTAAGAGGCATTTGGATGGGTATATGAATAGGAATGGTCTGGAGGGATATGGGCCGGGTGCTGGCAGGTGGGACTAGATTGGGTTGGGATATCTGGTTGGCATGGATGGGTTGGAGTGAAGAGTCTGTTTCCATGCTGTACATCTCTATGACTCTATCTCTTCTTCCTTAGGTTGACGTTTTCTCATATTTCTATAACTTTTTCCTTGATATGAGGAATATAATCACTCGCGTGTTCAGAAATGGCCCCTTAAATATCAACCACTGTCTCCTAATCCATCCCTTAGTTTAATCTACCAATTCACTTGGCTAGTTCAGCTTTAATTTCTACATAGTTGTCTTTATTTAAGTTTTAGTCTTAGACCAATTCTACTCCTTTTCAAACTTGATATAAAATTCACATTGTGGTAACTGCTTCTTAGCTTCTTATGCAGTGTCATTTCAATGTGTTAATGTGCACAGCTGATTTTTCCTGTGATCTGTAGTGACAACTAGGTAATTCACTTACTGACATTTTTAATTATCTTGTATGGACCACTGAATCTTGTCTTCAGAAGTACTCCTTATAAATATGCTAATGCTTTGTGACTCACTTTGGAAAAAGTAACAAGGCATGGGGGTACTCAATGAATGGCAAGACCTAGGAAGCTCAGCGAAGCAGAGATCTTGGGGTGCTTGTCCACAGACCCCACTGTGGCTGGACAGATTAAAAGGTTAGGTGAAAAGGCAAAAATTTTGCTGATGAAGTTTAGTATGGATGAGTGTGAGATTATCCATTCTGGTAGAAAAACCACTTATTTAAATGTTGAAAAACTTCAGAGCGCTTTGCTGCAGAGGGATCTGGGTATCCTCATGGAAGAGTTGCAGAAAATATGAATGCAGCAGTTAACAAGAAAAGTAAATGAAATTTTGGTATTTATTGCTAAGGACCAACTCGTCCATGCCGAACAGATATTCCACCCCAATCTAGTCCCACCTACCAGCACCCGGCCCATATTCCTTCAAACCTTTCCAATCATATACCTCCAGATGCCTTTTAAATGTTGCTAGCACCCACCACTTCCTCTGGAAGCCCAATCCACACGCACACCACCTTCTGTGTGAAAACGTTGTCCCTTAAGTCTCTCTTTTAAACGTTTTCCCTCTCACCCTAAATCTATACCCTTTAGTTCTGGACTTCCCCACCCCAGGGAACAGAGACCTTGTCTATTTAATCTAACCATGTCCGTCTTGATTTTATAAACCTCCAAGATCAATACTCTGACCAATAAAAGGAAGCATATCAAACACCTTTTTCACTATCCTTTCTACCTGTGATTCCACTTTCAAGGAGCTATGAACCTGCACTCCAAGGTCTCTTTGTTCAGCAACACTCCCGAGGACCTTACTATTATGTGTATACGTCCTGCTAAGATTTGCTTTCCAAAAATGCAGCCAGTTCTGTATCCAAATGGCTAGTTCTCCCTGTATTCTGTGAGATCTAACCTTGCTAACATGGGGAACCTTGTCGTACGCCTTACTGAAGTCCATATAGAGGTAAAAACAATGACTGCAGATGCTGGAAACCAGATTCTGGATCAGTGGTGCTGGAAGAGCACAGCAATTCAGGCAGCATCCGAGGACAGGCAAAATCGACGTTTCGGGCAAAAGCCCTTCATCAGGAATTCCTGATGAAGGGCTTTTGCCCGAAACGTCGATTTTGCCTGTCCTCGGATGCTGCCTGATTTGCTGTGCTCTTCCAGCACCACTGATCCAGAATGAAGTCCATATAGATCACATCTACCCTCTGCCCTCATCAATCCTCTTCGTTACTTCCTCAAAAACTCAATCAAGTTTGTGAGACATGATTTCCCATGCACAAAACCATGTTGATTATCCCTAACCAGTCCATGCCTTTCCAAATACATGTACATCTTGTCCCTCAGGATTTCCTCCAACAACGGACAGGATTCCCTCCAACAACTTGCCCACCACCGACGTTAGGCTCACTGGTCTATAGTTTCCTGGCTTGATTTACCACCTTTCTCATAATTTCAGTAATAACCGCCAATCGGGAGGTAGAAGGGAAAGAGAAATTTTACAAAATTAGTAACGAGGGAAGCAAACTGTTGGAGCTGTGCGTTGACAAGACTCTGGCTCAGATGGACTTCATCCTAGGGACCCATCCTCAAGAAGGATCACTGGACCCAAAACACTAACTCTGCTTTCTTTCCACAGATGCTGCCAGACCTGAGTTTATCCAGCAATTTCTAACTTTGTGATTTCCTAAATCCACGCTTGTATCATTTATTTCTTCATCCTAGGGTTTTTGTTAATGCTAACTTTAATTTAAATTTACTAGGTCAAGAAAGGTTCCATTAGCAGCAAATATAACCCTTCTATTCAAGAAGGGTCATAAAAACAGAAACTATAGGCCAGTTAGCTTGACATTTCTTGCAAGGAAAGCATTAGAATCAATCATGAAAGACATTATAGCTGCACACTTCAAAAATAATGTATTTGGGAAGACACAGTCTGGTTTCATGACCGTGAAACCATATTTAATCTATTAAATAGACTTATTTGAAGAAGTAACATGGACTGTTGATCAAAAGGAGCCAATAAATGTTCTATACTTGGTTTTCCAGGAGGCATTTGATAAGATGTCACAACAAATGTAACTGTCAAAAATAAAAGCTCATGCTGTAGAGCATACCATATTAGTCTAGATAAAAGATTGGCTAACTGGCAGTAGCCAGAAAACAGTTATGCGTAGCAGGTTTTCTGTAATTGGCAGGATGTGATGAATGGAGTCCTGCAAGGGTTGGTGCTAGGTACTCCATCTTTTACAATTTACATCAATAACAACTTCAATATTCACTCTCTCCAGTACTGACTCATAATGGCAACAATGTGTACCATCTACATGATGCACTGCAACAATTCAACAAGGCTTCTTTGGCAACACTTTTCAAATCTGCAACCTCTATCACCTAGAAGGTTAAGAGCAGCAGATGCATGGCACCATCACCTGTAATTTCTCCTCCAACACACACATTATCCTGATTTAGAACTATATCTCTGTTCTGTCACTGCTGCTGGGTCAAAATCCAGGAACTCCCTCCTTAACAGCACTGAGCTTGTACCTACAGTATAGATTACAGTGATTCAAAGCAGCAACTCATGACCAACTTCTCAAGTGCAGTCACAGATGATCAATAAACATTCAGATAGTCAGTGATGCCCACATTCTGGGATTAATCTTAAAATTTCTGAAGGACCTTGACAGGTTAAACAGAGGTTATTTCTCCTAATCGTGGAATTTACAAGGAGGAAAGCTTTATGGATTGAGGTTGATTATTTAGAATTGAAAAGATTATTGGCTTCAATCAGAAATTTCTGAACTTATGGAATTCACTACCATGGAACTTTGCTCATGTTTGTGCTTAATTTCTTCAAAGCTGTAACCAAGATTTTGGTTTCTCAAGGAATTAAATGATATGGGGAGGAGGCATAAAAATTTGAGTTGAAGCAGAAGATCAAGAGAGATCACACTGAGTGGCAAACAAAATCAAAGGGCCAAACAGTCTGACCCTGCTCCAATCTTCGTATGTCTTGAGGAAGTTACTAAACTTGTATGTGAAGCTCAAACTTGTAGTTTTGTTTATTCATGGCCTTTTGACAACTCCACAATTAAAATTTTGCCACACATGCCTGAAAGTATTAAATTATTTGACTACTTTGAAATTTAATTAATGATTTGAAAATTATTGATAGTCAAAAGCAATGGTTAGTGAATAGACTTGGAAGGTAAAATAGACTACCTAGGAATGAATAAATTCAGCCAATGAGTTCTCAGTAAACCCAAGTACACAATGGACTGTACCATGAACTAATTAATCAGACACTGAAGGCTACACAGAATTTGGGGGATGAAAGAGCTCTCACTGCATCAATCTTCTCACTTTGCACTGCCACACTTAAGACACTTCCTCCAAAGGTATTAGTTTCCATTACATTTTGCCTGCCATGTGATAAGATTCCCACTATTTTTTCAACAACAATTATTGTTGCACAATTATCTGGATTTCAAGATTTCCATCTCCAAATTTTCAAGTATATATCATGGCTGAAATGAAAAGAAACTGTTCTCATTGGTGGATGGATCAACATCTACAGGACATTCATTTTAGACAAAAGTCAGAAAAATCTGGTTAGTTTACTCTCATACTCTATTTTTTTGCCTTTTAATCAACCTTTTCTTCTGAAGCAATGGCATGACGAGGTAAAATTTATTTGTGTTAAGATTAAGGTTCAGACTGCATTGTAGAATGTAAAATTTAAAAGTGGCACTTGTGTGGTATGATTATTATTTACTAGCTATCAGCACAAAATTGGGTGTTGTCCAGGGTAGAAAGTAGTAATCAGGAGGAAGTTTCCTTGCCTATGTTTGACATCATTCTGAGAGACCTCATAGGTCTAGAGTCAATACTAATGACACCTAGGGCACTTCCTTTCTGTATGCATGCAATTGTGTCATCAGCTCTGGTTGGTCTTTTTTTTCTGGTGGGACACGACATATCTAGGAATGCTAATTGTGGTGTTTGTGACATTGTTGTAAATGGCTTCCCTTTTGTGCGGTAATTGTTCTAGAACTCTAAGCCATCAAAAAACATAAAACTACTGACAATTAAAATTACCCATGTTAAATGAATATCTCTAAACAAATGATTGGGACAACATGCATCAATTTTGGATTATGTTGCCAATATATAAATTAAACACAAAAAGAAATGACAAACCTCTTCAAAAAGACAAATTGCTGCATTGGAAAGAGAACACATCCCATCTGGGGTCTTCTTGAGCTCTTGATTCTGTAGATTATCCACATATGCATTCTAGGAGTTAAAACACATCAAATAATCAGCATGTTTGGTCCTAAGCATTTTTTTTCCTTAGAAGAGTAGTGAACAGAAGTAAACAAATGAAGTGGGTAAAGTCAAACTACTTCTTTTACAACCTGAATTAGCAATGACAGTTTAGTACATGTGATTTTACTCTTAAAAAAGCACAAAATACTATAAGCCACATTTTCCCTAGTGAAAGCATTACATTTACATTCAGTGGGGAAGGGAGTACTAAAAGAAAGATGGAAAACATTGTGAAAAGAATGAAAATCAGAACAGGTGAATAGTAAAAACAGAAAAACGAGAAAATATGTCTCGTTCCCATTTCACCCTCTCTTCTGTTGCTTAGAATGTGAAAAGAAATATCTATAGCAAATCCCAGCAAGCAGATTTGATGAATATATTATTGTATTAAAACAAAGTCACAATTCAAATATGATGATTTGCTTTGTTTTGACTAACAAGATGTATACTCGCTTCAAACTTTTTTTAATGGAAAAACAGATGTACATTATCAGCAATAGCCTGTACTCAGTTCTTCAAATTCTTTAATTTGTTAATTTAAGGTGAATCTGTGCAAGAATCTTCTCTGCAGCTCAAATAAATTATTTAAGTGATTTTATATTTTTTTAAATTCCCAATTTAAGTAGTATACAGAAGAACAGAACTACAAAGGAGAAGAGGTACCAGTACAATGCGATTTGATTTTAATTTGTTTCTGGTGCAATCTTTGGTGATCATTTTATAATGAAGTAAAAGGAAACAATATATTTTACAAATCAGAACATCAAAATAGCAAATTAAGTGTTTACTTGCTAAGCAAAGTCTATCTTGGATAAATAAATCACTCACCGAACAATGCTTCAGTTGCTCCAGTGATTTTATAAAACAATCATATCCAATCATTCCTTCCTTTTCTGATGCATTAGCAGCAGCAGCTGAAGCAGCCAATGCCACTTCAATCCATTCAAGTAGAAACTTCAAAGATCCACGCTGAACTGCAAGACCCAGTAGTAGCTCTGAAGCCAATCTTTGACCTTGACTGTCAGCACCAGAACTGGGCATGGTCATCTTCTTTAAAAATGTCGTAACTTGTGCGAGGCAGTCCAAACCTACCTGTGGGATTTTACTTTCATTTGCTAGAGAAAGTGGAGGTAGAGAATTGATAATTGTGCAGGCTGTGCACAAAACATCATTACACAGGCTCAAACTTGGATCTAACTTTGACTGTTGCCAATTTTGTTGAATTAGTGCAAACAGTAGGCTTAGGCCAGTCTTAACTCCCATCTCAATTAAAACATCAGTACCCGTTTTTGTTCTTGTATTCCTGACCAACGCAGCATCCCCTGGATCTAATCTGGTGTCAGAACTCTGCCTTTGTACTTGACGCTCCGGTCTGAACCTATCATGATATTTGTTAGAAAGTGCATAAAATATTCTTTGAAGAGTCAGTAATCGCATGTGTAAGGCGACAGCAAAAGGTGAATTTCCAAAGACTGTTTTGGCCAAATTCTGTTGGCTGTTGAGTAGTGCAGAGAGATACTGCTCACGTTCTTCCACAGCTGAAGACTCATGTTCAAAATCTGGCAACCGAGGATCAATCAAATGTTGGGCCTGCTGGGATATCCCTACCACTTCTTTGTTATGGAGCAACTTTTCATACAATGCAGAAGCACCTTCCCTTGTTGCTGTAGATTCACTGTCTTCCAAGGCCCAGGAACTATTCAGATGTTCAAGCCACTTCAGTATTACATTTGTGGGACATGTAACCATTTTCTACTGTTGAATCTGGAGAAAAAGGAAAAAAAAACACACACATGACTCCTCTTATTCTCTGTACAGAACCTACAGAGTGAGGTCTAGGAACCTGCATAATTATTGTTATCCTTACAAGGATGGAAAAATCAAATGTTTAATTTTAAAAAGTCATGAACTCTATTTTAATTTGATTGAGAATACGCAAAAGCAAAACAGGTCGCTACCAAAATGCTCTATTCTGGTATTTATGCTCCATACCAGGCTTCTCCATCATTAAACGACCAGAGCAAGAGAAGATTATATGGACCATTAAACCTGTTCCACAATTCAATAAGATCATGGCTGATTGTGGAGACAATGCTACAATCCATTCTTACCTTTTCCCTTTGCACCCCAAAACTCTTGATTCTTTTATCAGTTAAAAATCATTAACTCAGTCTTGAATATATTCTGTGACTCAGGTATCAGTGCTTTCTGCAGAAGAGAATGTCAAAGACTAACTAGGAGGAAGTGAGGACTGCAGATGCTGGAGATCAGAGTCGAAGAGTGTGGCGCATCCGAGAAGGAGAGTCATAAACTCTTCATCAGGAATGGCGGGGTGGACCAAGGGGGCTGAGAGATAAATGGGTGGGGATGGAGGAGAAAGGTAGCTGTGAATGCGATAAGTAGATGAAGCTGGGGGGGGGGGGGTGAAGGTGATAGGTTGGAGAGAAGGGTGGAGTGGGTAAATAGGATGGACAGTTCAAGAGGGCAGTGCCGAGATCGAAGGTTGGATCTGGGAGAAGGTGGGGGGAGGGAAAATGGGGAAACTGGTGAAATCCACATTGATCCAGTGTGGTTGGAAGGCTGCAAGGCAGAAGATGAGGCATTCTTCCTCTAAGTGTCAAGTGGCTAGAGTTTGGTGATGGAGGTGGCCCAGGACTTGCATATCCTTGGCGGAGTGGGAGATTGGGATTGAAGTGTTTGGCCACAGCACGGTAGGGTTGTTTAGTGCGTGTCCCAGAGATGTTCTCTGAAATGTTCCACAAGTTGGCGTCCTGTCTCCAATGTAGAGGAGACCACATTGAGAGCAATGGATATAGTAGATGACTTTGTGGAAGTACAGGTAAATCTCTGAGGGATGTGGAAGGATCCTTTGGGGCCTTGGGTGGAGGTGAGGGGGGAGGTGTGGGTGCAGGTTTGGCATTTGTTGCAGCGGCAGGGGAAAGTGCTGGGAGTGGGGGGTTGGGCTGTTTTGGGGTGTGGACCTAACAAGGGAGTCGCTGAGAGGATGGTCTCTCCGGAACGTAGATAGGGGCGGGGGAGTGAAATGTATCCCTGGTAGTGGGGTCTGTAGGTGACGGAAATGGCAGAGGATGATGCGTTGTATCCTGAAGTTGGTGGGGTGGAAGGTGAGGACCAGAGGGTTTCTGTCCTTGTTGCAATTGGAGAGGTGGGGTTCAAGGGCAAAGGTGTGAGAAGTGGAGGAGATACACTGGAGGGCGTCGACCACATAGGGAGGAAATTGTAGTCTTTGAAGGAGGCGGCCATCTGGGATGTTCCACGGTGGAATTGGTCCTCCTGAGAGAAGATGCGGTGGAGGCAGAGAATAAGGGATAGCTTTTTTTTTCACAGGAGGCAGGGTGGGAGGAGGTGTAAATCAAGTAGCCGTGGGTGCATAGTAAATGTCCGTGTTGAGTCGGTCTTTGGAGATGGAAGGGGAGAGAGGTGTCCGAGATGGTCCAGGTGAGCTTGAGGGCAGGGTGGATGGTGTTTGTGAAGTTGATGAACTATTCACATCTATCTGCCATGGCAAAAGCCTCCAAACCGTCCATTTCTTCCTCTCCCATCAACCTAACCAGTACTCTTCCACTGACGCTCTCATTCGAATGGCTGAACTGGTCAAAGAGTCATAGAGATATACAGCACGGAAACAGGCCCTTTGGTCTAACTCGTCCATGTCGACAGATATCCCAACCCAATCTGGTCCCTTTTATATCTTACCCCTCTCATACTAAACTTATGCCCTCTAGTTCTGGACGCACCC
Source organism: Chiloscyllium plagiosum (assembly GCF_004010195.1). Classification (NCBI taxonomy): domain Eukaryota; kingdom Metazoa; phylum Chordata; class Chondrichthyes; order Orectolobiformes; family Hemiscylliidae; genus Chiloscyllium; species Chiloscyllium plagiosum. The sequence continues at coordinate 56,513,866 of NC_057710.1, read as the reverse complement.
ACCACAGGGAAAAGACCTTATCTATTTATCCTATCCATGCCCTTCATAATTTATAAACATCGACAAGGTCACCCCTCATGCTCTGATGCTGCAGGGAAAACAGCACAGCCTATGCAACCTTTCCAGATAGCTGAAATCCTCCAACCCTGGCAACATCCTTGTAAATCTTTTCTGAAACCTTTCATGTTTTACAACACCCTTCCTATAGGGAGGAGACCATAATTGCACGCAACATTCCAAAAGTGACCTAATCAATGTCCTGTATGGCCGCAACATGACTTCCCAACTCCTGTACTCAATACTCTGACCAATAAAGGAAAGCATACCAAACGCCACCTTCACTATCCTATCTACCTGCGACTCCACTTTCAAGGAGCTATGAACCTGCACTCCAAGGTCTCTTTGTTCAATAACACTCCCTAGGACCTTACCATTAAGTGTATAAGTCCTGCTAAGATTGGCTTTCCCAAAATGCAGCACCTCACATTTATCTAAACGCAACCCCATCTGCCACTTCTCAGCCCATTGGCCCATCTGATCAAGATCCAATTGTAATCTGAGGTAACCTTCTTCACTGTCCACTACACCTCCAGTTTTGGTGTCATCTGCAAACTTAGTAACTATACCCGTTATGCTCACATCTAAATCATTTATTTAAATGCCAAAAAGTAGTGGATCCAGCAGTGATCCTTGTGGCACTCCACTGGTCACAGGCCTCTGTTCTGAAAACCAACCCTCCACCACCACCCTCTTTCTTCTACTTTTGATCCATTTCTGTATCCAAATGGCTAGTTTTCCCTGTATTCCATGAGATCTAACCTTGCGAACCAATCTCCTATGGGGAACGTGCCGAACGCCTTACTGAAGTCCATATGGATCATGTCGAACGCTGTGCCCTCATTAATCCTCTTTGATGTCCTCAGGAGAAAGTAAGGAGTGCAGGTGCTGGGAGATCAGAGCTTAAAAATGTGTTGCTGGAAAAGCGCAGCAGGTCAGGCAGCATCAAAGGAGAAGGAGAATCGACGTTTCGGGCATAAGCCCCTTTGATGCTGCCTGACCTGCTGCGCTTTTCCAGCAACACATTTTTAAGCTCTGATCTCCAGCATCTGCAGTCCTCACTTTCTCCTAGCTGGGAGATCAGAGTCGAGCAGTGTGGTGCTCGAAAAACACAGCAGGTCAGGCAGCATCCAAGGAGCAGGAGAATCAACATTTCAGGCATAAGCCTTTCAGCAGGATTGAGCTTTGTGGGCTGGGGTCTGAGAGATAAATGAGAGTGGGTGGGGCTGGGGGGTGGTAGCTGAGAATTTGCCTATTGCATTCTCAGCTACCCTCCACCACCCCCTTCCAGCTCCACCTCTCTCCTATTTATCTCTCTGACCCCAGCCCAATTTCTCCCTCGAATCCTCCCACTTCCTCCAGACCACAGGGGTATCCCTGGGCACCCACATGGGCCCCAGCTTTGACTGTCATTCTCCACGTTTTCCTCCACTACATCAATGACTATATTGGCACCATCTCATACTCCCATAAGGAGGTTGAACAGTTCATCAACTTCATGAACACCTTCCACCCTGCCCTCAAGTTCACCTGGACCATCTTGGACACCTCCTTTCCCTTTTTGGGCCTCTCCATCTCCTATTCAGGCGACCGACTCACCACTGACATCTACTTCAAACCCACCAACACTCTCAGCTACCTAGTCTACACTTCCTCCCAGCCTGCCTCCTGTCAAAACACGATCCTTTATTCCCAATTCCTCCGCCTCCACTGCATCTGCCCACAGGAGGAGCAATTCTACCATAGAACATCCCAGATGACCTCCTTATTTAAAGACTACAATTTCTCCTCCCAAGTAGTTGATGCCCTCCAGTGCATCTCCTCCAATTCCCACACCTTTGCCCCTGAATTCCATCCCTCCAATTGCAACAAGGACAGAAAGCCCCTGGTCCTTACCTTCCACCTCACCAACCACAGGATACATCACCATTTCTGCCATGTACAAACAGACCTCATCACCAGGGATATATTTCACTCCCCATCCCTATATGCATTCCAGAGATTATTCCCTCTGCAACTCCCTTGTTAGGTCCACAGACCCCACCAACCCACCTTCGATTCCTGGCATCTTTCCCGGCCACTGCAGGAAGTGCAAAATCTACAGCCCCACCTCCCCATGCACCTCTGAGCAAGGTCCAAAGGATCCTTCCATGTGTGACAGACATTTACCTGTACTCCGACACATGTCACCTACAGTGTCCGTTGCTCTCAATGTGGTCTCCTCTGCACTGGGGAGATAGGACACTAACTTGCATCTGAGACACACACACACTAAACAACCCCACTGCCCTGTGGCGAAAACTTCAACTCCCTCTCCCACTACACCAAGGACATACATGCAAGTCCTGAACTTCCTCCACTGGCAAACTCTAGGCACCCAACGCCTGGAGGAAGAATGCCTCATTTTGCCTTGGGACCCTCCAACTACACGGGATCAATGTGGATTTCACCAGTTTCCCTATTCCTCCCCTCCCACCTTATCCCAGTTCCAACCTTCCGACTCGGCACTCCCATCTTGAACTGTCCTACCTGTCCATCTTCCATTGCACCTATCCGCTCCAGCCTCCTCTTCGACCGATCACCTTCACCCCCATCTTCATCTACTTATTGCATTCACAGCCACCTTCCCACCTCCCTCATGTCCCAACCTCCTCAGGCCACCCCACCCCTCCATTCCTGATGGAGAGCTTATGCTCAAAAAGTCGACTCTCCTGTCAAACACTAACTGTGACCAGAGAGGAAATTCCTCCTTGTTTGTCTTAAATGTGATAGCCCTTATTTTTAAATTGTGCACACATAGTTCCTCCATGAAAATGATGTTCCTCCTCAACATTGTCTCAGCTGCCCGATCAAAACCCTTTAGAATTTTGCATATTCAAATAAAATCACCTCTCATTCTTTTCAACTCGCTTACAGACCCTCGCTTAATCTTTCATCATAACACAATCCCCTTCATCTTAGCCTGGTGAACCTGCTCTGACTATTTCCTCAAGTAAGTAGATTAAGACAGTTCGCAGTACTTCAGGCACAGTAGCACCGGTATGATACTCTACTTTTGTACTCCATCCCACTGCAACAAAGGCTAACATCAAAACTTTGTAATTACTTTCTGTATTGGTCACCATCTGTCATGGTGGGATTCAAGCTGATGTCCTCAGAACATAAGCCTGAGGTTCAGGGTGACTCATAGTGATATTACTACTACGCTACTGCAGTCCCACTTAAACCAATGACCTTTTGCAGACTCTTTGTATCCTGCTCACGTGTTTTGTGTGGTACCTTTTTGAATGCTGCTTGGAAATTCAAACACACTACACTACATCTACTGGTTCCCCTTCATCAACTCTGTTACATCCTCAGACAACTTTGATGAATTTGTTAAATATAATTTCTCTTCCATGAAACATGTTCACTCTGACTGTGTTATGATTTTATAAATGTCCTGCTATTTTTTCCTTACTAATGTATTACAGTTTTGCCAAATGATGGTCAGTGCAACTGATCTATATAGCTTCCTACTTTCTGTTTCCCCACTGTCTCGAAAAGAGGTGTCACATTTCTGGTTTTCCAAGCACTGCAACCTTTTCAGAGTCTAGGGAATTTTAGAAGATATACAACCAATATATCCACTGTTCCTGTAGCCACATATTTTAAGACCCTAGGATGCAGGCTATCGTGTAAAAGGGATTTGTCAGTCTGTAGTTCCATTAGCATTCATTGTAGCTTCTCTTTAGTAATTATGATTGTTTTAAATTCCTCCCTCCTTATGCCTCAGTTTTCTATTATTTTCACAATGTTTTTTGATACTCTAAACAAAAGTACATCCCATTAAAAAAGAAAGACTCACAAAAAGAATGAAGTATCCCAGGACATTAAGAATTGTCTTAAAGTAAAAGATGCACAATGGTATAAGGATTGCTAGTAGGCAAAAGGTTTGGAAAATTTTCAAAACCAGAAAGAGATGAAAAAGAAACAAGAGGAAGAAAATGAGCATTTGAGAAAACTAGCCATTTCCTGGCTTCCAATGATCAATTCACTAGTCTCGACATCACATTTGCTGAGCTTATCCTTTTCATATGCCTATAGAAGTGTTTATTGTCTTTTCTTACTATTTTTCCAGGAAGGAAGGAGGAAGATATATGCTGAGAGTTGCAAAGCAAGGCTACAGTACTGAGTCGAGAGTGTGGTGCTGGAAAAACACAGCAGGTTAGGCAGCAGGAAAATGGATATTTCGGGCATAAGCCCTTCATCCTGAATGAGTATTATGCATCAATGTTTATCAAGAAAAATTATGCTGAGAAAATACCATCAGAAACAGAAATGGTAAAGGTGACAGATGGGGTGAAAATTCAAATCAAAGTATATTCCCTCAAATGGGGAGGCAAAACAAACAAATCCAGCGTTCCCTGAATGAAAAAAGGTAGAAATTGATATTAGGAAGAATAAGTATGCTTATGACAGGTGTTAAGACAAGAAATACAATTGAGAACAAACAGAATTACTGAAAGTTTAGGAGAGGAGATGACAAAGCAAATAAGGTCAGTGCAATAAGTATAGGAGTTACTAGGAGCTGCCAGCCTGAGAAGGACCCTTTTATTCCCATTCTCTACAGGATTTACAAGGATGCGACCAGGATTGGAGAGTCTGAGCTACACGGAAAAGCTAAGTAGGCTGGGGCTATTTTCGTTGAAGCTTTGGAGGCTGAGGAGTGACTGTGTGAGTAGCCGAGGTCTTTTCCCCAGGATGGCAGTCCAAACTCGAGGGCATAGATTTAAGGTGAGAGGGGAAAGATTTAAGAGTGACCTATGGGGCAGTCTTTACACACAGAGGGTGGTACGAGGATGAAATGAGTCACCAGAGGAAATGATGGAGGCTGGTACAATTACAACATTATAAAAAGGCATCTTGATGGGTATACGAATAGGAAGAGTTTAGAGAGATATGGGTCATATGCTGGCAAATGGAACTAGGTTTATTTAGGATGTCTAGTCAGCATTGGACCAGAAGGTATGTGTTCGTGCCGTACATCACTATGACTCTATAAGAGAAACAAAGAAATGGAGAAAAGGCTAGCAGCTAATAAAAAGGAGTCCCAAATCCTTCCATGGTTCATTAGAACTTGGCCCAATAGCAAGGCCAATGTTTCAAGCATTCCAAGTAAACTCTGAAATCACAAAATCCACACACTGCAAAGAAATCAGCCAGGTGCTAATGATATTAGTGCAATGTAAAAGACAACAGATATTCTGCACAGACACTCCCAACAACTTATTCACCTAAAGTTTTGCCCAGACAGAAAGGGACCAGGTCTTGCTAGACAAAAAGTAACAGTAGTATGCCATCTAAATGTTTACTCATGTTTCAAACTATTAAGTCCATCTCTATGATTGGCCAGAACTATAGAAAGTTCCAGAAAACCATCTAAAAGATATGAAAACAGAGTTCACCTGCAGATCCCTCTCTAGGAACCATTCTTGGAATCATCTGAGGCTATGGTGGTCTCTTCAGAAGGCAGATGGCAAAGACCAACTGACCATACAGAAAGAGAGAGGAGGAAAGCAGCTTCACACACACCCAGGGACCGAGCTACAGAAAAAGCAATTGCATAAAATTACAAGAGACTCAGGAAATGTTGTAACCTTAAAGGGCTAAATAGGCTTCCGGGTAGTATGATAAAATTATTGTAATTTTATTCCTAATAAAGTGGGATTATTTTGCTTTGGTACCAGCCAGTGTTCATATTGATTTGACTGCTTTGGTATTGTGGGACACCTGGGCAAATTCATTCATAATATTCTGGTCAGATTAGTCTGCAACTTGCTTAAATTGTAACAGACAAAATAATAAACAAGTGTTTATGGGTGAGTAGTGCTGATTAAAAACTAAATTGGGATTTACATGGAGTTAGGGGCATGGCTGAGATGTTAAATGAATGGTCTATAATTAAAACAGTCAGTTTAACTTCAGTGGTGGAGAAACTTCTAGAAACACTTATTCTGACTAGAATTAGCAGGCACAAGGAAAAAGCTGGGTTGATTAGGAAGAGTCAGCATGGATTTCTAAGGGGAAATTATCGGAGATTTTTCTGAAAAGAGGTAACATAAAGGCTCTGTAGTAGAAAGACAGCCCCCAGGTTGCGAACAGGTTCCTTTGAATCCGTGCACAAGTCAACTTGCATTCAAGTCAACACCCAATGCTGGCCAATATAGTCATTTAAAGTACAGGAAATGTTTATATATTGATACTTTAAAATTAGACCTCTGTGTGGGATTGTGTTTGCAAGTTGCATGTTTGTAAATTGGGGACTCCCTGATCATGGATTTCCTGAAGGCATTTGATACATAGAAACATAGAAAATGTGAATAGGAGTAGACTATGCAGCCCTTCATGCCTGTCCCACCATTTAATAACAGCATGGCTGATCATCTAACTCTGTACTCTGTTCCCACTTTTGCCCTATACTCTCTGATCCCTTTAGTCCTAAGAAATATATCTACCTGCTTCTTAAAAATATTCTTGAACATTTTCTGTGGCAGTGCCACACAACAGACTTGAGGAAAATTATAGGTCGTTATGTAAAAGGCAAAGTAGCAACCTGGATATAATATTGGTTTAGTGACAAATAACAGAGAATGATGGTAAATAGATATTCTTACAGCTGGAGGAAGGTTTATAGAGGAGTTTGTAAAGGTCAAGTTGAGGGAAAGGGCAAATACATGGCAGAATGAAGTATAATTTGGATATTATTATCTATATTATATATTACCATTATCTGGTGCAGTGAGACCTAGGTGGCCTCATACACCAGTCACTGGTAGTAAGCATATAGGTGCAGCAGCTGGTGAAGACAGCAAATGATAGGTTGGCTTCATTGCAGGAATAAAGTGCAGGAGCAGAGACATCTTGCTGCAGTTATACAGGGCTTGGTGAGGCCACCAAGAGTATTGTCTGCAGTTTTGGTTTCCTTATTTGAAAAAGAATGGCCTGGCTTGGAGGGAATGCGGTGAACCTGATTCTTGTAATGGCAGACTTATGAAGAGAAAGTTTGAATCTGTTAGGACTACGTTCACTGAGGTTTAGGAGAGTAAGGGGCCTCTTAGAAGTTCAACAAAACTAGACTGGGTAAATGCAGGAAGGATGCTTTCAATGACCAGCGAGTCCTAAACCAGGGGTCACAGTCTAAATATATGGAGAAGGCCATTTAGGGTTGAGATGAGGAGAAATTTCTTCATCCATAGGGTAGTGAGCCTGTGAAATTCTCTGCCACAGAAAGCAGTCAAGATTAAAATAATGCTTTGGGGAGAGAATGGGAACAGGGTACCGAATTGGATGATCAGCCATGATCAGATGGAATAGCAGAGCAAGCTCAAAGGGCTGAACTGCCTACTCTTATTTTGACGTTTATGACTCAAGAGGAAAACTCTTTGCTGGTTGAATTCATACCCAGCATAAAAGATGATGGTTGTGGTAGATGGAGATCAGTCATCACAAGTCCAGGATTTCAATGCTGGTGTCGGAGTCCTACAGCACGGAGACAGGCCCTCTGGCCCAAATTGGTCCATGCTGATCAAAATGTCCATCCACACTAACCACATTTCCCGGAACATATCCATCTAAACTTTTTCTATCCATGTATTTGTTCAAATGTCTTTTAAATGTTGTCAATGTACCTTCCTCAGCCATTTCCGCTAGCAGCCCATTCCATGGGCGTACCACCTCTGTGTAAAAAAAGTTGCCCATAAGGTTCCCTTTTACTCTTTCCCCTCTAACCTTAAACTGATGTCCTCTAGTCCTCGATTCCCCAACCAGGGGAAAAAGACTGGTCCAAATGCATTCATCCAATACATGCCTCTCATGATTGTATACACTTCTATAAGACCTCTCTCCTATCCACACCCCCCCCCCCCCCCCCCCGCCACCTCTCTCCATCCACAACCCCCCCCCCGCCCCCCAAAAACCTTCAATTTCCTATCTTTAAAGCAAAAAGTCGTAACTTGACCAACCTCTCCCTATAACTCAGACTGTCAAGCTGTGGCAACATCCTGGTAAATTTCTTCTGCACTCTTTCCAGTTTAATAACATCCTTCCTATAACAAGGTGACCAAAACTGAACATAATACTCCAAGTACGACCTCACCAATATCCTGTACAACTGCAACATAACATCCCAACTTCTACACTCAGTGCCCTGACTAATAAAGGCCAGTGTGCCAAAAAATACGTTCACTACCCTGTCTGTGACTGTACTTTTAGAGAACTGTGAACCTGAACTTCAAGATCCCACTACACGCCTTAAGGCCCTATGATTCAGCATGAAACTCCTACATTGATTTGACTTTCCAAAATGCAAGACCTCACTTACCTATATTAAACTCAATGTTGTGGCCATTTCGGAGACATGGAAAGAGCAGGGTGAGGAATGGATGTTGAAGGTTCCAGGGTTTAGATCTTTCATTAAGAACAGGAAAGGCAGTAAAAGAGGGGGAGGCATGGCCTTGTTAATCAAGGATAGTATAATGGTGGCTGAAAGAACTTTTGATAAGGTTTCATATACTGAGGTAGTGTGGGCTGAGGTTAGAAAGAGGAGAGGAGAGGTCACACTGCTTGGAGTTTTTTTTTTATAGGCCTCCACAGAATTCCAGGGAGGTGGAAGAGAGGATTAGCAAAATTATTCTGGGTAGGAGTGAAAGGAACAGCGTGGTCATTATGGGGGACTTTAACTTCCCCAACATTGACTGGAAATGCTATAACTCTAGTATGTCAGATGGATCAGTTTTTGTCCAATGTGTGCAGGAGGGTTTCCTGACATTGTATGTCGAAGGGCTGACAAGAGGGGAGGCTACTATTCGATCTGGTGCTTGGTAATGAAACAGGCCAGGTGTTTGATTTAGCTGTAGGTGAACACTTTGGAGAGAGTGACCATAATTCAGTCACGTTTACTTTGGCAATGGAAAGGGATAGGTACATGCCACAGGCCAAGAGTTATCGATGGGGCAAGGGCAATTATAATGCAATTAGGCAAGAATTAGGATGCATTGAATGGGGTAGCAAAATGCAGGGGATGCAGACAATGGAAATGTGGAGCTGGTTTAAGGAACAGATAATCTGTGTCTTTGATAGGTATGTCCCTGTCAGGCAGGAAGTGATAAGGTAAGGGAACTGTGGTTTACTGCAGAAATTGCATCTCTTGTTAAGAAGAAGAAGGAGGCTTATGTGTTTTAGATTAGATTCCCTACAGTGTGGAAACAGGCTCTTCAGCCCAATCAGTCCACACCGACCCTCCGAAGAGTAACCTGCCCAGATCCATTTCCCTCTGACCTAATACTCTGGGGCAATTTAGCATGGCCAATTCACCTAACCTGCACATCTTTGGACTGTGGGAGGAAACTGGAGCACTTGGAGGAAACCCACACAGACACAGGGAGAATGTGCAAACTCCACACAGACTCCCGAGGCTGGAAGTGAACCAGGGACCCTGGTGCTGTGAGGCAGCAGTGCTAACCACTGAGCCACCATGCCGTCCCATTTGATGAGGCAAGATGGTTCAGATGAGGCGATGGAGAGTTACAGATCAGCTAGAAAGCATTTAAAGAGAGAGTTAAGAAGAGCAAAGAGAGGACATGAGCAGTCTTTAGCAAATAGAATAAAGGAGAATCCTAAAGCTTTCTATAGGTATGTGAGGAATAAAAGGATGATTAGGGTAGGAATAGGGCCGATCAAAGACAGATGTGGGAAGTTGAGTGTGGACCCTGTGGAGATCGGAAAGGTGCTAAACGAACATTTCTCATCAGTTTTCACTCAGGAAAAGGAGAATATTGTAGAGGAGAAGAATGAGGTACAAGATATTAGACTAGAAAGGATCGAGGTTAGTTACGAACAGATGTTATCAATTCTAGAAGGAGTGAAAGTAGACAAGTCCCCTGGGCCGGATGGGATGTATCAGAGGGTTCTCTGGGAAGCTAGGGAGGAGTTAACAGAGCCCTTGGCTTTGATATTTCAGTCGTCATTGTCTACAGATTTAGGAGCAGAGGACTGGAGGATTGGAAATGTTGTGCCCTTGTTCAAGAAGGGAGTAGAGATGATCCAGGTAATTATAGACCGGTGAGCCTTACTTCTGTTGTAGGAAAGGATTGTAAGAGATAAGATTTATAATCATCGAGCAAGCAACAATTTGATTTCAGATAGTCAACACGGTTTCATCAAGGGCAGGGCAGGTCGGGTCTCACAAACCTCAGAGTGTTTTGAGAAGGTGACCAAGCATGTAGATGAGGGTAGGGCAGTTGACGTGGTATATATGGACTTCAGTAAAGCCTTTGATAAGGTTCCACATAGTAAGCTGCTGGCATGGAATTGAGGGTGATTTAGCAGTTTGGATTAGAAACTGGCTTTCTGAAAGAAGGCAGCGAGTGGTGGTTGATGGAAAATATTCAGCATGGAGTCCGGTTACTAGTGGTGTGCCACAAGGATCTGTTTTGGGACCACTGCTGTTTGTCGTTTTTATAAATGACTTAGATGCAGGCATAGATGGATGGACTAGTAAATTTGCAGATGACACTAAAGTCGGTGGGAGTAGTGGGCAGTGTGGAAGAATGTTACAAGTTGCAGGGGGACTTGGATAAACTGCAGAATTGGGCTGAGAGGTGACAAATGGAGTTCAATGCAGCTAAATGTGAGATGATGCACTTTAAGAAGAATAAGAGGAAGGCAGAGTACTGGGTCGATGGAAAGATATTTGGGAGTGTGAATGTGCAGAGGGATCTTGGAATCCGTGTACATAGATCCCTGAAAGTTGCCACCCAGGTGGATAGTGCTGTTAAGGCATATGGTGTGTTAGGTTTCATTCGTAGAGGGATTGAGTTCTGGAGGTGCATTATCATGCTGCAACTATACAAAACGCTGGTGCGGCCACACTTGGAACATTGTGTACAGTTCTGGTTACCATATTTTGGGAAGGATGTGGAAGCATTGGAAAAGGTGCAGAGGAGATTTACCAGGATGTTGCCTGGGCTGGAGGGAAGGTCTTAGGAGAAAAGGCTGAGAGACTTGCAACTCTCATTGGCAAGAAGGCGGCTAAGAGGGGATTTGATAGAAACATACAAGATGATCAGAGGATTAGATAGGGTAAATAGTGAAAGACTTTTTCCTAGGATGATGACGTCAGCTTGTATCAGAGGGCATAACTACAAATTGAGGGGTGATAGATTTAAGACAGATGTCAGAGGCAGGTTCTTTACTCAGAGAGTGGTAAGGGCGTGGAATGCTCTACCTGCTAATGTAGTCAACTCGGCCACATTATGGAGATTTAAACAATGGATGATTTTGGAATAGTGTAGGGGGACAAGCTGAGAATTGTTCACAAGTTGGCACAACAAGAGGGCCTTTTCTGCATGGCATTGTTCTATGTCCTAAACTCCATTTGCCATTTCTCGGCCCATTTCCCCAGCTGACCAAGGTCCTGTTGAAATTTCTGTTTCCTCACTGTCCACGATACCACCCATTTTAGTGTCAACAAACTTGCTAATCATCATTGTACATTCTATGCAAATCACTGATACCACACAGTAATGGGCCCAGCACCAATCAGTGAGGCACTCTGCTTGCCACAGGCCTCCAGTCCAACAGGTATCCTTCCACTATTACCCTCTGCTTCCTACTACCAAGCCAACTGTGTATCCAACTTGCGAGCTCACCCTGGATTCCATGTAATTTAACCTTCTAGAGCAACCTGGCATTTGGAACCCTATCAAAGGCCTTACTGATATCTATATAGATTACATCTACCGCCCTGCCCTCGTCAGCCTTCCTGGTTACTTCATCGAAGAACCCTAACAAATTTGTGAGGCACGATTTCCCATTCTCAGTCTTATAGATGGGTAGTAACGTTGTCTTATACACGTGCCAAGCAATAATCAACTCTAACAAGATGGAATCTAACAATCACGCCGTTCACATTCAATGGCATTATCATCACTCAACACTCCACTATAATCAGCATTCTGAGGATTACCCTTGACCCAGAAACTGAACTGGTCTATCTACATAAATACTTTGGCTATAAGAGCAGGTCACAGGCTGGAAATTCTGCAGCAAATAATTCACCACCTGCCTCCTCAAAGCCTGCTCACCAGCTATAATGGGAGAATCGACGTTTCAGGCATAAGCCCTTCTTCAGGAATCTTTGTGAAGAAGGGCTTATGCCCGAAACATCGATTCTCCTGTTCCCTGGATGCTGCCTGACCTGCTGTGCTTTTCCAACAACACATTTTCAGCTCTGATCTCCAGCATCTGCAGACCTCACTTTCTCCACCAGCTATAATGCACAAGTCAGGAGTGTGATGGAATATTTCCTGCATGTGTGTTGCTCCAACACTACATAAAAAAGGTGGACACCGTCCAGGAGAAAGCAGTCTGCTTGAATGACACCCCATCTAAAATGTTCAATATTCCCTCTCTCTCCACTATCAACACTCAATGGCAGCAATGTACACCACCAATAAGATGCACTGCAACAACTTATCAAGGCTACCGAGATCACTTTCCAAACCCATGATCTCTACCATCTAGAAGAACAAAGTTCAGGATGTAGAAATCTATTTCTTTCCTGGGTCAAAATCCTGGACTTTCCTCCTTTAAGGCATTGAGGGTGCACTAACACTGTACAGACGCTAGCAGTTCTAGAAAATATCTCACCATTGCTTTCAGGGCAATAAATTCTGGCCTGGACAGGGACATCCACCTCCCACTGTTATGAAGATGTGGATGTCCTGTACCTTTAAAGAGAGTTAAAAGCTAGCAGAACTACCTGACCGCACCAATGTTCTGACTAAGGTAAAGTGGTCCAGCAGCTAGGATAGTTGGTCACCAGATAAAAACAAATTTAATTAGGCCAAATCAACTTAAATGATACCCCAAAGAAAACCAAACTCCAATCAATGTAGTATATTGACAATATTAAAAGCCAATGACAAAATCCAAAGCTCTGGCGATATAAGATCAAGAAAAATTGAACAGTTAGGAGAGAACTGTCAAAAGACCAACAGATGTAGGCTGCTAGTCAGAACTGTCTAGAGAAGGAGTTTGCACAGAGAGAAAAAAAACCAACTCCAACCTGGAGAGCAAATCTACAGAAGATTTGACAGTTGGCTGGTTTTGAAAATTGAATTTTTTGGTGAATCTTCTCGGGGTTTCATCGGACTAGTATTATTAGAAGAGGAAAGTAAAATATTGGTTAGAAGGAATTGTCAATAGTTGGTAGTTAATTATTCTGTTACACTTTAAGAAATAAAGTTGTTAATTTGTTTTTACTTAAATAGTTCTTGGTCTCTCTAATTTTCAGAGATTGCTGCTCAGGATAAATCTTTTCTGTGTGCTGGTTTAAATTAAGCAGAGGGTTTACCCATGTCATAATACCATGAATACAAAGTACATGTAGAGTGGTACCAGAGATTTCAATAATGGCAAAAGTTCCACCTTTATTCCAAAAAAGGGTGTAATGATATTTCTAATAAACTAGAGGTTGATCAGTAGAATGCAAAGTTTTAAAAATAATAATGCAAATCAACAAGCACTTTGAGTATGGAGTTTGATTCCTTAAGGACAGCAAACAAATTTGAAAAAGGCAAATCGTTTTTGATTAATCAAATTGAATTTTTAAAATGAGGAAACAGAAGTTCAAGAAAGTAATGCAATGAATATTGACTGCATAGATTTTAAGAAAATGTTTGACAAAGTTCTACATAAAACCATCAGGGAAAGCAAAGATTAGCATCAACTTGAATAACAAGATTGGATTAAGGATATTAAAACCATGAATCACAGTGAATGGTTGCTTCTTAATACGGTAAAAGTGGTGCTCACCTAGGACCACTGCTTAAATGACTTGGATATTGGAATATATAGTACAATAGTTTTAAAACTTGCCAATGATACAAACCCAGGAGGGGTGGTAAACTAAAAATGGTAGTAATGGAGTATGGAGTCTAAAACTAGAGTGGGAAGGGAAAGATTTAAAGGGACCTGAGGGGCAACTTTTTCACGCAAAGGGTGGCACATGTATGGAATGAGATGCCAGAGGAAGAGGTGAAGGCTGGCATAAAAACAACATTAAGAAGTCATCTGAATAGATGAATGAAAACAGAGGGTTGAGAGAGAAGTAGGACAAATGCCAGCAAATGGGACTAGATCGGTTTTGGACATCCAGTTGGTTCAGACGTGTTGGACCAAAGGATCTGTTCCTGAGCTGTATAACTCTATGACTCTATTATGCTTGAATCAGGTGCCATTAAGATCATTGACCAAAAACTGAATTAAGCCAGCCCTATGCATATTGTGACAAAAGCAGGTCACAGATAAACACTCATCTTCGATCTCCCCAAAGGGTGTTCACCATCAATAGAGTCACAAGAAGGATGTCTTGCGTCAATGTTTGCAGCTCCAATGACAGTTAAGAAGCTAGACATCATTCAGGTCAAAAACATACAATGTTCAAACCTCAGTCACCAACATACAGTGGCAGCAATGTGTACCAACCACAAGATGTAACACATCAATTCATGCAGACTCCTATGACAGAATCTTCTAAGCCACAATTTTTACCACTTAGGCAGCAAAGGCATAGGAATACCATGACCTGCAATTTCCCAGCTAGCCGTACACCATTCTGGCTTGGAACTAAGGACAGGCAATACATGTTGGTCGAGCTTGCCATGAAAGAACAAAAACAAATATAGGAATAAGTGGATAATTTTCAGGTTGGCAAGCTGTGACTATCAGTGTACCACAAGGATCAGTGCTTGGGGTACCAACTGTTCACAATCTATATCAATAACAAGAATTTGGTTATTAAATGTAATATTTCCAAGATTGCAGACGATGCAAAGCAAATAATTTTGGAATAGTAGACCATGCAGCGGTCAAGCCCACTACTGCTCCTACACAAAACTAACCTGGGAACACGAGTTTTTTTGCGGATGATTTAAAGAGGCTTCCTGGGAGTTTGGGCAGGCTGGATGAGTGGGCATGTGAACAGCAAATGGAATATAATATGGATAAATGGGAGGTTATCCACTTTGGCAGGATGAATGACGGTGCACGGTATTTCTTATACACTTTCCAACCTCCCTCTCTTTATGCCCAAAGGGATTTGGTGCCTTTGTTCATAACCTCACATGCAGATACAGGCAATTCAGAACTCAAAATAGTTTGCTTGCGTTCATCACATATGTTTGAACATTGCAATAAAGATATCTTGCTTTAATTATACAGTTCATTCCCTGGGATGGAAAACTGTCCAGAGAACGGAGAAGAAGTTGACATTCTCTGGCATTTAAAAAAAAATCAGAGCATTCTTAGTGAAGCATACAAACTTTTTAAAAAGCTGGACAGAGCGGCACACAAAGAATATTTTCCCTGGCTTTCTAGGAAAGACAGTCTTAGAATAACAGGTAAGCAATTTAGGATGGAAATGAGGTATTTCTTCAGTTAAATGATAGTGAATCTTTGGAGCTCATTTCCTCAGAGAGCTATGGAAGTTCAGTCAGTGAGTAAGTTCAAGATAGAGATCAAAGGATGTCTGAATACTCATGACATCAAGGGATATAGAGAGCACAGAAAAATGGCTTTGAAGTAGACGATCAGACATGATCTAGAATGGCAGAACACACTCAAAGACCGATCAACTTGCTCCTGCTTCAGCATACCTAAATATAAAAAGCTATGAAGAAAATTGACAAAACTAAACTAAAATGAAAAATAAAAATTGTTTTTCACCCTAAAACAAACCTACACAAAACATGTTATCAGGAGGCTATTGGAATCATAAATGGGTCTTAGACTGTGGTTAGGCGATGGCCGAGTACGATTATTGTTAGACTATTAACCCAGAGACCCAGGTAATACCTTGGTTTGACAGCAGCGTGTATTCTCAACTCACTCAGGCTCCTTCAACAACAAACTCAAGACCTCTACCACACAGAAGCAGCAGATTCATGGGAACACCATTCCTCCAAGTTTACTTTAAACCATACATTATCCCAACATAGAACGACATTGCTGTTCCTTCACTGTTGCTGGGTCAAAATCCTATCTTTTCCTCACAGCATTATAGTTGCATAACAAAGAATGATAAGATTAAAGTGTACTATGTGATCCAACGACTGGCAGGATTATTATCACGAGAATTGGTCAAAGGAAAATCTAAATATTTCTATGTATGCCTCAAAGTCAATAAACTCTTGTAATGACCTTTGGAAAACTCTTAGATATGCAGTATATGCAGTAGGGAATCTAAATAATTTAAAAAAGGGCTTGAAAGTTACTCCAACCAAAACCAAACCTTGAAAACTTTCACATATGTACTGCCAATACCCAACTATGCCTCACTTCTACCTAGGGGCGTAGTCAAGTTGGGGTTGATCAAGTTGAGGTGGCATTATCTTTTACACGTGACAATTTTTACAGAAGTATTTATAGCATGCATTTTTGTTTTAGATCTTTCAAATTAGCGGGAAAAGTCTACTGCTATTATTCTATTCCAGTCTGACAATTTTAAACATGTATCACCCCATTATGTCCTCTGCTGGAATGCAAACACCCCATGTTTCCCACCTGTCATATTTGTATTTCCTTATAACAGCCTAGTAAACCTATACTAGCTCTAACTTTCTGATAGTGTGCAATGCAAAACTGGACACATTTTCACAACTGTGGTTTTATGAAAGTTTTATACAGATTCACTTTTATATTCAATGGGATAAACACATCGGAGAGCAGATGCAAGACAAAAAGAGGCAAATCAATATGCTGCAATGTCCTGACAAATGAACATCTGTGAAATACCAGGAAACTTAATCTTTGACAGACAATGCTGTAATCTTCCAGCTCTGTGCAAATGAATGTAGCAGTCACAGAATATCTCAGACTCTGAGCAACAGATAAATCATCAAGAAAAATTGTGTGCAAGATATTTTAATACCTGGATGACTGCACAACGGATTCTCAAATTATCTCTCCTAACCACCCAACTCAGCCTGCCCCACCTCAACTTGATCAACCCCAACTTGACTACGCCCCTAGATAGAAGTGAGGCATAGTTGGGTATTGGCAGTACATGTGTGAAAGCTTTCAAGGTTTGGTTTTGGTTGGAGTAACTTTCAAGCCCTTTTTTAAATTATTTAGATTCCCTACAGTGTGGAAACAGGGCCTTTGGCCCAACAAGTAACCCACCCAGACCCATTCCCCTACTCATGCACCTATCACTATGGGCAATTAAGCATGGCCAATTCACCTGACCCGCACATCTTTAGAGTGTGGGAGGAAACCGGAGCACCCGGAGGAAACCTACGGAAACATGGGGAGAATGCGCAAACTCCACGCAGACAGTCGCCCGAGGCTGGAATTGAACCTGGATCCCTGGCGCTGCGAGGCAGCAGTGCTAACCACTGAGCCACCACTGTGCCGCCCGCTGTTTCTCTGCAGTCAGGAGAAGGGATTATTCCTCATCCCCAAATCTCACTCAATATTGTGTTTTCCAAGAGCCAAATATACAAAAAGCAGTCGAGAAAATAGTCCATTCTTCTTTACTCTCCCTATTTAAACAAAGCAATTCAACTCAGATCACGAATTTTGGGATGAAGGAAATCATACATTCAATACTATTTCTGTGATACACCATACTGGTGGCTTCAGGGCATTTAGTGAAAATAAATATTGCATCCATGCAAAATACTAATATTTTTGCAATAAGCAACACACAGACTCAGAGTTTTACTTATTTGTTGTTTAACAGGAGTATCGCTGATGAGGTCAGCATTTCTTACCAATCTCTAGCTGCCCTCAAAAAGATGTAACAAACAGGATTCTGGAGAAATTCCTGTGGAAGGAAATGCAGTGAACATTCCAAGTTTGATATGATTCTTCCTCAGACTCACAAAGATGATATTGAGCAAGTTATTCAATAATTGCAGTTCATGCAATATATGTACATCCACTCAGGGTCCAAAGGAGAAATCATGTGCCTGAGTGCTTTTGCTGTTTCCAGTTCCCTATTTCCAGTTGTTATTCAAAACAAGAGCACTGGCCACTTGGCCAGATTGGCTGCTTTGGACCAACAATCCTGATTACAAGTTACTCGTTAAATGAGCGTGGACATCCCAGTGGCACAGACCCCAGTGATTACGACCATTTCCAACCTCTTCTGCCAGGCCCTACATTCACAGTGCCGTTAAATAGGGAATTCTACGATTAACTTAATGACCACATTTTTTGAGACTTCAGTCAACAGTACATAGTAACTAAAATTCTTACACTGATAAAAATAAAAACCTATGAGTGCCAAAAATATGAAAAATGGCAGATGAATGCATGCAAGAGATCTGACATGAGAAAGGTTAGGACAATTCTGGTGAAGAGTTTCAAATTAAAAGCCTTTTCATTTATTCAGTGCTTTCATGGCCACTAGACATTCCCAAGTAATTTACAACCAATGAAGGTACTTTATAAATTAAGTCAATGTAGTAATGCAAGGAATATATTTGCCAATTTGTACAGAACAAACTGCCACAAACTGCAAATTGACAACGATCAGATAATCTATTTTCGTGACATGAGCAGAGGAACAGTGTTTCAGACTCCATGAGAAACTCTCCTGTTGTACTTCAAAGAAACGGAACTGGATTTTTTTTTACATCCACTGATGTGGCACTCAAGGCCTCAGTTTAATATCTCATCCAAAAAAGAGAAGACATCTTTGATGCATCACTCCTCCCCAGCACTGTATCAGAGTGCCAGCCTAGATTTTATACTCAATAACTGGAATAGGAGGACCTTAACTGACAACCTTTTGACTCAGGGACAAGAGTGCTACCAAATGAGTCATGGTTGACTTCTTGAAAATGGATTAATTTACTGATGATAATTAACCTGCAACATACCTGAGACAGAAATTCTGTAGTCTTGCTTCTTCTAAACTGAAGAACTTTATTCTTCTGCTCTGAAGTCAGATCAAAACTAATGACTTTGATCTGTTTATTCCACCTGCCATAAACTCAACCATGTAAACACCTAGCATTAACACAACAGAGGGTAACTGCAATAATATGATCTCTCATCAATTAGGTCACTAATCCAGAAAGATATTTTGATGTCTTAAAATGACTTCACAGAACTGGCCAAAATATGCTTTTATTTTAAAATCCAACTTTCAAGTATTGAAAATGTTATTTTCGACTCTTTGGAATTGTGAAGACATCAGCAATGTCATGCACATCCCTTTACGGGATAAACATCTGGAAACAATAAGCAGCATAATCTATTGCATTGGTAAAATTAACTATGAAATCATGAGAAATGACCCCCAGAAAAATGTACATGGCACCCAATATATGAGAATAAGAGGTGACTGGGTTGAAGTTCTAAGATAATATCAATGAAAGAAACATAAGTTGTGAGACATCACATTTTAGAAAAGATAAAGGCTTTTGAGAAGGCACAGAACAAAATGGAGAAGCTGAAGCTGATCTCCTTAGAAATAGTTGACAATATATTTAATAAAGATGCCCAAGATCATGAGGGATCTGCACAGGATGAAGAGAGAAACTGACCCTAATGATGAAAATGTCATAAAGGTTCTCAGTTCCCTGACATCACTGCAGGAGTACATCTGAGTAATAGCCAGGGTTAGAGTGGTGCTGGAAAAGCACAGCAGTTCAGGCAGCATTCGAGGAGCAGTAAAATCGACGTTTCGGGCAAAAGCCCTTCATCAGGAATACACACTCTAATCTAGACTCTGGTTTCCAGCATCTGCAGTCCTTGTTTTTATCTCAGTAATAGCCAGGCCCAACCATCTTCAGGTACTTTCTCAATGATCTTCCCTCCATCACAAAGTCAGAAGTGGCGATGGTCACAAATGATTACACAATGTTCAGCATCATTTACGATATTCAGATACTGAGGCAGCCCATAACCAAATGAAACAATAATTGGATAATATCCAGGCTTGGGCTTACAAGTGACAAGTAACATCCATTCCACATAACTGCCAGACAATGAACATCTTTATCAAGACATAATCTAGTCATCACTCTATGATATTCATGGCATTATAAATACTGAATCGCCCACTAATCAATATCCAGTATCTATTGTTCAGAAACTGAACTGGACTAGCCATGTAAATTCAGTGGCTTCAAAAGCATGCCAGAGGCTAGGAATCCTGCAGCAAGTAACTCACCTTCTGACTCCCAAAGCCTGTTCACCAGTCACAAAAAAGTCCAAATCATGAGTACATTCCCCACATGCCTGTTTGACAGCAGCTCCAACAACGCTCAAAAGGCTTGACACAAAGCAAGTCACTTGATTGGAATCACATCTACTTTCAACACAGAGGTAAAAGTATATATTATCTACAAGATGCACTGAAGCAATTCACCAAGGCAACACCTTCCAAACCCACAACTACTGTCATCTCAAAGGACAAGGGCAGCAGATATATGGGAATACCCCAACATGTAAATTTCTCTTTTAAATTTCCATATCAGAATGGTGACTATTACAGACTTTCCAGTTCTGATTGTCCAATGGTATCGTGAGTCTACCTACAGCAATTGGATTGCAATTGTTCAAGAGGCAGCTCATCACCACTTTCTCAAGTGCAAGTAGGGAGGGCCAATAAATGCTGACCTAGCCAGCAACATTCACATCCCATGAGTGATTAAAAAGAACCAAAACTGACTTAATATAAAAATAAAAACCTAAAGAACTACAGATGCTGTAAATCAAAAACAACAATAAATATTGCTGGAAAAGCTCAGGGGGTTTGGCAGCATCTGTGCAGAGAAATCAGAATTTCAGTCCAGTGACCCAGTTCTGAGGAAGGGTCACTCGACTCAACCCAAAACGTTAAACCCGATTTCTCTTCATAGATGCTGCCAGGGCTGCTGAGCTTTTTCAACAATTTCTGTTTCTGCAATTGATCTAATATAATTGCTAAAGAACAAAGGTGACTTCAGGAAACCTTTGTAAGTACAGCAAATGGTAGGATCTGGAATGCATCAACAGAGTGTGGTGAGGGAGATTTAAATCAAGCTTGTCAAAATAAACTAGATAAGCTTTTGATGAGAAAGAAATGTCAGCACTTCATGTAATGGACAAGGGAGCAGGAGTAGCTGATTTGCTCTTGCATGCAGCTTGCACATATTGGTGGGCAAATGGCCATTGTAATCATTCCAACAAATTATCAGAGATCCTACATTCTAACAAATATACCATGTATCATTGCCTGCTGAACAAAGATTGAATAACATTAAATCCACATTGACATCACAAATAACTAATAGCTTTATGCTCTTAAACCTTGTGTACTAAAGAGTTCTCCCATTTAAATCAAAGAAATAAGATGCTTTAAGAGTTGGTGGGAAAATAAAAAGGTTATTTTTATGAAATTAAGAAGTAGTTAAACTGAATTGTGAACCTAGTGAATTTGCTGTACTTATTTGGAATTCAAATGAAATGTTACATTCAAGGTAAATCTTTAAAAGAATACAATAACCCAAGTGTAAAATAAAAGACTATATCTGTCCTCCTTATTGTTAGCCATTGTCATGCATTTTTAAAAACTTAATCAATTAATTGTAGCCAAATTTATTGTGTTGAGAGAACATTGAAG
The DNA here is from genome assembly GCF_004010195.1 of Chiloscyllium plagiosum. Lineage (NCBI taxonomy): Eukaryota > Metazoa > Chordata > Chondrichthyes > Orectolobiformes > Hemiscylliidae > Chiloscyllium > Chiloscyllium plagiosum. The sequence continues at coordinate 56,492,148 of NC_057710.1, read as the reverse complement.
AGTTCCATTTATTAGTGCTGGGAGATGTATTAATTATCTCATTAAATCTCAGTATCACACAGGCCGAAGATTAAACTGTTGGTACAAATTACTGATGTCTAAAAATATCTTAAAAATTAATATAATCTTTAGATCTCACCAATTTATCTCCCTGCAGAAACCAAAGGGGCAAAAGGTTGCCTAGTCACTGAAGGGGAAGGAGGAGCAGGCGAAACTGTTTTCACCTACTAACTACATCTAACAACTGACTATTCTCATATGCATTTCAAAGCTAGTACATTTGATTCTAATTAAATGCCCACTTTATTATTAAATATGACAAACTACCAAAGATGACATAATAGAGTATCAGCAATTTTCCAAACTAAATTGCTAAAAAGAAAATTCTGTTTCATTAAACAACATGTCTTTATCACAACTGTTTTTAAGGGTTGCTATTTTCTAATCTAATACATACAGGAACTTTGATCATTGATAATCTCGTACAGAAGCGTTCCATGAAAGAAATAGTGCATCCAGAATAGATAAGGGCAAGCAAGTACAGGCAAGGCAGGCAATTATTGCTCATTCATCTAGAAAATTCCTCAGCTCACCACATTCTAAACATGGTATCTAACTGAATCCATATTTTTGCCTCTATTTAGAAGAGTAGATCAACTGCATTTTAAGAATTTCCTGAGACTGCACCCAAACTTATTCTATACTTCATTTTATGAATGAGAAATAAGTTGTGAAGTCTTTCTTTGCAAATGAATCAGCTGAATTAAGGATTACTTGCACTGACAGCCCTGTAGTCCAAAATACTACTCCCTCCTTGTGGATACAGTCTGTACTCCTCCTACTTTCATGTTTCATGACGAACAATTCACTTGCTTTGTTGCCAACAATATCTCAAGCTAACTGGTTCTTTAATAAAATTCATGAAAAGTGGGAAAGTGTTTATCACTGATGTTAATTTAGAGTTATTCAGGATAAGACAAAATATAAACAAATAATAAATTTGCATTCACACTGAAGACATAGCAAACATTATGCGCAGGTAAAATTACCAATACTGTATAGCAGCAAAGAAAAACTGCAAATGATTTACTAGAAAGTTACAATGTTAAAAGCTTGTGTAATTAATGTTCTAACTTACAAGTACAATGGGATCTTATTTACATGATCTTCCTTACATACAGATGAGGAAGGACACGACTTTGACTGGGACAACACATCCATCCTGGGACAAGCCAAACAGAGACACGCACAAGAATTCCCAGAAGCATGGCATTTCAACCGGACCTCTATCAACAAAAACATCAACTAGGGCCCCATCTACCAGCTTCTGTGAAAAAGAATAGGAAATGACACCACCAACCCAAAGAAACCTAAACACATCAACAGAAAGCAGGTCATAAACCAGTGCTTCACTGGAGGCTCAATGATGGTGTTACCTAGTATGGTGATGAAATGTCTGAAAATGAACCCTCCAGCTCAGCAAGCAAACCTACATCCAGCACCGTGTCTGCGTGGGTTTCCTCCGGGTGCTCCGGTTTCCTCCCACAGTCCAAAAATGTGCAGGTTAGGTGAATTGGCCATGCTAAATTGCCCGTAGTGGTAGATGTAGGGGAATGGCTCTGGGTGGGTTGCTCTTTGGAGGGTCGGTGTGGACTTGTTGGACCAAACTGTAAGTAATCTAATCTAATCTAATCTAATCTAAAAACCTCAACCTGAGCTACAAATCCTCTCAAAACTCATGAAATTTTCAAAAATTGCTTTCTAACCAAAAACTGTTGTTTTAATAGTTAAATGAAAATTACACAAACCTCTAGTATTAGAAACACAATGTTATGACAGTATACCTTTCTGAAAGAACAACTTGCATAGAAAATCAGAAACACCGATATACCATTTTGGAAAATAATTTTAATCTGCTACAGTAGATATTTTTAAATCCACCTGCTCAGCTATGTTACAATACACCTCAGTAACAGACTTGAATCCAGGCCTTCTCGTTCAGAGGTAGGAACACTATCACTGCAGACAGGAGACAAAATCTGCTACACTAAAATTACAACAAAACATGATTCTTGACAAGAACTTTCAGTTCACCAACACCAAATGGTTTTATTATTCACTAAATAAGATTACACTCAGTTATAAATGTAATACCATATATTATCTGAGAAACTGGGATGAGTTTTTTTTATTAGTAATTGAATCATACCAAGCTGAAGATTTCCTGGAAAATAGTCACAGACAGTATCTTCAATAAGAAGAAACAGACTACAATCACAGCACACAGAAAGTCTTACTCTTATATTGCATCTGTGTACAAAGTGCTTCAATTAATGTTGAATTAATTTGAAACGAACAAATGGATTAAGGCGGCAAAAATGGTGCCATAAAAATTTAGCCATAATGTGCTAAAAAGAAAACAGCATTAAGATGAATAGCAAATTGTTCTGTTTTATTAAAGTTACTTCAGCAGAATCAATATGATTTTATGATCATGATCATATTGAATGGTGGTGCAGTCTCGAAGGGCAGAATGGCCTACTCCTGCACCTGTTGTCTAAAACTCCTTGTATCCCTCTACACACTGAATGGAGACCCCAGTAATAAATTTCATCTCTATGCTCTAGAACAAAGATAAAAAGTTTCTAGAAAACATATGAAACGAAGTTGGCAACTTTGATGCCAGAATTTTACATTAAACCAATTTGCATTTTTTTACTACACTTAACAGCATCCTTCAATTTTCAGGGCAATAGTGTTCCACGAAAACACAATTTGTCACTTATAAATTTCAAAATTATACACTGCACATATACTTTAAAATTACCCTGTGATCATTCCAAAGGCACTACAACCAAAATGTTTGATAAATAGCACATTTGGCCGCAATCAAATACTAAGAAAATCAAGGATAGTCAATTCAGATCCCTTCCTGAAATATTCATGACAGGAAATACAATGAATGTGCAGAAACATACGAACATGCTCTGTCATGTGAACATCATGAATGATATATACTTGTAAAAATTAAACACATCATGCTCATTATGGTCATTCTTATCAAAGACTTCACTGATAAATTTTTTTGAACCTTTAGCATTGCAGTAGATGTGTTGTTATAGTGTAATTAGAAGTGGATTGTCAGCAAAATTACTACCATTAAACAGCAGCCAGACAGATGTTCAAAACATTATTTTGTTTCTGGAAAAAAAAGCTTTTAAGAGAAAGATTTACATAAATTGTGAGGGAAAGGCATTGTTTTTCAGCAAAATACTGACTATTGATCAAAGCAGTGCACAGGCAGATCTAACAGTGAGAGGGACCAGTTGCAAACATGATAAATTACAGGACCAGGGCGTGTCACGTCATCTCACATGCTAACAGGTTACAGTATTAAAATCAAAGGTAGCATTATCCATCTTCTTCAATAACCATGCAAAGATCTAAAAGTAGCCCATGTCCTTTGGATAATCGGGTAAAAGTGCTCATGCCAGATGTTCAGCCTCCAGCAAAAATGTAAAAATCAAAACGAGTTATTACATTTGTCATCTGAAAATTGATTTTTAATCTGCACTGTTACTCAAAAAAAAAAGTATCGGGTAAACTTGACGTATAAGTCCCATACATTAATCCACGCACAGCTGCTCCTTAAATAGAAAAATTATATGTTTTATGAACTGCCCTGCAATGGATAAAACGTAATAAGTGACATTTCCAAAAGAGCTCTGCAGTGCTCCCAATCTGATTTCTGACAGAGTTGCAATCATACCCCAATACCTTCCAAAGGGAGTTTTATTATGAAGCATCATCAGCTCGAATAACTCAAATACATTTTAAAAATGCTGTTTGTTTGTTTTTTTTAAGCGACACAACCCGGCCTGTCACCTGAGGATGATAATCCGATCAACCCAAGCCTGTTACTCACACTGAGGTCAAAGCCGGTCTGGGTGGTGGAGTGGGGAGTGTGGGTCCCAGGCAGAGGGCCTACATGAGAACAGCCTCCCAGCCAGCCAGCCAGCCAGCCAGTCCCCAGGGTGTGTGAAAACGCCAGCCCAAGTCTCATCACAAAGCGGCCCCTTCTCAGCAGCAGCGCCGGCACGCTCCTACCTCGAACCGCTGCCACACAGAATGTTACTGTAAACGAGTAGCGGCTAACCGCGCCGACGACTCCACTGATTCACCCAAGTCCCCCGCATGCGGGCCGACTGTCCGCCCTTTCGCTGTCGCTGTGGTAACGGCGAGCGACTCGGCCTCGGACCCCGCTGCGACTCCACACTGAGTGGCTTCAGGCGCTGAGCAGCCACCGCCTCCTGACCTCCGCCATTGGTTGTCACAGCACCGATTGTTGCCACAGCACAATGGGCCTCCCCGCCCCCACACGCAAAAACGAGACGCTGATTGTGACGCCATCGCGTCCACCTGACTCCGCCCACCATCCCAAACCCGGAAGAGGTGAGAGGCATGCGTATATCTGCCTCCCTTGTTCCTCCTGTCTCTGGGCATATACTGCGGTGTGTTCAGGTTGTTGCGAAAAGCTCCTCTAATTGGTGTCTGTTGTTTGTTTCGAATTAGATTTGTCTTGTGTTAAAAATGACGATGAACACATGTCGTTGTTGATTAGTCCGGAAAGGCAGTGTTGTGTAACATTACCGGGCACCCTTCCATCGATAAGAGGATGATGAACTGCACAGCAATGTGTAATGGTGCAGATGGGTGTTTCCATACAGTGTTGCTTTGCTGATGTTTGAAGACGCCTATCTGGCCATCGTGGCCACAGATCGTGGCCGAGGCCACAGATGTTCCCATTTTCCTCAACCAGCAGGTCATTAGATTAGATTAGATTACGTTACATTACATTACAGTGTGGAAACAGGCCCTTCAGGTCAACAAGTCCACACCGACCCGCCGAAGCGCAACCCACCCATACCCCTACATTTACCCTTTACCTAACACTACTGGCAATTTAGCATAGCCAATTCACCTGACCTGCACATCTTTGGACTGTGGGAGGAAACCGGAGCACCCGGAGGAAACCCACGTGCAAACTCCACACAGTCAGTCGCCTGAGGCGGGAACTGAAACCGGGTCTCAGGCGCTGTGAGGCAGCAGTACTAACCACTGTGCCACCGTGCTGCCCAACCGTGCCGCCATGTTTCCTAGGTGCAGCGATCGATGTCTAGGGGCCTTCATGTCATTGTTGTAGGCACTCCCGAAGCAGAGCTTTGCATGTTCCATTAGATCCAATTATTTCATCGTACAGAATGCTTACATCCCCCTTTCCATCCTGCGGAACAAAAAGAATGCAAGAGACACTCAATAGGTCTGGCAGCATCTGAGGAGAAAGACAAAAGTTGACATTCCAAATACAATTCCTGAAGAAGGGCTTATGCCCGAAACGTCGATTCTCCGGCTTCTTAGATGCTGCCTGACCTGCTGCGCTTTTCCAGCAACACATTTTTCAGTTCCAAATACAATACCACTTTTAAGGTTCTGCAAAAGAGTTGTACTAGATTCGAAATATTAATTTTGTTTCTGTCTCCTCAGACCTGCTGAGTTTCTTTAGCATTCTGTGTTTGTTAATAATTTCCAGAATGTGCAGTTTTTTTTTATTCCAGCCTGCGAACATACCCTGAATCAATGAGGCCACATATTTGAAGAGCACTAAGAAACTAAGCACAAAGCACCTCCTTTAAGAGTACTCTTACAGTTGTGATTTTGCTCTGCAGATATATCCATAAAGTCCCGCAGCCTGTAACAATGAAATTTGTTGAGCTTCTTTATAGCTTTAAGTTATCCACGTTTCATAGCCATGCAGCAAAGTGCTGAGATCAGTAACCTTGATCCCAACGATTAGATTGATGTTATGCATATTTGTGAGTCAACCACCCCATGTCTGTTTTGTATGATATTGGTCATCAAGGAAAAAAACAATTCGTTACCGTTTCAAGGAGGATATTGGAGGCCAAAGCATTTTAAAGAAGACCCTTCACAAAGGACGTATTAGGTCTACAGTGCAAAGCTCCGCAGTTATTTCCCTCAAAAATCGCTGGTGACATCAACGTTATATCACATGATCAGACTCTTAAAGTCCACCATACTTACACAAATACATCATGTTCTTCCCCCTTTACATCAGAGGTTTTTGCAATGAAAACATTTACAATCACGTACATATAACAGTATGTCAGATATTCCAACGAGGTAAAAACAAAGACTGCAGATATTCCAACGGATGACCATTCCTTGTGGTTTTTGCATACTTCAGGTGTCTGTCCATTTTTATCATTGGCTTTTCTGCCTAAACTCTTTTGTCCAAAAACGATTTATACTGGCTTTTCCATTTCATATTTAAAAGTGGTTGTTCTTTTCTCTTCAGTTTTTGTGTCATGTAATTCTTTGATAAATTGGTTCACCACCTGATTTACAATGGCAGTGCTTTAGAAGCCCTGTTTCACATGCATACTTTCCTGAGTTCTTTGGAGTGACTTGACAGTTTCTTTCTGAGATATTTAATATGTATGACTCTTGCTAATTCTTTTGTCATCCTTAAGCCCCTTCATAAAAGAATATGGCATAGAAATTTCACAGGTAAGTACAATCACTTATTTCCATCACCAAGTTCTTAAATTGCTTTGTAATTTCTGCTGTTTGTTCTTTCACTGACAATGAAGCTTTTAAATTGAGATTTTGGATATGGAAATTAATTTGCTAGCATCTGAAAGGGTCAGTTAGACTCGAAACGTCAGCTCTTTTAGATTAGATTACTTACAGTGTGGAAACAAGTCCACACCGACCCGCCGAAGCGCAACTCACCCATTCCCTACATTTACCCCTTTACCTAACACTACGAGCAATTTAGCATAGCCAATTCACCTGACCTGCACATCTTTGGACTGTGGGAGGAAACCGGAGCACCCGGAGGAAACCCATGCAGACACGGGGAGAATGTGCAAACTCCACACAGTCAGTCACCTGAGTTGGGAATTGAACCCGGGTCTCTGGTGCTGTGAGGCAGCAGTGCTAACCACTGTGCCACCGTGCCACCCTCCTTACAGATGCTGCCAGACCTGCTGAGATTTTCCAGCATTTTCTCTTTTGCATTCATGAGAAAGTATGCATTCAGAAGATCGATTTTCACCTTCTTTAACCTCTCTGCTCGTTAGTCATTTTGTGATTCCCGTGTTCCGATTTTGGGTGCTCAGACCTTAGCACTTGCTCTGTCAGTGCATTTGTCACAAGTACATTCTTCCTCATCTTCTTGTTTCAGATTGCAGATTGATAATTCAGCAACCCACTTGCTTTACTTCATGCTTGTCCATGGGCTGAATGTCTACAGTCCCCTTTTCCCACTCTGTGAGAGAAGCAGGCTTAGTAATCTGCCAACATAGAGTGGTGGTGTTACCTTCAGTTTCCTTGTTCTGCGGCACTTGTTTGAAAAGTACAGGAAGGTCATTAACTTTCAAGGAAGCACCAATTTGTTGGTCTCCAATATGACAAATATATCTTCCATTGCCCTCTAGTTCAAGTTTGTGAATATCCAGCTCAATGATATATCTTTTTGTTTCATTTTGTATTTGGCATGAGGCTGAACTTGAGTGGATTCTCTTGTTCATTGCACTGCTGCATCTGATCGGCTAATTTCACAATGCAGGATGGTCGATCAACTTCCCGAGTTTCTTCATTGTTAAGCTTTTACTTGAATGTCATCGACAAGGTTGCAATTGTCAGGTGAGCTCTTGATTATACATGGAGGAGAAAGTGAGGTCTGCAGATGCTGGAGATCAAAGTTGAAACTTTATTGCTGGAACAGCACAGCAGGTCAGGCAGCATCCAGGGAACAGGAGATTCGACGTTTCGGGCACAGGCCCTTCTTCAGGATTATACATGACCAACGTCACAGCTGTAGTGGTCACTGACAATCTTCATGAGCAGATTAATTATAAGGCTTAGTAAAGTGCTATCGTGGTTCAATTCATACTTCTTGTTTGGTTTGACTTCTGCTTCAACCTTTGGTCTAATTGCTGAATGTACTGATCTTGCTTTGCGACATTTTTCTTGATTCTCCTGCTTGATTTTCACTTTGAAAGATCTTTTTCGGGTTTCCCAGACCCCCATCAAAAACAATGGCACATTTTAGGTCAGTCTTGGAATATGGATTAGTGGTGCTGGAAGAGCACAGCAGTTCAGGCAGCATCCAAAGGAGCTTCGAAATCGACGTTTCGGGCAAAAGCCCTTCATCAGGAATAAAGGCAGTGAGCCTGAAGCGTGGAGAGATAAGCTAGAGGAGGGTGGGAGAAAGTAGCATAGAGTACAATGGGTGAGTGGGGGAGGGGATGAAGGTGATAGGTCAGGAAGGAGAGGGTGGAGTGGATAGGTGGAAAGGAGATAGGCAGGTAGGACAAAGTCCGGACACAGTCAGTGCTGTGTTGGAAGTTTGGAACTAGGGTGAGGTGGGGGAAGGGGAAATGGTATTTCCCCTCAATGCTATGGCTTAAATACTTAATGGAAGATTACGAAAAATTCACCATGTCTTTCCTCACTCCTCAGCCAAAATCTGCAATTCTCTGCAGAGTAGAATCTATATTGTCGATAGTTTTCTTATTTTTCCTTATGACATATGGGTTCATATTCCAAGTTCGCAGCCAGTTTTCTCCTCACGTTATATTTCAAGAAGGGGTATGCATGTTTAAAACAACAAGAATGTTTATTAAGAGGATGTTAACTCGACAAGACAGCAAGCTAAACAGAGTTGATTCTGTCCAAAATGGCTGACAATGTCATAATTGCATCATATGATAAGACTCTCAAAGTGACAGTCAATTGTAGACAAATACACAACAGTTGTTATGTATTGAGAGTGTGGTGCTGGAAAAGCACAGCAGGTTCAGGTAGCATCAGAGGAGAAGGAGAATCGACATTTCGGGCAAAATCCACATTGATGCCGTGGGGTTGGACGGTCCCGAGGTGGAAGATGAGGTGTTCTTCCTCTAGGTGTCAGGTAGTTAGGGAATGGTGATGGAGGAAGTCCAGGACCTGCATGTATTGGTGGAGTGAGAGGGGGAGTTGAAGTGTTTGGCCAGGGTGTGGTGGAGTTGGTTTGTGCAAGTGTCCCGGAGATGTTCTCTGAAGCGTTGTGCGAGTAGGCGTCCTATCTCCCCAATGTAGAGGAGACCGCATTGGGAGCAACGGATACAGTAAATGACATGTGTGGAAGTGCAGGTGAAACTGTGATGGATGTGGAAGGATGCTTTGGAGTCTTGGACGCAGGTGAGGGGGGAAGTGTGGGCCCAGGCTTGGCAATTCCTGCAGTGGCAGGGGAGGGTGCCGGGAGAGGTGGGTGGATTGGTAGGGGGCATGGACCTGACGAGGGAGTCGCAGAGGGAATGGTCTTTACGGAAAGCGGATAGGGGTGGGGAGGGAAATTTATCTCTGGTGATGGGGTCTGTTTGTAGGTGGCAGAAAGTTGTTATGTATTGACTGAAGCAGAAATTTCTAACAGCTCCTCGCAGGATGTTATTTAGTGTGACTAGGGGTGGAGGTGCAACACTTTGTGCCATGACCACAGTTATCTTGACACTTACAGCCAGGGAGAAGAAGATGCAGTCAAGAGAGAAAGAGAGAGATAGTCCATCATTCTTTGGAGCTGAATTTCTGTATGTGTGACTAGCACAGTATTATCCGTATGGAAGAGTTCTGATCAATGCATGGTGTATTTTTGTCCACATTGTCAGTCATAGTTCAGGTAAACTCTTTCCACATATATGCAGGACATAGTTCAGGTAAACTCTTTCCACATATATGCAGGATAGGCATAAGTCAGATTGTGGGCTAAGGCACAACCCTGTTTTACTTCATTCTACACTCTGAAAGTGGAGCCACCACACTGTAGACTTCAGTGCATGACATTGAAGGAGTAGATGAGACTATGGATAGCTAACTTTCTTTCAAATTGTTGTGGAATCATGTACTGCTGACAGTGATGAATGTCTCTATGAAAGCAAAGAGGTACATCCCACTCTGTGTCTTCCGTTGTACAGTTGAAACAAGGAAAATATTATAGCCTCAGTAGATCTAATGGCATAATAGAGGAGATGATGGTCTGGTGGTATTATCACTGGGCAATTAATCAAGAAACTCAGCTAATGTTCTGGCAACCGGATTTGAATCTCACTATGGGAGATGATGGGATTTGAATTTAAATTTTTTTGAAATCAAAAATTAGCAATCTACTGATGACTATGAAACCATTGCCGGTTGTTGGAGAACCCATCTGGCTCACTAATGACTGTCAGGGAAGGAATTTTGCCATCCTCACCTGTTCTGGTCTAGATGTGACTCCAGACCCACAGTATTGTGGTTGTCTCTCAACTCCCCTCTGAAATGGCCTAGCAAGCCACTCAGCTCAAGGGCAGCTAGGGACAAGAAATATTTGCTGACCAGCCAGCAAAGCCCATGTCCCACAAGTAAATTAAACAAAACAGAAACTGCACAGTGCTTCTCGATACACTCAGTCTGTAAGTTGGTGAAGTCTTTGAATTATGACCTCCTCCAAGATGCTAAAGAGTGAGAGACCTTTCAGTTGATGCCATCTCTATTGCCTTTGCTTTAGCATTGTATGATTATTTTTCAAGTATTCTGTGTGGAACAGACACCACTTTCTAGCAGAGAAGGCAAATGATCTTCAACATTTCAGCTGGCATTGCATATTTTAAGAAAACATTTGGCAAGTCTCATTCATAAGCAATCTTGAATTCTGTCAAAAGGCAAGGCATCATAATAAGTCCTGAGGTTTGAGGAGCTCAGCCCCTATTCAGATTGAAGATAATTGAGAATTGACCAACATCTGGCTGATATCTGGTTTGTTGGTATCAGAGATGATGTGATAATTTAGAAACTTAGCAAGTTGCTCAGGAAAAGTAATAGACTCCTTGAAGGATTGCCCATGTTGTTTGTCAATGTTTCATAATTTAGTTACTACCTCTGAAGAACATTAGAAGGAGTGAGTAACAGAGGACTACTAAACATGTTGGGGGAGGGGAGGAAGTTGACGGACAAAGCAACAAAAATCTACATTTGTTTTTGAAATAGTTGATGACTTTAATTTCCAACCCCATTATAGATAATGAGTTCCAGGTTATTGCTGTGACCTGAAATCTGTGTCCCTGTTGCCTTGTACCTTCAGCTAATGGGTACAACTTTCCTATGTCTATTTCATCTAAACTTCCAAAATCATGTCCACCTCTTTTAAATCTCTTGTTAATAAGAACTTGCTCTAAGGAGAACTTCTCCATGAGCGGCACGGTGGCACAGTGGTTAGCACTGCTGCCTCGCAGCGCCAGAGACCCGGGTTCAACTTCCGCCTCAGGCAACTGTCTGTGTGGAGTTTGCTCATTCTCCCCGTGTCTGCGTGGGTTTCCTCCGGGTGCTCTGGTTTCCTCATACAGTCCAAAAATGTGCAGGTTAGGTGAATTGGCCATGCTAAATTACCTGTAGTGTTAGGTGAAGGGGTAAATGTAGAGGAATGGGTCTGGGTGGGTTGCTCTTCGAAGGGTCGGTGTGGACTTGTTGGGCCAAAGGGCCTGTTTCCACACTGTAAGTAATCTAATCTAATCAATCTAACCTTGTAGCTACATTTCCCCATCCCTGGAAGTATTTCAGTAAATTCCCTCTGCAGCCTCCCAAGATCCTTAAAACTGCTCCGACACTGTAATGAAAATAAGTGGACACAACATTCTCATACTAATTTAACAAGCTTTATAAAGATTTAATATAACTTCCTTACTTTTATACTCAATACCTCAATTTATTAACCTGAGATTCCATGTGCTTGCTATTAACATATTCTGCCACCTTCAATGGTATATGCACATAAATTCTCCCAGTCCATCTGTTCACACTCTTAGGGACTATACCCACACTCCTCAGTATTAAATGCTATCAGCCAACTGTCTGCCTAATCTGTTGGCCAATCAGTCATGTTGTAGTCCTGGAATAGATAGACCGCAAAAGGAGGCCAGTTAGCCTATTGTGTCAGGATTGGCTATTTGCTGGAACAATTCAGCTATTGCCACTTCCATATCTTTTCAGCATAGCCCTGCAAGTTCTTCCTCTCCAGAAAATTGTCCAACATACCATTTGCCTACTACACCACCTACTACACCTGTGTGCTTATGTTCAGCGATTAGTGCTCGAGGATATTCAGGTTTCATTTCACCTCCTTTCTCAATCTGTTGCCATTCAGATAATAATCTGCCTGCCTGTTTTTGCTACAGTTGCTCACATTTATTCACATTATACTGCATTTACCAAATATTTGCCTACTTGTCCAAATTACACTGAAGCTTCTTCCACGCAGCATACTCTTCTACCCGGCTTTGTGTCATTCCCAAACTTAGACAAATGACATGTAGGTTCCTCATCTAAATCGGTATTATATATTGTGAATTGCTGCAAACCAAGTATTGTTCCTTGCAGTACCCCACTAGTCTCTGTCTGCCATTCAGAAAAAGACTGTTTATTCCTATGCTTTAGTTCCTGACACCAACAAATTCTCAATCTGTTTTAGGACATAGTCTCCAATCCATGCACTTTCATTTTACATGCTGTCTCTTTTGTGGGACCTTTTTGAAAGCCTTCTGAAAATACTGACTACCCCTCATCTACTCTGCTAGTTACATCCTCAAAATATTCTGGCAGATTTGTCAAACTCAACTTCCCATTCATAAACCTGTGTTGATTCTTTCTGATCCAGTCACTATTTTCTCTATGCTCTGCTCTTGCACCTTTTATAATGGACTCTAGCATTTTTCTCACTGCTGATGTCAAACTAACCAGTCTGCAATTCATAGTTTTCTCACTGACTCCCTTCTTAAGTAGCCAGGTTGCATTACCTACCCTCCAATCCATTGGAACTGTCCCAGCGTCTATAGAATTTATAAGATGACCATGAGCACATGCAGTGCTTCTGGGACCACTTCCTTAAATACTGTTGAATGAAGCTTATCAGGCCCTGTGGACCCCATGGAATTACAGAGACATGCAGGACAACTAAGAATAGAAATTGAATATACAAGTTTTTTAGTTTTTAGAAAGCACGGGCAAAAAGGAAAAGCAATGCTGAATAAAAACATGATTGCGAGGAAGAATATTAGCTTTGATGAATCTATTTGAGTTGATCTTAGAAAGACCAAAAGGCAGAATGTGATAGTAGGGGTTGTATATAGACTTCCAGATTATTGTAGTAGTATTATTGGCAGATGGTATTAAAAACAAAATTAGAGATGCAAGTAAGAATGGTATGGTTATAATTATGGGCAACTTCAATTTGCATATAGATCGAGCAAATTAGTAGCAACACACTATAGGAAGACTTTCTGGAGGATATGTGGGATAGTCTTATGAATAAACATAGACTCATAGAGATGGACAGCACGGAACAGACCCTTCAGTCCAACTCCCCCATGCTGACCACATATCTTAACCTAATCTAGTCCCACCTGCCAGCACCCGGCCCACATCCCTCTAAACTCTTCCTGTTCATAAACCCAACCAGATGCCTTTTAAATGCTGCAATTGTACCAGCCTCCACCACTTCCTTTGGCAACTCATTCCATACACACACCACTCTCTGCATGAAAAAGATGCCCCTTAGGTCCCTTTTATATCTTGTCACTCTCACTGTAAACCTATGCCCTCTAGTTCAGGACTCCCCTATTCCAGGGAAGACACTTTGTCTATTTATCCTATCCTCATGATTTTGTAAACTTCTATAAGGTCACCACCCAGCCTCCGATACTCCAGGGAAAACAGTCCCAGCCTAATCAGCCTCTCCCTGTAGCTAAAATCTTCCAACCCTGGCAACATTCTTGTAAATCTTTTCTGAACCCTTTCAAGTATCACAACATCCTTCTGATAGGAAGGAGACCAGAATTGAATGCAATATTACAAAAGTGGCCTAACCAATGTCCTGTACAACCGAACATGACCTCCCAACTCCTGTACTCAATACTCTGACCAATAAAGGAAAGTATACCAAACACCACCTTCACTATCCTATCTACCTGTGATTCTACTTTCAAGGAGCTATGAATCTGCACTCCAAGGTCTCTTTGTTCAGCAACACTCCATAGGACCTCACCAATAAGTGCATAAGTCCTGCGCTGATTTGTTTTTCCAAAACGCAGCACCTCGCATTTATCTAAATTCAACTCCATCTGCCACTCCTCAGCCCATTGGCCCATCTGATCAAAATTCATTTATACTCTGAGTTAACCTTCTTCGCTGTCCACTACATCTCTAATATTGGTGTCAAATGCAAACTTACTAACTATACCTCTTAAGCTCACATCCAAATCATTTATATAAATGATGATAAGCAGTGGACTCAGCACCAATCCTTGTTGCGCACCCTGACCACAGGCATCTAGTCTGAAGAGCAACCCTCCACACCACCCTCTGTCTTCTACCTTTGAGCCAGTTCAATAAACTCAATCACGTTCATGAGACATGATTTCTCACGCACAAAGCCATGCTGACTATCCCAAATCTGTCCTTGCCTTTCTAAATACATGTAAATCCTGTCCCTTAGGATTTCCTCAAACAATTTGCCCACCACCAATATCAGACTCACTGGTCTAAAGTTCCCTGGCTTATCCTTACCACTCTTCTTAAACAGTGGCACCACTTTAGCCAATCTCCAATCTTCTGGCACCTCACCTGTGACCTTCGATGATACAAATCACTCATCAAGGGGCCCAGCAATCACTTACTTAGCTTCCCACAGAGTACTAGGGTAAACCTGATCAGGTCCTGGGGATCTATCCACTTCTTTGTGTTTGAAGACAGCCAGCACCTCCACCTCTGTAATATGGACATCTTTCAAGATGTCACTATTTATTTCCCTACATTCTATATCTTCCATGTCCTTCTCAACAATAAAAACTGATACAAAATACTTGTTTAGTATCTCCTGTGGCTCCACACATGAGCTGCCTTGCTGATCTTTGAGGGGCCCTATTCTCTCCCTAGTTACCTTTTTGTCCATAATGACTTTATGAACACCCTTTGGATTCTCCTTAACCCTATTTGTCAAAGCTATCTCATGTCCCCTTTTTGCCCTCCTGACTTTCCTCTTAAGTATACTTCTACTGCCTTTATACTCTTCTAATGATTCTCTCAATCTCTCCTGTCTATTCCTGACATATGCTTCCTTCTTTTTCTTAACCAAAACCTCAATTTCTCTCATCACCCAGCATTCCCTATACCTACCAGCCTTTCCTTTCACCCTAACAGGAATACACTGTCTCTGGAATCTCGTCATCTCATTTCTGAAGGCTTCCCATTTTCCAGCCGTCCCTTTACCAGCAAATATCTGCCCTCAATCAGCTTTTGAAAGTTTTTGCCTAATACTATAAAAATTAGCCTTCCTCCAATTTAGAACTTCAACTTTTAGATCTAGTTTATTCTTTTCCATCATTATTTTAAAACGTTTAGAATTATGGTCGCTGGCCCCAAAGTGCTCCCCCACTGACACCTCAGTCACCAGCCCTGCCTTATTTCCCAAGAGTAGGTCAAGTTTGCACCTTCTCTAGTACGTACATCCACATAGTGATTCAGAAAATTTTCTTGTACATACTAAACAAATTCCTGTCCATCTAAACCCTTAACACTATGGCAGTTCCAATCTATGTTTAGAAAGTTACAATCCCCTACCATAACCACCCTATTATTCTTGTTGAGGAACTAAAGAAAAGGCCATTCTTGGTTGTTTACTGTGTAATGACAAAGGAATAATTGATAATTTAGTTGTTCATGGGTCCTTAGGAAAGAATGACCATATTTTGACAAAATTCTTTATTAAAATGGAGAATGATGTCGTTGTTTCTGAGACTAGAATCCTGAACTTAAATAAAAGACATTGTGATGGTATGCAGTGCGAGCTAGCTATGATGAAATGAGAATCAGTGTTTAAAGGGATGTTGGTAGATAGGCAATGACAAACATTTAGGGAATGCATGGACAGACAGCAAAAGTTAATCATGCCAGGGTGGCATAAAAATAAGATGGGAAATGTAGTCAGACCATGGCTAAGGGAGGGGATGGAGGTGGCGTAGTGACTTGAACTCAATTTTTTTAAAAAATTTGGAATTAAGAGTCTATTGATGACCATGAGTGCATTGTCGATTGTCGGACAAAACACATCTGGTTTGTTAATGTCCTTTCAGGAAGGAAACTGCCTTCCCTGGTCTGGCCGACATGTAATTCCAACCCATTGCAATGTGGTTGATTCTCAACTGCCCTCTGGGCAGTTGGAATGGGTAATAAATGCTAGCCTCACCAGGGATGATCTCATCCTGTGAATGAATTAAAAACAAAATTAGAGATAGTATTAAGTCCATTAAGAGACCTATAAATTAGCCATAAAAACATTAATCCTGAGGACTGGGAATGTTTAGATTGCAGCAAAGGGATACAAAGAGACTGATTAGAGCATAAGATATAGGAGCAGAATTAGGCCATTTGGGTCATTGAGTCTGCTCCACCATTTCAATATGACTGTCATGTTTCTCAACCCCATTCTCCTGTCTTCTCCTTAATTCCCTTATTAATCAATAACCTAATTTCAGTTCAAAAGGGTCATCCTTCATTCTGAGGCTGTGCCCTCAGGTCCTCGTCTTTCCCGCTTTTGGGAACATTTTCTCCATGTCCATGCTGTCTAAACTTCTACTATTCCATAAATTTCAATGAGATTCCTCCTCATACTTCTTATCTTCAATATGCACACACCCAGACTTTTCAACTGCTCCTCATATGACAAACGCTTCACCCTGGGATCATTTTTGTAAACTTCCTCTCGTATATTGAGTTGTAACTATTTTTAGTCACTCTGCAGTGCCATGTCTCTGTAATCCCAGTATATCATGTCTGTTTAGATCTATTTATGCAATAAGTTAATTTATTTTGTCGCAAAATCACTGCATTTAAAGATACATAGACCTGAAGCTTGTGTTTTTGGCATTCGTAGTCCCGTTTGCCATGGCCCTGCTCAATTCTATCGGTTGAATTGTCTTTGTTCTTACCTATGTTATGGTAACAATGTGTTACACGACCACTGGCTAGTCACCCTCTTCGCCAAAATGAGGACTGCAGATGCTGGAGATCAGAGTCAAGATTAGAGTGGTGCTGGAAAAGCACAGTAGGTCAGGCAGCATCAGCGGAGCAGGAAAATCGACGTTCGGGCAAAAGCAAACAATTTCAATTTTCCTGCTCCTCGGATGCTGCCTTACCTGCTGTGCTTTTCCAGCACCATGCTAATCTTGACCCTGTTCACCCTCTTACTTCAGAATGCCCTGTAGATGCTCTGAGACATCATTGACTCTAGCACCTGAAGACAACATAACATTCTGCAGTTTTGTTTGTGGACACAGAAATACTTGTCTATCCTTTTTCCAGTTCCATCCCTATTACTATCACATTCCCACTCTTTATCATCCTCTCCTGTGCATCAGAGCCAACTGTGATGCAATGAATTTGGTTGCTGCCATTTTTGTCTGAGAGGTTATTTGCCCCTAGCAGTATCCAAAGCGTTTACATCTGCCTAGTCCTCTTACTCTATCTAGTGGTCACCCATTCCTTTGCTTCCTGTGGAATCTTAGCCTGTGGAGGCTCCACTTCTTTACATGCTATTCTCTCTATTCACAGTGTTCTCACCCTCATGGATCCTCTTCAGTGACCTGAGCCCTGCAAATCGGGCTGGAGACACTTCCTCCACATCTGCTAGTCCCAGGTACTGGGACCAATGCTTGACTTCTCACATAGAATATGAAGAGCACATCATGGTCTTGAACCCTCTTTCCACCTTTTATACTTTTCATTTAAACGCTTGAATTGCCCTTAAACTCAAATAATATTAATTCTGAAATCCTTCCATCCTTGATTTCTGAACTATAGCCCTTATGTACTTTAACACAAAATAAGACTTTAAAAAGTATCAGCTATGAAAGTTACTCCCTTTACCTTAACTTTAGTCTCCTCTTTTTCTCTGACGTTAACTTATTCCTGTTGCTTCTCAGTCAATTCCTTAATAATACGTTTATTACCATTTGATCATTTTAAAAAAACCTCCTTTAAGACAGCTTCCCTTAGTTTCGTTGTTCTAGTTGATTTAATTACAGTACATCTTAAGTAATTTAACAGAATTAGAATAAGAATTATGCTAAGTTCTGATTTTTGCCAATAGTAGACATTTGATAAGGTTAACTGCGAAATTGAGTTCTCAATCAAATAAAAATATTGCATCCAATAACCTGAGTTTTTAACATAAAAATTAGAGTCCATCTACTAGAAATAGATTATTGGAAGCAATTATTTGATGTTATTCTCATAAAAGTGAAGCAAATAGAAGCACTAAATAAATATTGGAACTGTAGACATTCACTGGCTCAGCAGAGACTCAAAGATTTCATTCTTTCATAATGTCTTGCCTTGCTGAAGCCTGCCAACATTCACTCTTCTTGGCTGGAAAATGTAACCTGTTTCAGTGTGTCCCTCACTTCGAAAATAAATATATGTCTGTATATATTTTGATAATTTGTAAATCTGTTCCACTCGTGGTCATAAGAATCTTGTACTGACTGATGTGCCAGGAGTTGGCAGCATCACCGTTCTAACTATAGGTAGCACATAAGAAGTAGCTCATTCACACCAGTTGCTTACAGATATCTTATTACTTTCTGGGATCAATCTGGGGCGAGTTAAATGCTGCTTAAAGTTTCACTAAAGAGGCCAAGTGAGGCTCTGAAGCACGATCCTTATTTTGCTGTTGAAGCTCCTGGATCTATGTAAGCCATCCACATTACTCTTCTCCCAAATAAATGACCTGATCAAAAACAACTGAATGGAGATCTTTACAATGGTGCTTGATTCCCAAAAGGATTAAGGATTTATTGATATTTATTAGTACCCTGAAAGCTTGATGAATTAAACTATTAAGATTTTTTTTGTCTTGGCAAGGATAGCAGAACTTTGTAGCAATGGCATTGTCAGTGTAATGAGTAGTATTTTTGAGTTCAGGACAATATTCATACAGAGTATACACATTTCTGATGCTGGCTACACCAAATGCCATTTTGGGTAGGTGGTTAGCCATGAATGCTGGGATCATGCACGGGAACTATACAAATTAGGCAAATCGTGACATTAATTCATTATATTCATTTGACTGTAGAGGTGTGATTTTTTCAACCTGACCCATCCATCTAAAGCACTTTATGAATCTTGTAAACTGAACACTCTTTCATCAGGGGAAATCCCCTTCCAACCAATGCTGTTTAAACAGATCATTAACTACTTTCAGTTTAGTTATAGATTGAATTCTATTGATGGTTGATCAATTAGAAGTTGGTATTGCTACGGTCAAGTTAGGATTAGGGGGTGATGGATTGATTCATTGTTCTATCATTCCACTGACCATAACAAATCTTGAATTTAAAAAGATTAAATTTTCAATGATATGTTGATTGCACATAACTCAGTATGAGAAACAGCCAACTGATTTCCTTAGGTTAACTTCCTTTCCTTATATCAATTTTACAAATAATGTTGCAAAAAAAAGAAGCAAAAAAGAAAAACATTTCTAACAAAAGTGAAAAATTGTGACTATGAACAGCTACTCTTCTGGAAAGATAATACACATACAATTTCTTCCAATCCAAAAGAAAATATGAAACTCTGCAGATTGTTATCTTAAAAAGTATTTTGGTCAAGTAAAGATTAAATTCAGAAAAAAAAAACATTCACAGATTGTCCAAATGCTGATCAGTAGTAGCCAAAATGACTTTCCACAAAAAGCTATTGACACAGGAGGTTCTTCTGAAACACTTATGGCTGATTGGATCCTAGTTATCTTGAGAGTCTGCTGTAGTTTCAGAATTCTCCTTTATAAACTCACTTTTGCAGTTAGGATATCATCCCATGGCTTTTCAACTCACAAACTTTGATGATAAGAGTTTCAGAGAACTAGAGAGAAGCCAGAGTCTGTTGTCCTTGTGGCAAGTTCTCTCTGACTGTGTGTGCTCATACCAATGTACTTTACACTCATACACTGGGTCATATGACCTCTCTTGGAAAGTGTTATAGGTTCAGTGATTCTAGTCAAGCAGCTTGTGTTCTGTGTAAATGCAATGGTTTTGCTGCTGTTGCCAGTACATTTTGTTTTGCTTTTGGAAAGTGTTCCCTTTATAACATTAAACAGATATGTATGAGAATATTATAATTTAATGTTTCAGATAATACCACTTCATAACTGTATTGCTGCAATATCTGGCAAAATCTATGGGCAGCGGTGCAGCATACCATGAAGATTTTGTTTCTCCTTCAAAAGTTCTGCTCTGGCCATAGAAGCTGTAATTTCTGTTCCTGTTAGCAGTGAGAATAAGCAGAATTGACACAGAGGAAGACAGGCTGATGGAAGGGTGATGAGAAGGAGTGGGATAGGCTTCACTTTTGATGGAGATACCCAGGAGTTTCAGAGAACACTCTTGGACTCAGTAATAAACTTCATGGTTAAGTCTCCATTTCTCCAAGGAGAGACTGTCTGAAATCTGCCACTGTAACAGACAAACCAGCAGCATTACAACAGAATGAGAACAACTTTGTGCCAATGGTAAGGTATTGTGACCATGAACCTGAGTGATTGATTTGATTTATTGTCACGTGTATTTAAGTACAGTTAAAAAACTTTGTTTACGAGCAGTAGATGCAGATTATAGTAATTAAGAACATGCAGATCAGGGTGAAAAAAAAATTTGTGATAGAGTAAGGCATAGAGGTTACATCGCATGGGATGTGTGCGAGGCCAGATCAGCATTATTTGAAATTAGCGAGTTCATTCATCAGTCTGTTAATGGCAAGGAAGAAGAGTTCTTGAATCTGCTGGGAATTGTGTTCAAGCTTCTGTATTTTCTAGGAGAAAGAGAGTGTAGTGCTGGAAAAGCACAGCAGGTCAGGCAGCATCCGAGGAGCAGGAGAATCTACGTTTCAGGCATAAGCCCTTTATCTGTATTTTCTGCCTGATGGAAGAGGTTGTAGGAGAGCATTACCAGGATGGGAGGGGTGTTTGATGATGTTAGCAGTCTTTCTGTGGCAACAAGACATATAAATGGAGTCCATGGATGGGAGGTTGGCTTCCGTGGTGGCCTGGGTTGGCTAGGGTTGACCTGGTACTTTCTTATAGCCCTGAGCAGAGCAGTTGCCATACCAGGCCTTTACGCACTTGGACAGTATGTTTTCTATGGCGCATCTGTAAAAGTTGATGAGGGTCCTTATAGACATGCCAAATTTCCTGAGCTGCCTGAGGAAGAAGAAGCATTGTTGTGCCGTTTTGACCAAGGCACCTATGTAGGACATCCAAGACAGGTTGTCGGTTATTGTTGCTCCCACGAACTTGATACTCTCAAACTTCTCAGCTTTGACTCTGTTAATGAAATGGGGGCTTGTTCTCCTCTTTTCTTTTTCTGAAGTCAATGATCAGTTCTTTTGTTTTGCCGATATTGAAAGGGAACTTGTTATCATTGCACAATGTCATCAAACCCTCCATGTCCTTTCTGTATTCTGACTCATGGTTGTTTGATATCAGTTCTATGACAGTGGTGTCATCAACAAATTTGTAGATGGCGCTCATTTGGAATTTGGCTACACAGTCATGGGTGTACAGGGAGTACAGTAGGGGGCCAAGAATGCCCCCTTGTGTGACTCCAGGGTTCTTTGCCTCAGGCTGCTTCCAGGCTGACGTAGGTGATATCACTAACACCTCACCATTCATAATTATCTACTTTTGTGCAAAGGTCAATGCTGCTCTGCTTAGAATAAGAGGAGAATACATTGTGTGCTGTCGTTCAGAGAGAAGCAGGTAGGACAAAACAACTGAAATAAAACAAAGAACTGTGGACGTTGGAAATCTGAAACAAAAACAAATTGCTGGAGAAACTAGGCAAGTCTGGCAACATTTGCTGAGGGAAAGCAGAATTTTGTTTTGGGCCCAATGACTCCTCTTCAAAACAGCAGCAGGTATACTGTCTTTTTCTAAACCACCACAATGTGAGCAGTATATGACAAGAACCATCTTGTCACATGGAATATCATTGAACAGACCAATTCATATGACTATACAGCTCTGGAAGCCCTGCAGTACTTGCCAGAATGGGTATTACACTCTGCTAGCCATCCACTACGTCCTGCATCACCTCATATCAAGACATATGGCTCCTAGGCACTAAAGAATATGGCAACCAGTTAAAGATGCAGAGGGAGAGGAGGAGGAGGGAAGAGGTAACCAACATGGCCCTGTACTACTCAGGCTGTCTGTGACTGCACATCCAACTTCCAGTGAACAGAGCCCTAATTCCTATTCACAAACAGTCACATGTTCCCACTTATTGCCCATAGCAGCCTCTTGGCCGCAATGATGAACTAAGAAGAACTATTTCTGAGGAAGAGCTATTAGACTCGAAACTTAAACTCTGTTCTCTATCTTAAGATGCTACCAGACTTACTGAGATTTTCTAGCCCTATTTCCCTTTTTAATTTACAGGTCTGGCAACATCTGTGGAGAGAGAAAAAGAGTTAAAAGTCTGTAACACCCTGAGACGTAGGAGCAGAAGTAAATAATTCAGCCCATCAAGTCTGCTGCAGCATTTAATAAGATTATGGCTGATCTGACAATCCTCAACTCCACTTTCCTGCCTTTTCCCTGTAGACTTCTACTATATCACTTAATGATTAAAAATCAATCTATCAGTCTTGAATATGTTTAATGACCCCGCCTGTACAGCACTCTGCAGCAAAGAATTTCACCTTCTCCTGAGAGAAGAAATTCCTCCTCATCTCTGTTTTAAATGTGTAACTCCTTATTCTGAGATTATGCCCTCTGGTCCTCGTTTCTTTGATAAGGAGAACAACCTCTCTGCATCTACTCTGTCAAGTCCCATAAGAATGTTACATGTTTCAATAAGGCTACCTGTCATTCTTCTAAATCCCAATAAGTACAGGCCCAGGCCCAATGACTCAACCTCTCCTCACAAGGCTCTCCATACCTAGTGTCAGCCTAGTAGACCTTCTGTGGACTGCTTCCAAAGCCAATGTATCTTTCCTGGGATAAGGAACCTAAATTTTTTCATAATATTCCAGCTGTGGTCTGACTAGTGCCTTGTACAGTTTTATCAAAATCTCCTTACTTCTTTACTCCATTACAGGGTATTACAGCTGAATAAAGGCAACAACAGAAGCATGAGGGAGGAGCTGGTAAAATTGACCTGGAGAGGCACCTAGTAGGAAAGACAGTGGAACAGCAATGGCAGGGATTTCTAGGAGTAATTCAGGAGACACAGCAGAGAGACACACCAAGGAAAAGAAACATGGTACAGGGAGGATGAGGCAACCATGGCTGACTAAGGAAGTCAGGGACATCATAAAAGCAAAATGGAAAGCATATAATGTGGTGAAGGGCAGTGAGAAACCAGAGCATTGGGAAGCTTACAAAGACCAATAGAGGGCAACAAAAAAAGAAATAAGGAAGGAGAAGATTAAAATGAGGTTAAGCTAGCCAGTAATATAAACAATAACTGTAAGAGTTTCTTTAGATATATAAAGGGCAAAAGAGGGACAAAAGTGGACATTGGACCACTGGAAAATCAGGCTGGAGAGACAATAGTAGGGAGTAAGGAAATGGCTGAGTAACTGAATAATTACTTTGCATCAGTCTTCATGGTGGAAGACATGAGTAATATCCCAAAAATTCAAGAGAGTAAGGGGACAGAGCTGAGCATAAATGGCCATCACCAAGGAGAAAGTGCTAGAAAAACAGAATGGCCTGAAGGTGGATAAATCATCTGGACCAGATGGACAACACCCCAAGAGTTCTAAGGGAGATAGCTGAAGAGATAGTGGAGATGTTATTGGTGATCTTTCAGGAATCACTGGAGTCGGGGAGGGTCACAGCAGACTGGAAAACTGCTATCATAACACCCCTGTTTAAAAAGGGTGTAAGGCAAAAGACGGAAAATTACAGACTGATTAAAAAATTCAATCATATTATGATCACTGCTTCCTAAGGGTTCCTTCACCTGAAGCTCCTCACCTTTCAGATAGCTAACACTTTGTACATTCTGCATTATTTAAAAATTAAAGGTTTATTCTATGTCCGAATGAACAGGAATCACTTTGGCATGAAGATCTGTGGTACCAAGCAGGCTAGATATAAGATAAGAAATAAATAGAGTCATACAGCTGTATGGAAACACACCTTTCAGTCCAACTTGTCTGTGCCAACCAGATTACCTAAATTAATGTCATCCCATTGCCAGCATTTGGCCTATATCCCTCTAAACACTTCCTATTCATATGCTCATCGAGGTGCATTTTAAATGTTGTAATTGTACCAGCCTCCACCACTTCCTTTAGCAGCTCATTCCACACATGCACCACCCTCTGTGTGAAAACATTACCTCTTAGGTCTCTTTTAAATCAATCTCTTCTCACTTTAAAACTAACCTCGGTCGTGGGAAAGATACTGGAATCCATTGTGAAGGATGAGATTTCTGAATACTTGGAAGTGCTTAGTAAAATAGAGCAAAGTCTGCATGGTTTCATCAAGGGGAAGTCATGCCTAGCAAATCTGCTAGAATTCTTTGATGAAGTAATGAGCAGGTTAGACCAAGGAGAGCCAATGGATGTTATCTACCTGGACTTAAAGAAGGCCTTTGACAAGGTGCCACAAAGAAAGCTACTGAGTAAGATGGTGTTAGAAGCAAGGTGCTAGCATGGATAGAAATCTGGCTGTCTGGCAGAAAGCAGAGGGGAGGGAGAAAAGGATCCTTCTCAGGCGCCATCAGTGACAAGTGATGTTCCACAAGGTCTATACTCGTTAAAGTTTATATGGATGAGGGGGAGCTAATTGAAACTTACAGATGGTGAATGACCTGGACAGAGTGGTTGTTTGGAAGATGTTTTTATTGGTGGGAGAGACTAGGACCTGAGGGCAGAGGTTTAGAGCGAAGGGAAAACGTTTTAGAATGGAAATAAGGAGAAACTTCTTCATCCAGAGAGTGGTGAATCTATGGGATTCATTGTCACAGAAGGCTGTGGAGGCCAGGTCATCAAGTATACTCAAGACTGAGATAGATAGCTTCCTAATTGTCAAGGGGATCAAAGGTTACTGGGAGAAAGTGGGAGAGGAGCTTATCAGCCATGATTGAATGGTGGAGCAGACTCGATAGGCTGAATGGTTAGATCAGAGTGTTGCTGGAAAAGCATAGCAGGTCAGGCAGCATCCGAGGAGCAGGAAAATTAACATT
>NC_057710.1:56449323-56466655 GCF_004010195.1 Chiloscyllium plagiosum | reverse complement strand
ACTGGTGAAGTCCACATTGATGCACCGGAGTTGAAGTGTTCCGAGGCGGAAGATGAGGCGTTCTTCCTTCAGGCGTCAGGTGGTGAGGGAGCAGCAGTGGAGGAGGCCCAGGACCTCCATGTCCTCGGCAGAGTGGGCGGGGGAGTTAAAATGTTGGGCCACGGGGCAGTGGGTTGATTGGTGCAGGTGTCCCAGAAATGTTCCCTAAAGCGATCTGTGAGGAGGCGTCCAGTCTCCCCAATGTAGAGAAGACCGCATCGGGAGCAATGGATACAATAAATGATATTGGTGAATGTGCAGGTAAACCTTTGGGTGTGGAAGGCTCTTTTAGGGCCTTGGCTGGAGGTGAGGGAGGAGGTATGGGCGCAGGTTTTGCAATTCCTGCAGTGGCAGGGGAAGGTGCCAGGACAGGAGGGTGGGTTATTGGAGGGCATGGACCTGACCAGGTAGTCACGGAGGGAACGGTCTTTGCGGAAGGCGGAAAGGGATGGGGAGCGAAATATATCTCTGATGGTGGAGTCCGTTTGGAGGTGGCAGAAATGTCGGTGGATGATGTGGTTTATGCGAAGGTTGGTGTGATGGAAAGTGAGGACCACGAGGATTCTGTCCTTGTTACAGTTGGAGGGGTGGTGTTTGAGGGTGGAGATGCAGGATGTGGATGAGATGCGTTTGAGGGCATCTTCAACCATGTGGAGGGAAATTGTGGTCTCTAAAGAAGGAGGCCATCTGACGTGTTCTGTGGTGGAACTGGTCCTCCTGGGAGCAGATACGGTGGAGGCGGAGGAATTGGGAATACGGGATGGCATTTTTGCAAGAGGTAGGTGGGACGAGGTGTAATCCAGGTAGCTATAGGAGTCGGTGGGTTTGTAAAAAAAATGTCACTATCAAGTCGGTCGTCATTAATGGAGATGGAGAGGTCCAGGAAGGGGAGGGAGATGTCAGAGATGGTCCAGGTGAATTTAAGGTCGGGTGGAATATGTTAGTGAAGTTGATGAACTGCTCAACCTCCTCGCGGGAGCACGAGGTGGTGCCGATGCAGTCATCAATGTAGCGGGGAGTGATGCTTGCGTAACTACAGAAGATGGACTGTTCTACGTAGCCGACAAAGAGACAGGCATAGCTGGGGACCATATGGGTGCCCTTTGGTCTGGAGGAAGTGGGAGGATTTGAAGGAGAAATTGTTTAGGGTGAGGACCAGTTCAGCCAAACGAATGAGAGTGTCAATGGAAGGGTACTGTTGGGGATGTCGGGAGAGGAAGAAATGGAGGGCTTGGAGGCCCTGGTCATGGAGGATGGAGGTATAGAGGAATTGGATGTCCATGGTGAAGATGAGGTGTTGGGGGCCGGCAAAGCAGAAGTCTTGGAGGAGGTGGAGAGTGTGGGTGGTGTCTTGAATGTATGTGGGGAGTTCCTGGACTAGGGGAGATAGGACAGTATCGAGGTAGGTGGAGATGAGTTTGGTGGGGTAGGCTGAGACAATGGGTCAGCCAGGGTGGTCAGGCTTGTCAGGCTTGTGGATCTTGGGAAGGAGGTAGAACCGGGCAGTGCGGGGTTCCCGGACTATGAGGTTGGAAGCTGTGGGCGGGAGATCTCCTGGGGCGATGAGGTTCTGTATGGTCTGGGAGATGATGGTTTGGTGATGGGGGGGTGCGGGTCATGGTCGAGGAGGCAGTAGGAGGAGGTGTCTTCGAGTTGACGTCTGGCTTCAGCAGTGTAGAGGTCAGTGCGCCAAACTACCACTGCATCCCCTTTATCTGCTGGCTTGATGGTGAGGTTGGGATTGGAGCAGAGGACTGCGCGTTGTGAGGGTGAGAGGTTGGAGTGGGGGAGGGGAGAGACAAGTTGAGGTGGTTAATGTCTCGGCGGCAGTTGGAAATGAAGAGATCAAGGGCGGGTAATAGGCCAGCGCGGGGTGTCCAGGTGGATGGAGTGTGTTGGAGGTGAGTGAAGGGGTCCTCGGAAGGTGGGCGAGAGTTCTGATTGAAAAAGTAAGCTCAGAGGCGGAGGTGGTGGAAGAAGTGTTCGACGTCACAACACGTATTAAATTCATTAATGTGTGGACAGAGGGGGATAAAGGTAAGGCTTTTGCTGAAGACTGATCGTTCGTCCTCAGTGAGGGGAAAATCTGGAGGGATGGTGAAAACTCGGCAGGGCTGGGCCTATCACCTCCATCCCCACGCCCATTCACCTATTGTACTCTTTGCTACCTTCTCCCCAGCTCCCCCACCGACTTATCTCTCCACCCTTGAGGCTCCCTGCCTCCATTCCTGATGAAGGGCTTTTGCCCGAAACGTCGATTTTCCTGCTCTTCGGATGCTGCCTGACCTGCTGTGCTTTTCCCATAACAGTCTAATCTAAACTCTGGTTTCCAGCATCTGCAGTCCTCACTTTTGCCTCGATAGGCTGAATGGCCTAACTTCTGCTTCTATGTCTTATGGTTTTAGGTCTAAGAGTGAGGGAAGGGTAAGGGGGAAGATAAGACATTCTTGCTTGCATCAGCTGCAGCTTTTAAATCAGTAGATATTGTCTGATGAGGGGGCAATGGTATGAGGGAAGGAGATTGTCTGAGTCAATCTCTACATTTGCTGCTTTTAAGCCCCAGTATTGATTATGGATTTTCTGCAAAGATACTGAGCTTCATCTCTCCCCATTGAAGGAGCCTTCCCCCCCTAATCAGTTCCTGCCACCTATGGTTCTGCAAGAGAAAAGGAAGGTGTTAATGTGGTACAGCCTGTTTGTGTGATGTTACTGACGGAGTATTGAAACAGTGAGATGTTTGTGTGAGGCTTGTAACAATGCTAAATACATAAAGGTGATGTGAAGCTCTAATGTTCTGTGTTGTAATTGATGATTCTGTCATGTGAATCCCTTACTGCAAGACATTCAGGTCTTCAGAACTACACGTCTGGCATTAAGTGCAAAGGCTATCTACTCATACCACTTCACATTATGTGAACTGTTGCATTTTGGTGGGGCAGGACTTATACATTTAATTGTAAGATCCTGGGGAGTATTGCCGAACAAAGAGACCTTGAGAATGCACGTCCATAGTTCCTTCAAATTGGAGGTGAAGATAGATAAGATAGTGAAGAAGGCATTTGGTACACTTGCCTAAATTGTTCAGTGCATTGTGTACAGGAGCTGGGAGGTCATATTGCGGCTGTACAGGACATTGGTTAGCCACTTTTGGAATACTGTGTGCAATTCTGGTGTCCTGCTATAGGAAGATGTGATGAAACTTGAAAGGGTTCAGAAAAGATTTACAAGGATGTTACCAGGGTTGGAGGCGGGGTACGAGGTTAAGTTAAAGGGAGCCGCTGAATAGGCTGGGGCTGTTTTCCCTGGTGCTTTGGAAGCTGAGTGGTGACTCTGAAGAAGTCTATAAAAATCATGAGGAGCATGGGTAGGGTGAATAGTCGAGGTCTTTTTCCCAGGGAGGGGAGTTCAAAACTAGAGGGTATAGGTTTATGGTGAGAAGTGCAATATTTTTCATGCAAGGGTGGTGCATGCATAGAATGAGCTGCCTGAGGAAGTGGTGGAGATGAGTAAAATTACATTTACAAGTCATCTGGATGGGTATATGAATAGGAAGGGTTTGGAGGGATTTGGGCTAAATGCTGGCAAAAGGGGCTCAGTTCATTTAGTCTATTTGGTCAGCATGGATGAGTTGGACTGAAGGGTCTGTTTCTGTGCTGTACATCTCTTTGACTTTATGACCCTAAAATGTCTCCAGCTGACCTATGAATAGAAAACCTTTTCCTTCTATCCACCTCCTGCATCAAGTACTCCAGGGCTGGAGGAAACAGGAGCCCACTCTCTGTGAGTTGTGAAACTGTTGTTCCTAAGTCAAACTCATATTCCTGAAATGCCTTCAAGCATCTATTCCATCCAAAATATTCCTCCTCAGTTAGAGGTGCAGACTGGCTTTAAGGAGCACTGGCTTGTATTCTGGAACTAGCTATAGTCCCAGGCCAGCTCTTTCAGTATAGCTACAAAACTGACAATATGAAAGAATTGCACAGAAACAAACTACCCAATAAAATCTGGACAAATTACAGTAATTCAAATTAAGACAAAATGAAAGAGGATATGTGAGCAGTTATGAAGCCAGCCTGATAGCAAGCCTCGATAGTTTGATTGTTATCGATTAAAGGACATCTCAATTTACGGGGAAGAAGGTGAAGGTATTTACAATTGCAGGCAATGAGATAAACTATTGAGAATATTGGTTGTAAAAAGTTATGCTTTAAAAAGTTGTTTTGACCTCAATAGGCAGTATGCACTGTCAGTCCAGGCCAATTATTTCAAAGTTACTGCTGGACGTCCAAAGCTCTCCCATATAGTTCATGAGTTGGATGCCTTTGTGGATGGTGTAGTTCAGTGTATTCTCCAGCAGGACTACATCAGGCTCTGCCAGCCTGGTCCGAGGTTGCCATCTAGGTCAGTGCAGACTAAAGTATCTGGAGGAACACCCAGCAATGCCGTGCAGGTCAATGATCTTCTCCACTCCACTATGGTTGGTGCCACTATTTTTGTTCTGGGACCTCATACTCTATCACTCCAACTGCACCTACCTCCTACCAATGCTTCTGCTCTACCATTCTCACTGTGCAAAAACTTTTCACGTTGGATCTCAGACACCCAATTCCCTCATGCCAGTAAACCTATGTGGCCTCTGTGCTTCCTACTGACTCACCTGGGACACCTTATCAACTTTCTTCCATCTGTACTACAACTAAAAACCATGCCAGCTACTTTCATCTCACTCATTCCCTTCCTATGTATCATTCCAAAGGAAAAGGATCGACTATAGGGTAGAAAGAGCCAAAGGGAATGGTGAAGATTCTGACCACAAGCAGCCAACTGACCATGCCTAAGTCCCTGGATTGATATCAGACAATATCCTTGACTTGCTGTGCTGGGACCACCTGTCTGAAGAGTGTCTCTCTTAAACTGACTGAGGACTACTCCCCTTAGACTTTGAGACATGATTATTTGGTTGAAACAGCTACAGTGCTTTGGTGTGTATATGGCCGGCACATGGTGCAGGTGTCAGATTGACATAGCATGGTGCTATGCAGCAACTAGCCCACCTCCTTGACCGATTACAGCTGACATTTTTGACAGGTTACCTGACTTTGAGTATGCACTGAAAGACAAACCATGACAGAGTTCATCCTGGCTGAGGGGCAAAGCTCAAAAAGAGTATGTCAGGCAAAACAAGGATGTTATGAGCATTGAGAGAGGCATGAAGTAAATGAATGATAAGGGAAAAAATGAGGATTCATGAAATGCACCCAGGGGCAATCAGTGCAAAGCATCCTTGCAGAAATATTCCAATGAGAGGTCATTGGGCTTGAAATGTTAATTCTACTTACTCTTTGCAGATGCTGCCAGACCTGCTGAATTTTCCTAGTAATTTACTTTTGATTTCAATGAAAGGTACCAGTGTACACCAAAGTATAGGTGTGCTATCATGATGTTGTGAGGCTGGTATGTATTAGATCCCAAAGTCAGTGGATAGGAGGGTCCATATAGTAAACCCCAAGAAATTGGCTTAAAGGAAGAGATGCAAGGCAAAAACTGATTATAGTTCTCAGTTGGAAAGCCATCTCCTGCGGATTGAATCATCTGCACATGAGTCAAAAGACATGCTTTTATTTTAGCCTCACAGAAATGCACAAGAGGTTAAAATCCCAGTAGTCATCTATTAGTGGACTGATGTGCTAGCATGATTTAATGTGCTGTGCAAGTCACAACTTGAGAGCAACCATCAGATACACTGCAGATACAGAGAGGTTCTCGTTCTGAATGCTGGAGCCAGGAAAACCAGTGAAATTACTATCAAAAAGGCAAGAAGACAAAAGTTGAAAGTTAGCTCACAGAGCCAAGAATCTCAAAATCAACCTTGTCTCTACCAGTGTTAGTGATATCATTCAACATAATGGCTGCAAACTTCTATCATGTAATCCTCACAGAAGCCAGAGACCAGTACTGGATTCATATTTTTAACTTGATTCAAGAAAACTGGTTAATTTGGCTCCTTTTAGAATGTTAATGCATTTGGATTGGATAAAGGTATCCTTGTGGGAAGGGATCATGTTTCAAATTAATCTTGTTGCACCCAACCAAGAGAGGGGTGAACTAAAAAGGGGAGCCAGTTCATTCCTGCTCACCCTGGAGCATAACCATTTGGGGATACTCTGTCCAGAATCGGAATGAGTTAATGACTCTTGCCCAGAGGCCAATCATAACAATGTTCAATGTTATTACCATCACTGAAATCCCCTACTATCAACATTCCAAGGCTTATAATTGGCCAGAAACTGAAGTAGACCAGCCATAACAATACAGTGGCTCAAAGAGCAGGCAAAGGATGGGATATCTGCAGCAAATAACTCGTCACATGACTCATCAAATTCAATTTAGCATAGGAAGCTCCCACAATCAGTAATGAGATAAATGGCCAGATAATAAAAAGTGATCTTATTGTCCTTGTCAGATTTGTTCTTTGACAATTATGCTATAATGTCGCCCTCGCTATCTTTGTGACTTAGCCTGATGAAGGGCTTATGACCAAAAGTCCATTCCCCTGCTTCTCGGATACTGCCTGACATGCTGTGCTTTTCCAGCACACTCTGAACTCTGATCTCCAGCATCTGCAGTCTTCACTTTCTCCCTGTAAGACAAACAAGCAGATTTCCTTCACTAAAAGATGTTAGTGGTCAGGATGGATTTTATTTAGTGATAATTAGTCATGTTGACATGGTCATCATCAGGCTAGCCCTTTGTTGAACTCAAATTTCACCATCTTGGAACCCAAGCCCAGAACATTAGCTAGTCTAGTGACATTACCAATACACAACTACCTCCCCATAAACATGCTCGAGACACTTTACAAAATAAAGATCTTGAGCAGAATCTTTTGACCATATATGATTTTGACTATGATGGGAAATGTGGCCAAATCACGTGAGAAATCTGGTAAGGCCTATCAGGAACAACTTGCTGCATCTTTCAATTAAGTCAGAAGTCACACTGTCAGAAATGGGTGGCATGGTGGCTCAGTAGTTAGCACTGCTGCTTCACAGCACCAGGGACCTGCATTCGATTCCCACCTCAGGAGACTGTGTGGAGTTTTTACATTCTCCCCTTGTTTGCGTGGGTTTCTTCCAGGTGCTTTGATTTCCCCTCATCATACAAAGATGTGCAGATCAGGTGAATTGGCCATGCTAAATTGCCCGTAGTGTTAGGTGCATTAGTCGGGGTAAATATAGGGTAGGGGAATGGGTCTGAGTGTGTTACTCATGAGAGGTTAGTGTGGACTTGTTGGCCAAGTGGTCTTCCCATACTGTAGAGAATCTAATCTAATCACACGATGCCAGGTTATAGTCCAACAGCTTTCGATGCATTGCTCTTTCACCTGACGAAGAAGCAGCGCTGCAAAAGCTTGCGATTTCAAATAAACCTGTTGGCCTATAACTTGATGTTGTGTGACTTCTGACATTGTCCACCCCAGTCGAACAGTGGCACCTCACATCCTGTCACCATCTTTCAACTATTCTGGGCAACATCTTGTATTCTTGCAGGGAGCAATGAGTAGCCTACTAAAGGGGATTACTGCTTGTTCGCAACCTTGTTAGCTGAGCAGCTTGCCTCTTTAATATTCAGCTTCCTATCCTACCATTTTAGATGCCATTTAGATGGTAATATTTCTTGACATGGAAGTCTGAGGATACCTGGCAACTTCAGCTTGCCACTGGTTGGAAGGAGCCTCCATGTTGCTCACCACAGAACAGCATCTCAGGGAATGACTCTTGGGCACCAGGCACACCTAATCTGTATCACGGATATTGGCATCCAAGCTGACTATGGGAGCAGTCAAGACAATCACGTGTTTAAGGCAGCTGGGTTCCCATTGTTTAGCTGCATTCTTGCAGCTTCCAGAAAATAAGGACCATTTCCTCCCGCATATGTATCCACCACTTCTGCTTCTCCCTATGCATTTGGAAGAAGTGCCTGATTGCGGGCATAGCCAGGCCATCTCCTGTCTCAGGCTGCAACAAGTGCCTGCTCTCTGACAGTTTTCTGAGTGCCACTGACCTGACTCGCATCTACCTTGGCCAGCTGTGAAGCAATCATAGTGAGGGGCTCACAACTTTGTGCTCTCAAACTTCCTTAATATGAAGTTCCCACCAACATGTCAGTATCTGAGCTGGTATGGACTGCAGATGTGCCAATGCATTCTCTGAGGAATTGGCTTCTGGTGGAGGGAGCCCTTTTACCACAGGGCTGTGGACATGCTTCTGATATCGCAAGACTCAGGGAAAGAGGGCGTCATAGTCAATGGTTAGAAATGGTGGGCAATGTGTGATATTGGCAACGGAATTAATGTGAGAGATGCAGTGAGAGGAAAGGAGGTATTTACTCATTTGACAGGACATGGATATGTCAGCATCCCTGCAGGAGCAGTCCTGGTCTTCTCCTCCAAGGAACACAATTCTCTTCTTGTAATAGATGAGGTGTCTGATTTCAGGTACCGTCCTGACTCCTTTGCCCTCTGATAGGCTGTTTTCTCTTGGAATGATAAAAAAGGAATGATTGAATGAGATGGAAGTGGGGAGCAGAGTGCTGCTGCAGGTGGTGTAAATGTGGTGAAGTCTCCTTGGTTAGTGAGTAAACAGGGCAGAGATTAGATACAGCCGATGATGTGGAAATTGAGGGCAAACAGGAGTCAGTGAGGGAAGATGTTGCTGAGGGTAGTGTGTGACAGAACATCAGCCTTGTTGATGTAGGTGCAGTAGCGGAGATAAAGTGAGTGTGAGCTAGCAGTAGTACTATTAATCAGAAATCTATCGATCAATACTTAAAAATACTCAAAAAACTAAACTTCCACAGGCCTCAGTGGTACAGAATTCCACTGACTGAAAGGATTTCTCCTCATCTCAGACCCCAAGTGGTATTCCCCTTATCTTTACATTTTTTTCCCTTGTTCTAGTCTCCCCACCCAGGGGGAGCATCTTACATGGGCCTATACTGCTTTAGGTTTCAATGAGTTCGCCTCTCATTATTCAAAGCTCAAAAGAATAAAAGTCCAGTCTGCCCAATCTCTTTTCATAGGGCAGTCCTAACATCCAAGGAACAAGTCTGGTGAAAGTTCTGAGGAAGGATCACTCCACCTGAAACATTAACTCTGATTTCTCTCCACAGATGCTGCCAGACCTGTTGAGCAATTTCTGTTTTTGTTTCTGGTAAATCTTTGTTGCACTCCCTCGATGGTAATATTATCTTTTCTGAGATGGGGTAATCAAAGCCGAACACAGTACTGCAAGTGTGGCGAAACCAATCTCTTATACAACTGAAGCCTTCACTACTCCCATATTCAAATGTTCCTGCAATGAAGGCGAACTTTCTATTTGCCTTTCTAACAGCTTGCTTCATCTGGTTATTAGCCTTCAGTGGTTTATTGACAAGGATACCTATGTTCCTTTGTGAATCTATACTTTCCAACCTCTTACCATTTAGAAATACTCTGCACATCTGTTTCTTCTATCAAAGTGAATAATCTCACATTTTTCCACATTATATTCTACTTCCATATTCTAACCCATTCATTAATCTGTCGAAATCCTCCAGAAACTGCTTTGTATTTTCCTCACAACACACATTCCCTCTTAGTTTTATATCAACCAAAAATGTGGAAGTATTATGTTTGGTTCTCAACTCTGAAGTCATTGATCTATAGCACAACCAGCTGAGACCCAAGTAGTGATCCTTATAGTACCCTATTAGGCCCAGGAATTCCCATTTATTCCTACTTCCTGTTTTCCCTCTGTTAGCTCATCATCAATTCCATACATTACCACATATCCCATTTCCATTAATTTGTATGACCAGCTTTCCACGGGGACTTCATCAAAAACTGTCTGAAAATCTAACATATACTATGTCGTTCAGTTCTCCTTTATCAATTTTGTTAGGAACACCTTAAAAAAAGTCCAAGTTTGTCAACCACAATTTCCCATTCACAAATTTGTGTTGACGGTACTCAATCAGATTGTTATTCATCCTACCTTTCATAATAAATTCCCTACTACTGATGTAAGGCTCACAGGTCTGTAGTTCTGTATTTTCTCTCTCACTCTTCTTAAGTAGTTGGGTGACATTTGCTACCTTCCAATCCACAAGAATCATTCCAGAATCTGTAGAATTTTAGAAGATGCACCAATGCATTGACTATCTCTGCAGACACCTCCGTCAACTCTCCGGGATGTATACCTTCAGGATTTATCAACTTTCAGCCCCATTAATTCCTCCAGTACAATCTTTTTACTGATGCCAATTTTCTTCCACTTCTCATTCTGCTTAACCATTTGCTTACCTAATTCTGAGAGATCTATGGTACATTCATCAATGAAAACAGACACAAAGTAATAGTAAAGCTTCTGTGCCATTTCTCTATTCTCCATTAGAAATTCTCCTGACTCTGCCTGTAATAGGCCCACATTCATTTCAGCTAAATGTTTTCTTTTTATAGAAATTTAAGTGGTCTGTTTTTATATTTTCAGTTAGATCGCATTCATATTCTATTCTGCCTTCCCTTGTCAGTTTCTGGTCCTCCTTTATTGTATTCTATAAACTTCCCAATCATCAAAATTACTGCTATTTCTGACAACTTTATGGGCCTTTTCTTTCAATCTTATACAACCCTGGACTTCCTTTGTTAACCGGGGTTGACTGACCTAATTTGAGATTTTACACCTTGAAAGAATGTGAACTTGCAGGTGTTCATTCATGATTTATGCTTAAATGTAGGGAGCATGATCGAGAATGACACAAAATTTGGTCGGGTGTTTATTCTTGAGGAAGAAACTGTTATCAGCAAACTGCTGAAGTTGATAGAGCAGTAGCAAGCAGAATTCAACCTGGAAAAGTGTGAGGACAGGGCTAAAAAGACAAGTGATTACAATATGAATAGTAGGACACTATCAGTGTGACCATAGTATCCAAATCCACTAAACCCTAGAAGGTGATATAGCAGGGAGCTAAGCTGATTAAGAATGTTGATGGGATACCTGCCTTTAATAGCTGAGGCATCCGATTACAAGAGCATTGAGGTCCTGCTGCAACTCTATAAAATACTGATTAGGCTACAACTGAAGTATAGTGTGTAGTTCTGGTTACTACATTGTAGAATGCATTACAAAGGGTACTGATGGGATTTAGCAAGATGCTGCCTAAGTTGTAAGGTCTGAGCTATGAGGATAGATTGTAAAGGCTAGGGTTGTCTACCTTGGAGCTGTGAAGTTTGAGAGGGGCCGCAGTGGAGGTGTATAAGATTATGATGGAATTAGGTAGAGTGGATAGTAAGTAGAAGAGTCAATACCAGGGGTCATGGATTTAAAGTAGGAGATAGAAAGCTAATAGGAGAATTTATTTCACCCAGAATGTGATCTGGAATTCATTGCCTGAAAAGGTGATCAAGTCAGAAACTCTTGTAACATTTAAGCACTGTTTAAATATTGTATTGCCATAGCATTCAGAGCTATGAATGAAAAGCTGGAGAATGGGATTTGTGTAGTCAGTTTTGCTGACCATGTCCTCCACTGCTTTAAATATCTTTGAGTCTATGGGAAAGTGTAGAAGTTGAAAAGGACATTGACAAATTGGTAGAGTGTGTGGATATATGGCAAGACAGAGAGGTGTGAGGTGATACACTTAGATAAAGGACATAGAGAGATAGTATACAATAAGGAAACTATTCTAAATGGTGTACAGGAGCAGAGCAACCTGTCTACATATGTTCCCGTCATTAAAAGTAGAAGGACAATTAGAAAGAGTTGTTAATAAAGCATACAGTATTTTAGGGCAAAATATAAGTTCAGAGAAATTATGATGAACTTAAGACACTAGTTGGATCTCAGCTGGAATATAATGTACAGTTCTGGGCATCACACTATACGAAGGATGGGAATACATTGAAAGGAGTGTAGACAAGGCTTATGAGAATGTTCCATGGATCGCACTCTTCTATTATGAGGGAAGATTCAAGACGTTCTCACTATTTTTATTGGGGAGAAGACTCTGAGAAGATTTGATTGAAGTTTTCAAAATCGTGAGAGGTTTACACAGAGGAGATAGGGAAAAATTGTTCCAGCTTGGAAAATGATTCAGATTCAGTTAACATGGGTTTAGACCAAAAAGCAAATGGTAGATGAGAGTAAACCATTTCACATACAAGTAGGTAGGGTATGGAATGTATGTTGGAGGCATATTTGATTGAGGATTTCAAAAGGGCATTAAATAATAATTTAAATAGAAACAATGGGGTGATTCTTACTCTTTTAAATGTTTTATTTGAGTTGTGTCAATTTTTTTGGACGAATTGTTGTCGCAAGACCTAACAAGTGCTCTCGCTGCATTTGATCCCACTTTCAGGTGAAAAACAAGGCCAACATGCACACTTGAAGATTATAATTTTTTTTTGATCCATGCAGTCAAAGGCATTGGCAGGGGCAAAGTCTTAACAGGTAAGATGAGGTTGTGCCCATTCCAGAATTCTATTGCCGATCCTGCTAAGATTCACAGGGCTAAGAAAAGGAACAAAAGTAATAACTTGAATTTTTACAGCACCTTTAATAATTTAAAGATTCCACAAATCACTTCACACCCAACAAAATCTTTTGTTTGAAGAAAGAAGTCTGGAGTAACAAGTCTTGACTATTTGTGTTGAACTGCTGGCATCCCTTCTTTAGGGCTCTGGAGACCCAGAGATAGGGTCACAACCTGCAGCCTATCAATCCCCAATGCCCACAAATGGGAGCATTCTAACTTCGGGAATCCAGGTACACATCACTCCTTAATCATAACGTGGATCGTATGTGGCTTCCTGAAGAAGGGCTCATGCCTGAAACGCGATTCTCCTGCTCCTTGGATGCTACCTGACCTGCTGCGCTTTTCCAGCAACACATTTTCAGTGGATTGTATGTTTGCCATGTTTGGCCAGGTATGCCTAGCCGATCTAGACTCACTATACGCTGACTTTCAAAGGATTGGGAACTTCCATTGAGGAAGACACTGCCCTGCCCAGTTACTTTAATTCACTCACAGGTGCAAACAGAAGTTCCATTCTGAGGAAGGATGCTATATATTGTTCCTTAAATCCAGGCCATATAGTATCTGGGTCTGTCCAAGTGGGGAGGTGCCCCAACAGATTTTTGCCACATTTAAAACAAGACTTTGCTAGAGCTGCCATACATCTTACTGGTCAATTTTGTGCACATATGTGTAGCTGAGCAACGATCTGCCCACTGAGGCCCAGTTTAATTTCTGTCTGGGCCACTTAGCTCCTGACCACATTACAGCCTTAGTTCCAACATCGACAAAAGACCAAATCCCAGAGATGATCTGTGAGTAGCTGCCCTTTACAAAATTAGAATCAATGGGAATCAGGGAAAAATTCTCCACTGGTGGGTGTTATATTTGGCACATAGGAAAATGGTTCTGGTTGTTGGAGGTCAATTACCTTTGCTCCCTGGAGTTCTTCAGGGTAGTGTCCTAGCACCAACCATCTCCAGATGCTTCATCAATGACCTTCCCTCCATCATAAGGTCAGAAGTGGAGTGTTTGCCAGTGTTTGCACAATGGAGATAATGCTGGATGTCAGAGTTGAGAGTGTCGCTGGAAAAGCACAGCAGGTCAGGCAACATCCAAGGAGCAGGAAAATCTACATTTTGGGTCAGACCCCTTCATCAGGAATGATTCACAATGTTCAGCACCATTCACAACTCCTCAGGTACTGAAGCAACCCATAGAATCACAGAATTTTACAGTACAGAAGGAGGCCATTTGACCCATTGTGTCTGTACCAGCTTCCGAAAGAGCTACCCAGTTATTCCCACTCTCCAGTCCTATCTTCATAGCCCTCTAACTCCATCATATTGAGCATGATACTCCAAATGTGGTCTGACCAATGATTTGTAGAGGTGTAGCAATACTTCCTTGTATTATACTCCATATCCCTATTTTTTCAAATGCAACAAGACCTGGGCAATATCCAGGCTTGGGCTGACGTGTGACCATAAGAACAATAAGTTGAAGTAACTACTGAGGTAAAACTGGTGCCGAAGTAAGATTGTGCCACACAAGTGCCAGGCAATGATCATCTCTAGCAAGAGCAAATTTAACCATTCAGTGGTTTTATGTTCACTGAATACCCCACTATCAACATCCTAAGGGTTACCCCTGAGCAAGAACTGAAATGGACTAGTGATATAAGCACAGTTGCAATAAGAGCAGGTTAGAGGCTAGGAATCCTGCAGCACATAACTCACTTTCTAACTCCTCAAAATCTATCTACCATCTATAAGGCACAAGTCAGGAGTTTGATGGAATACTCCTACATATGCTTCTATCTGGATAATCATCTCTCTTTAAGTTAATAAGGCATTGGGATCAGATGAAATGCATCAAAACAAATTGGATCCATTGGTTTCAGTGAATCTGGCCATGCTGTATTCTTGCCCAATTGAAGTCGTCCCACTCCCACTTATTCATTCTTATTCCGGATTATTGTTTGTCCTTTTCCATTATCATTATAAACCTTATGCTACAATGGTCACTAAATGCACCCCCACTGACACTTGCTCCACTTGGCACACCGTGTCCCAGGTTCAGCAGTGCCTTCTTCTAGTAGGCACTTACTACTGTAGAAAATTCTCCTGAACACAATCTGGGAACTCTCGCCCCTTGCTGCTCTTCATACCACCACTATCCCAAACTATAACCAGGGTAATTAAAACTATTTCATGATTTTTGCTTTTCTCTGTAATTTCCTAACATATCTATTCCTCTGCATCTTTCCTACTAGTTGTTTGATCATAGACTACACTTAGACATGTAATTACACCCTTTTTGTTCCATTTTTAGCCAAATTGTCTCTGTTCTTGGGGACATCCTCTTTCAGCAGCACAGCAGAACCAGTACCGTCACCCGTCCTGCTTTTTTTTCTCTTTTCTGAATAGCTTGTAATCAGGAATATCTAACATTCAAACTTGTCTCTCTTAAACTGTGATTCTGTTGTAGCCAGAACATTGTAATTTTGCATAGCAATCTGCACTTTATCTCCCCAGTCTTATTGACTATAATCTGTGTATTCACATACAAGCAGTGTAACCCTGTTTCAGACTTTTTTTTCTTTAATTTACTATTTTCTATGCTAACACTATCTCCTCCCAATGTTTTGTGCATCCTGGAAATTCTATGCAACATTCTTTCCCACATGCTCCCAAGTTAGTTTAACTCCCCCATGCAATAGCACCAACAAAACAGCACAGAGCTCACACCTGTCTTTGTTCAGGTGCAACCTATTCGGCTGTGCAGGTGCTATTTTCTTCAAAGCAATGAATGGAAAGCCCTCCCTGTTGCATTATCTTTCTATCCACATATTCGGCTTCTATGATCTCCAATTTCTGGAGTCACTTCCCTGTTGAGAGAGTAATCATGCACTGAGAGTAATCTGGAGATGAGGATGCATGAGGCCCTGCTGGCTAATTTTCTAACAAATTCCATAAATTCTGATTGCAGGACCACATCCACCTTCCTACCTATGTCATGGTATCAATGTAGACCACAATCTCAAGTTGTTCACTCTTCTGTCGAAGGTTGTCCTGCAGGCATTCTGTGACATCTGTGGTGTCAGAAACGTCCGCCTATTCCGCTCGCTAATAAATCCCATATCACTGGTCAGATTTTGGATCTTGTAGGGTCTCATTCACACATTTTCACACTACTCTGTGTTGCTGCTATAGATTAACACCATGAACCAAAACAAAAATGCCACAGATTAAAGTTGTACAACAGCTTTATTCTATAATACTTAAAAAAATGCATATTGAACTGAACTATGACTTTACTGAGAGTGAAATATATAAAAAACAGTTATAGCAACTGAACAATGGCTGTGTTCAATTTAGAACATTATTCAGAGTGAAAGGGATTATTATGTCGATACTACTGAATACTTGAAATTGAAATTTCATTATGTACTTTAGCAAAATAGTTTTGAGAGTCACTTGAATGATAGTTATTATCTTGCATAAACAAAAAAATTAACACACTCAGAAATAGTCTTTCTGCTTCCACCAGTCCTGATATGGAATATCATGAGTTATTCACATCTTCAGCTTTAGTATTTTCTTCCTCTAATTTCACTGTCTGAATTATTACTTTGTGTTTTTCGATTTTTAGATGTCACTGTTGTTTGATGGATGAAATGCTACACTGTTGGAGTCGCGTCTTATGAATCATTCTCATTACAGACTAAGAGTAAACAATTTTATGAAAACCAGAAGAAATCATAATTATACTTTAAACCAGTTTTAGTTTTCAAGTACATTCATATGTCAGGATT
This sequence comes from Chiloscyllium plagiosum, assembly GCF_004010195.1. Taxonomy (NCBI): domain Eukaryota; kingdom Metazoa; phylum Chordata; class Chondrichthyes; order Orectolobiformes; family Hemiscylliidae; genus Chiloscyllium; species Chiloscyllium plagiosum. The sequence goes on along the minus strand of NC_057710.1, from coordinate 56,450,244 downwards.
TTACTGAAAGATACAATTGAGCCAAGAAGATTCAAAATCATAAATGCTTTGAGTTCTGCTGTTGCTATGTGACTGTTTAGATTGAAACTGCTTTTCCTTTCCTGGGCCCCAAATGTTGTTTACATTCCAGGTTACAGACAGGTTGCTCAAATTAGCTTTTCATAAACTTGATCCTCTGAAGCCAGCTGTACTTTACCCTGCACTTTCTTCTCATGATGAAGAAAGAAAGTAAGAAAGACAGCCTTGCATTCACATAACACTTTTCATTTCCTCAGGATGGCTCCCTTCACGGCCAGAATAGCAGTTTGGACACGAGATCGCCATTGTGATGCAGGAAACATGGCAACCAATTTGCATACAACTAACTCCCACAAAGATCAATGTGAAAACACCCAGATAAAATGTTTTCATGATGCTAGATGACTCATAAATAAAAGCCAGGATACTGGGAATAACTCATGTTATGTATGGGAGGAGGGGATAAGGAGTAAATGATAGTTGGACATAGAGAGAGAAAGACAGTTGGACAGACAAAGGAGTAGATAATGGACAGCCTAGGAGAATGAATAACTACTAATCGGGACTATTCGTGGTTAACAATGGGTTGTGTGTAATAGCAGACCATGAGGTGTATGCCAGTATGCTTTGGGGCAGGTACCATGAGCGAATCCATGAGGAAAGGCATCATCACCCTCATCTACAAGCGGAAGGGGGAGAGGGAGGAACTCAAAAATTGGAGACCAATCTCACTGTTGAATGCGGATTACAAAATTCTGTCAAAAGTAATCGCCAACCGGGTCAGGCTGCTCTGGGGTCGGTGATTCACTTTGACCAAATCTGTGCTGTACCGGGCAGGAAGATCGCTGAGAGTCTCGCACTCAGGGATACGATCGCCTACATGCAGGACAGAGGGTTGGACAC
>NC_057710.1:56386643-56448352 GCF_004010195.1 Chiloscyllium plagiosum | reverse complement strand
ATGCACGCCCGGACTCTCAGCCGCACCGCACGCTGCCCTCGAAGCGGCTGCGGGGGGGACGAGACTGTCACACACCTCTTTTTGGAATGTGCCTACGCAGAAGAAATCTGGAGAGGAATGCAGTGGTGTTTGTCGAGGTTCGTCCCGAGCAGCGCCGTGACGCGGGACTCCATGCTCTACGGCCTGTCCCCCGGGATGCACACCGAGACGAACATCAACTGTGCCTGGAGGATCATCAACTCGGTGAAGGACGCTCTCTGGTCCGAAACCTGTTGATCTTCCAGCTGACCCCGACTGAGTGTTGCAGACTGGCACATTCCAAGGTCCAGGGCTACGTGTTGAGGGACACGCTGAAGCTTGGCACGGCTGCCGCCAAGGCGCGGTGGGGAAAGACCACCGTGTAACATCTGCCTGCCTAAAGAAGAACAGGGGGCCCACGCAGTCATTTGGGCTCTGCTGACGCCTCAGCTAAAAATGTAATCGTACAGACCTGTAAATAGGAATGATTACTCTGTTTTCGGTATGCAAACAAATGGAATGTTTACACATGTATGGCACGTCCAGTTGTACAGATCATCAAAGTATTTTATGAATAAAGTATATTTTATAAAGTATATAGTATAATAATAGACCATGAGATGGCAAGGTCTGGTGTGTGGGATTTGGGGTAAAGGCATGGGAGAAGGTGCCTCAAGCCCTAAAACTGTTGAATTGTTAAATATTGAGTTCAGAAGCTGCAGGGTCCCCAGGGGGAAAATGAGGTGGTGCCCTTCCAGCTTGCTCTGTGCCATGCTGGAGCACTGCAGCAAGCCTGAGACAGAGCTGTTGGCCAGGGAACAGAGGGATGTGTTGAAGTGGCAGGCAACTCAAAGCTCAGGGTCTTTCTTTGTGGAAAGAACATAGATGTTCTGCGAAGCAGTCATCCAGTTTATGTTTTGTTTCCCCACATTGGTAGAGGAAACTGCGTTATGAGCAGTGAATGCACTAGACTAGATTGCATGAAGTGCAAGTAAAGCGCTGCTTCACCTGGAAGGTGTGTTTGGGGCCTTGGATACTGAAGAGGGAGGAAGCAAAAGGACAGGTGTTGCATCTTCAGCAGTTGCAGGGGAAGGTACCGTAGTACTGTGCGGGGTGAGTGTTCAGAGTGAAGGAAGAGTGGACCAGGGTGTCCCAGAGGGAATGATCCTTGCGGAAAGCTGACAAAGGAGGGAAGGGGAACATGTGTCTGATGGTGGAAACCCATTGAAAGTAGTGGAAATGGCTGCTAATGTCCCTTTGAGTGTAGATGCTGGTGGGATAATGGATGAGAATCAGGGACACCCTATTGGCTGTTGTGGGAGGGAAGATAGAGGATGAGGGCTGTAGTACAGGGGATCGGTTGAATCTGGCTGAGGGCCCGGTCAACTACGGTGCTGGGAATCTTCAGTTGAGGAAGAAGATGGACATTTCAAAGGCACCCTTGTTGAAATTGGCATCACCAGAACAGATGCAATGGAGATGGAGGAATTGAGAATACATGAAGCAGTGTGAGGATGTATAGTCAAGGTAACTGTGGGAGTCAGTGGGTTTATCTTGGTTACTGGTGGCCAGCCTAACCCCAGAAATGGAAACAGAGATGTTGAGGAAAAAAAAGGAGTCAGGTTAAGGTGAGAGGGGGGTAGAAATTTGAAGCAACATTGATATACTATTTAAATTCCTGATGAGAGAGGGAAGCAGCACTGTTGATATCTTCAATATATTGGAGAAAGAGTTGTGGGCATGAGCCAGAATAGGATTGGAAAAAGCAATGTTTCATGTACTTCAGAAAAAAGCATAACTGGAACCCATGGCCATCTCTCGAAGTTGAAAGAAGGGTTGTTCAGGGTGAGGCTGAACTCAGCCAAGTGGAGGAGGCTGGTGGCAAATGGGGACGATTCAGGCCTTTTTCCCAGGAAGAAGCAGAAAACCCCGAAGCCATCCTGAGGGGAGATTGACCTGTAAAGGGATTGCACATCCACGATAAAGAAGAGGTGGTTGCAACCTGAAAACTGGAAATTCTTAAACCTTCATTAAGCGTCAGAAGAATCACGGATGTAAGTGTGAAGGGACAGGACAAGGGGAGAAAGTAAATGAGTTGAGGCAGGAAGAGATGGATTCTGTGGGGCAGGAGCAGGCAGAAATAATGGGTCTGCACAGACAGGTGTTGGCCTAATGGTATTATCACTGGACTGTTAATCCAGAGACCCAGTTAACATTCTAGGGACCTGGGTTCAAATCCTGAATTCAATAAAAATATCTGGAATTAAGAATCTACTGATGACTACAAATCCATTGTTGATTGTTGGAAAAACCTGTGGGAGAAGGGGTCTGTGGGATGGGGAGAGTACTCTTGTCCAAAGAAATGGGCATAAAAGTGAAGGCAGTGGAAGAAGAGTTCAATGTCATGTTGTGCCTAAAATTCATTAAGCTGGGCATACAAAGGGATAAAACTGAGCTTTGCTGAGGACAGCATCAGAGAGTGATAGGTCACACAGGAGGTGGGGTTGGGGGAGGGGATGGTGTCACAGAGAAGGGGAGAGGAGGAAGGTTCCAGAAGGCTATGGGTATCTGAAGTTGTTGTATCTTGTGTTCCTTCACACCTGAAAGGAAAAGTTTCTTGTTAGCGTGTCAAATGAGCTGGAGGATGAAGTGGAACTGGGGAGCAGTATAGCTCTGAGCCAGCTTGTTGGAGAGAGAGTTCAAAAGTGCACATATGACAACGCATGGTGTTGAGCGTGGATCTCAGGACGCGGCGAGAATGGCCCTCTTACCTGTGATCATAGGTGGATTCAAATCACAAAGGATGAAACTTGAGTCTGAGCGGGAGGCAGTCACTGAGGAATGTGACGTGGCTGTGGAAACGTGTTTTAGCAATTACTTGGTTAAACACCAGGAGTGACAGTGAAATTAATGAAAAGGATTGGAATGGAAATCCTGTCAGAGAGAAGAGCAGAAGTTCTTCAAGATGAGTATGCATGGAAGAGATGTGGGATTGAGTTAAATACCTAACAAAAAAAAAACAAACTGCGGAGGCGTTTGACAAGGTTCCTCATGGTAGACTGGTGAGCAAGGTTAGATCTCATGGAATACTGGGAGAACTCGCCATTTGGATACAGAACTGGCTCAAAGGTGGTGGTGGAAGGTTGCTTTTCGGTCTAGAGGCCTGTGACCGGTAGAGTTCCTTAAGGATCAGTGTTGGGTCTGCTACCTTTTATCATTTATATAAATGATTTGGATAGGAACATAGGAGGTATAGTTGGTAAGTTTGCTGATGACACCAAAATTGGAGGAGTAGTGGACAGCAAAGAAGGTTACCTCAGATTACAATGGGATCTTAATCAGATAGGCCAATGAGCTGAAGAGTGGCAGATGGTGTTTAATTCAGATAAATGTGAGGTGCTGCATTTTGGGAAAGCAAATCTTAGCAGGACTTATATACTTAATGGTAAGGTCCTAGGGAGTGTTGCTGAACAAAGAGACCTTGGAGTGCAGGTTCATAGTTCCTTGAAAGTGGAGTCACAGGTAGATAGGATAGTGAAGAAGGTGTTTGGTATGCTTTCCTTTATTGGTCGTAATATTGAGTATTGGAGTTGGGAGGTCATGTTGCAGCTGTCAGGATATTGATTAGGCCGAATTTGAAAGATTGAGTGCAATTCTGTTCTCCTTCCCATTAGAAGGATATTGTGAAACATGAAAGGGTTCAGAAAAGATTTACAAGGATGTTGCCAGGATTGGAGGAATTGAGCTATAGGGAGAGGTTGAATAGCCTGGAGCTGTTTTCCCTGGAGCTTCAGAGGCTGAGGGTGACCTTATAGAGGTTTATAAAATCATGAGGGGCTTGGATAGGATAAATAGACAAAGTCTTTTCGCTGGGTCGGGGAGTCCAGAACTAGAGGGCATAGGTTTAGGGTGAGAGGGGAAAGATTTAAAAGAGACCCAAGGGGCAATCTTTTCACGCAGAAGGTGGTAAGTGTATGGAATGAGCTGCCAGAGGAAGTGGTGGAGGTTGGTACAATTGCAACATTTAAAAGGCATTTGGATGGGTATATGAATAGGAAGGGTTTGGAGGGATATGGGCCGGGCACTGGCAGGTGGGACTAGATTGGGTTGTGATATCTGGTCGGCATGGATGAGTTGGACTGAAGGGTCTGTTTCCGTGCTATAAATCTCTATGAGTCTATGCTGGAAATCAGAAGCAAAAACAGAAATTGCTGGAAAAGCTCAATTGATCTGGCAGCATAAGAATCAATGTATTGGGCCAAGTCTCCCTTCTTCAGAACTGCTAGTAGCTGGGAAAAAGTTGTTTTACTTGACCTCGTGCCCTGATCAATGATGTTTGCCCTGGATGGTGTATACCCGGCCTATAGCAAAATCACTTTGAAATCAATTGTTTAGTTCAAAGACATGACAGCAGGCAATGTGATTGTGCCTGTTTGTTGTCCACTAAACACAGACAGAGGCAAATTAGGCAGAACTATATTGAAAATTACTCGAGAAATGTACTGGATGCTGCAGAATTCTGAATTTACAGGCAATTGCCACCAGATGGCACTGCTGTTGAACTATTTGATTTTACAGCCTCACTTAACAAACATTTTAATCTCCAGGGCCATGATGACAGGGTATTTTCACATAAATTACTCACTGCTGTACTAAAGACATATGAAAAAATGTGGTAGATTTGGAAGATGGAAAATCACTTTCTCTATGTTTATGAGTGTCATTAATCTGTTCTTCAGAACATAAAAACATATGAAGTCGAAGCAGGAATGTATGGTGGTCACTATTTTCATCATATATGTGCTATACATTTATGAAGTATAATGTTCATGTCTTTTTCTTTACTCTTCGGTTCTGATGCAACAAAATGATAGCATTTATACTGGTCCATTTCGATCACATTTTTGCTAAATGGTTTTTATTATGTAAAAAAAAAGAAATGGGTATTTGGAAGTGAAATGCCATACATTATACATAATAACCCACAGCAAGTGATGATTTCAAAACTGCAATATAATCTTGGTATTAAAAAACTAGTTACAAAACATAATCTTTCCTCTTGCACTCTCCCATATTGACTGAACCTCTTGTTTGTATCCATGATGTGTACAAAACTGAAATATTCCTGTGACGTCACAAACCACAAAAATGTCATTTTACATTCTCATACAAAGCCAACATCCACACAACATCTACACAATCGCGAATCCACTCATTGGTTTTACTTTTAAATACTCACAACACTACTTCATTTCATTTGTTTGTTTAGCTGTAATCTATCCTTGGGTTCCAATTGTAATGCAAATGCATTCTGCGCTATTGGATTAATTAGGACTAGACATTTATTAAAATATGTTGTGAGAAAGTGAGGGCTGCAGATGCTGGGGATCAGAGTGTGGTGCTGGTCAGGCAACTTCCAAGGAGCAGGAGAGTCAACATTTCCTCATTCCTGATGAAGAGCTAATGCTCGAAATGTCGACTGTCCTGCTCCTCCGATGCTGCCTGACCGGCTGTGCTTTTCTAACACCACACTCTTTATTTATTAAAGTGTAATCTGCAGAGCTTAGCTCTACTTAAAATATTCACTGAATATTTCTTGTTCAGATACTGGCATTTTATGCCTCTTGTTTCAGGTTTCCAACATTCATGATTTTATCTCCTATGGATTACATTTTTAGTGAGATAGCTGATATTGATGAAGTTTTGTATAAGCTCACACACCTCCATGTGTAGATTTCTTCTAAGATTGAAGAAGATTTTTTTCTTAATGGCTCATATTTGTAATCAAGCTCTTCAGATGTGATATGAATTATCTGAACACCAGCCCTCTGGCCCCCTGCACCACAAGAGCCCCGACACCATCCTGTATGGAGATTTTTTCTCTTCTATTTCCAATGTCTTGTGATCTACAGACTCTGTTCAAGTGAGACTATTAGTTTTAAAATATTGTTGGAAATGGATAGAACTGATCTAAAAGTTAAAGTTCTCAATTGGAGTGAAGCCGATTTTGATGGTATAAGGCAAGAACTTTCAAAAGTTGGAGGAGGTTATTCGCAGGTAAGCTGACAGCTGGAAGGTGGGAGGTCTTCTGAAATGAGATAACAAGAGTCCAGAGGTAGTATGTTCCTGTTAGTGTGAAGGGCAAGACAAGTCGGTATAGGGAAGGCTGGATGTCTCGAGAAATTGAGGCTCTGGTCAAAAAACAGAAGGAAACATATGTCAGACAACAGGGATCAAGTGAATCTTTTGTGGAGTAGAAAAACAGTAGGAATATCCTCAAGAGGGAAATCGGTTGGGGGGTGGGGGTGGCAAAAAGAGGGCATGAGATAGTTTTGGGAAATATGGCTAAGGAGAATCCAAAGAGATTCTATCAATACACTAGGGGCAAAAGAGTAAGCAGGGAGAGAATGGGGGCTCCTTAAAGATTAACAAAGCTGTCTATGTGTGGAACTGCAGGAGATGGGGGAGATACTAAACAAGTATTTTGTACTGGTATTTACTATGGACAAGCATATGGAAGCTAGGGAACTTGGAGAAATAAATAAATAGTGATATCTTGAAAAGTGCCCATATTACAGAAGAGGAGTTGCTGTATATCTTAAAACACATAAAGGAATCCCAGGACCTGATCAGGTGTATCCTGGAACTCTGTGGGAAGCTAGAGAAGTGATTGCTGGGCCCCTTGCTGAAATATTTGTATAATCGATAATCACAGGTGAGGTGCCGGAGACTAGAGGTTGGCTAACGTGGTGCCACTGTTTAAGAAGGGTGGTAAGGGCAAGCCAGGGAACTATAGACCAGTGAGCCTGGCATCAGTGATGGGTAAGTTGCTGAAGGGGATCCTGAGGGACAGGATTTGCATGTATTTGGAAAAGCAAGGACTGATTAGAGATAGTCAACATGGCTTTGTGTGAGAAATTGTGTCTTACTGACTTGATTCAGATTTTTGAAGAAGTGACAAAGAAGACTGATGAAGGCAGAGTGGTGAACATTGTCTATGTAGACTTCAGTAAGGCATTTGATAAGGTTCCACATGGTAGACTGGTTAGCAAGGTTAGATCACACAGAAATAGTGAGGACTGCAGATGCTGGAGAAGTCGGAGTCAATAAAGTGTGGCATTGGTAAAAGCACAGCAGGTCAGGCAGCATCTGAGGGGCAAGAGAATCGTTGTTTCGGGCATAATGAAGAGTCCTGATGAAGAGTCACACTTTATTGACTAGATCACATAGAATCCAGGGAGAGCTAGCCAATTATTTACAAAATTGACTTGAAGGTAGGAAATAGAGGGTGGCGTGAAAGGGTTGTTTTTCAGACTGGGGTTCTGTGACCAGCAGAGTGCTATAAGGATCGGAACTGGGTCCATTGCTTTTTGTCATTTATAGAAATGATCTGGATGTCAGTTTAGGAAGTGTCATTAGTAATATTGCAGATGACACCAAACGAGGTGGTGAAGTGGACAGTGAAGAATGTTATCTCTGAGTACAATGGGATCTTGATCAGATGGGCAAATGGGCTGAGAAGTGGCAGATGGCGTTTAAGTTTGATATATGTGAGGTGCTGCATTTTGGTCAGGCAAAATAGGGCCGGACTTATATAGTTAATAGTAAGGTCCTGGGGAGTGTTGCTGAACAAAGAGACCTTGGAGTGCAGGCTCATAGTTCCTTGAAAGTGGAGTCGCAGGTAGACAGTGTAGTGAAGAAGGTGTTTAGTATGCTTTCCTTTATTGGTGAGTGCACTGAGTATAGGAGTTGGGAGGTCATGTCGTAGCAGTACAGGACACTGGTTTTGAAATCCTATGTTCAATTCTGGCCTCCCTGCTATAGGAAAAATGTCATTGAATTTGAAATGACGTAGATAAGATTAAGAAGGATGTTCCTGGGATTGGAATGTGGGAGCTATAAGGAGAGGCTGTATTCCCTGGAGCATCAGAGGTTGAGGGGCGACGTTAAAGAGGTTTATAAAATCAGGAGGGGTATGGATAGGGTGAATAGCCAATGTCTTTTTCCTAAGATAGGGGAATCTAAAACTGGAGGGCATAGGTTTAAAGTGACAGGGGCAGATATATACAGAACCTAAGGGGCAGCCTTTTCAAGCAGAAAGTGATGTATGTAAGGAATGAGCTGCCAGATGGAGTGTTGGAGGCTGATACAATTACAACATTTAAAAGGCATCTGGATGGGTATATGAATAGGAAGGGTTTAGAGGGATATGGGCCAAATGCTGGCAGATGGGACTAGATTAATTTAGGATATCTGGTCGGCATGGACAGGTTTGACCAAAGGGTCTGGTTCTGTGCTGTAAAATGCTACGACTCTATGACTCGGTGAAATCTTGTGACATTTGACTCCAATGCATTGAAGTTAGATTGTCTGAATGGACTCAGTGGTCTCTGCTAGAAGTACTGGAGAGAGGATGTCCTAGTGGCATTATAGATAGATTATTAACCAAGCAACTCAGCTAATGTTCTGGTGACCTGAATTTGAATCCCACCCCAGCAGATAGTGGAATTTGAATTCAATCTTAAAATCAGGAATTAGCAGTCTACTGATGACCATGAAGCCATTGTCGATTGTCAGAAAAACCCTTCTGACTAACTAATGTTCTTCAAGGAAGGAAATCTGCCAACCTCACCCGGTCACATGATTCCACACCCACAACAACATGGTTGATTCTCAATTGCCCTCGGAAATGGCCTGGCAGGCCACTCAGTTGTACAAATTGCTACAAAGTCTCAACAAAGAAGTGAAACAGGACGGATCAGCTGGGTCCAACCTAGCCACCAGAAAAGCCAACAGCAGACACAGCCCTGTCAAACCTGCTAAATCCTCCTCACTAACATCTGGGGGCCAGTGCCAAAATTGGGAGAGCTGTCAAACTAGTCAAGCAACAGCCGGATATAGTTTATTCACAGAATCGTACCTTACAGACAATATCCCAGATACCACCATCACCATCCCTGTCCACCGGCAGGCCAGACCCAGGAGAGGTGCGGCACAGCAGAATACAAACAGGAGGGAGTTGTCTGAACGTCCTCAACATTGACCCTGGACCCCATGAAGTCTGATGGCGTCAGGTTAAAATGGGCAAGGAAACCTCCTGCTGATTACCACGTACCATTCTCCTTCAGCTAATGAATCAGTACTCCTCCTTTGTTGAAATGTAGGCTGGGGACTGGGGGACATTTCAATGTCCAGCACCAAGAGTGGCTCAGCAGCAGTCCCAGTGATAGAGCTGGTCGGGTTCTCAGGAATGTAGCTGCTAGATTGGGTCTATGGCAGTTGGTGAGAGAAGCTACAAAAGGGAAAAACATACTTGACCTTATCGTTACCAATCTGCGAGCTGCAGTTACATCTTTCTGTGGTGATATCCATAAGATTGACCACTACACAGTCCTTGAAGAGACAAAGTCCCACTTTCACATTGAGAATGCCCTTCATCATGTTGTTTGGCACTATGGCCAGGCTAAATGGGACAGACTTCAAACAGATCTAGCAACTCAAGGCTCAGTACTCATGAGGCCATCAACAGCATCAAAACTGTCCTCTAGCACAATCTGCATTCTCATGACCTGGCATATCCCCCACTCAACCATTACCATCAGGCCAAGCGATCAACCCTGGTTCAATGTAAAGTGCATGCCAGGAGCAGCAACAGGATCACTTGCATTCCAAACAGCATAAGCAGTAAGTGATAGACCCACAATGGATCAGATTTGAGCTCTGCAGTACTACCACATCTAGTCATAAATGGTAGTGGACAATTAAAAAACTCACTGGAGGGGGTGGTACCACAAATATATCCATCTTCAGTGATGGAAGAGTCCAGCTTATCAGTCAAAAGATAAGGCTGTACTATTCACAATGATCTTCAACCAGAAGTGCCAAGTGGATGATCCATGTTGACCTCCTCCAGTGGTCCTCAACATTGCAGATAGCAATCATCAGCCAATTCAATTCACTCCATGTGAAATCAAGGAAGGGTTGTAGCTATTGGATAGCATAAAGGCTATGGGCCCCGACAACATTCAAGAATAGCACTGAAGACTTGTGCTCCAGAATTTGCCACTCCCCTAGCTAAGCTCTTCCAGTGTAGTTATAACACTGGCAGCTACTGGAAAATTGTCCAGGTATAGCATGTACACAAAAATCAGGACAAATCCAACCTAGTCAATTACTGCCCCATTAATCTTCTGTCAATCATCAGTAAAGTGATGGAAGGTGTCATCAATAGTGCTATCAAGCAGCATCTGCTCAGCACTGACCTGCTCAGTGATGTCGAGTTTGGGTTCTGCCAGGGCCACTCAGCTCCTGACCTCATTACAGCCTCTGTTCAAAAACAGACAAAAGAGATGAATTCCCGAGCTAAGGTGAGAGTGACAGCCCTTGACATCAAGGCTGCATTCGACCGATTGTGGCATCAAGAAGCCCGGTCAAACTTGAATCAATGGGCGTCGGGGGCAAACTCCTTGCTATTTGGAGTCATTTCTGGCACATAGGAAGATGGTCGTGGTTTTTGGAGGTCAGTCATCTCAGCTCCAGGACATCTCTGCAGGAGTTCCTCAGTATAGTGTCCTAGGCCCAAACAACTTCAGTTGTTTCATCAATAACCCTCCCTTCTTCATAAGGTTAGAAGTGGGGATGTTTTGCAACTCCTCAGATCCTGAAGTAGTCCACACTCAAATGCAACAAGATCTGGACAAATCCAAGCTTGGGCTGACAAGTGGCAAGTAACATTCACACCACATAAATGAAAGGCAATGACCATCTCCAATCAGAGATAATCTAACCACCGCCCCTTGACATTCAATGGTGTTATCATCATGGAATCCCCCACTATCAACAGCCTGGGAGTCACTGTTGATTAGAAACTCAACTGGACTCTGCATAAATTTATTGGTTACCAGTCCAGATCAGAAGCCAGGAATGCTACTGCAAGTAACCCACCTCCTGACCCAACAAAGCTATCTACCATCTACAAGGCACAAGTCAGGAATGTGATGGAATACTCCCCACTTGCCTGGATGAGTGCAGCCCCAACAACACTCAAGACTTGACACCATTCAGGAGAAAGCAACCCCCTTCATTGGCACTACATTCACTCCTTCTGCCACCAATTCTCAGTAGCAGCAGTGTGTACTATCTATAAGATGCATTGCAGACATCCACCCAAGATCCTCAGACAGCACCTTCCAAATCCATGACTACTTCCATCTAGAAGGACAAAGGGCAGCAGATACAAGGGAGCATCACCAACAGCAAGTTCCCTTCCAAACCACTCACCAACCTGACTGAAATGTATCATCATTCCTTCACAGTTGCTGTGAATCCTGGAATTCCCTCGCTAAGGGCCTTGTAGATCAACGTACAATAGATAGACTGCAGATGTTCAGGAAGGCAGTTCACCACCAACTTCTCAAGGGCAACTAAGGACAGGCAATAAATGCTGGCCAGCCAGCAATCCTGATGTCCCATGAGTGAATGAAAAAAAAACTGGAATGTCTTTAGGTGATAATTTTAGTTAGAGCTGAAGTTTGTGTTCGATGAAAACGATATACTCTCCTCATAATTTAAAAACAAGTTGGGTTTCATGGTTATTTCATGGTGCCATGTCATATCAGGTGATCAATATGAAGTTCCACTGGTAAGTTTATTAAAACTAGATTTAAATGCAGATCAGGAAAATATTCAGTTTACTGCATTTTATCTCTCAGGAAATACTTTAATGAGTGGCACAGCTTACTATTTGCTCAACAAGGCAGCCTGTGCTGGCGCCAGTCCTGAACATATATCAAGTCATTCACGGATGCCCTTTGAAATGTCAAAGCTCTTACCTCTTGTATTTCAATCTAATGAAACACTTCCATTTCAGTGTTTAATTAATAAGGAATTCTAGAGTTCTTAATTGTCTCCCAGTCATTTGCCAGGTTTATTGGTTTGATTAGTTTGTATTGAAAGACCATGATAAAAATAAAAATAAACATTGCTCCAGTCAATGACAGAAGTTCAGAGTTATCTACTGTTCTTCATTCCTCTGGATGGATGGTAATTAGGAACAGTGTCATTAACCAAAACCCATTTAAAGTCTACATTTGGAGAATTAGCGAAAGTTTGCTGCAAAATATAACTTGAAATAATTGTATAAATTGGAGTATTGTTAAAACTTCCTGTGTATCACTGGTAATTATACAGAACTAATTAATTGATATTAGTATTGATCGACCTTGATAAAGCTAATTTAAGGAGTTACAGAATTAATCCAAGATGGTGGCAATCTGAGTAGATCGGCTTTGCTAAGCTCTGCACCCCAGCCCAGTAGTAGTGATATTTTTGCACACCCCCCACCTTACCTTTTCTCAGAGAAAAGTAATGTTAAATGGTAGTGAAACCATTTAAATCCATTTGCAGTGGAGCCTTGATTGTCTGAGCGAGACGGGCGGGGAGTTTGGGTAGCCGGAAACAGGCGGTAATCCATGAGTGCCGGTTGTCTGAGTGTCTCTCGATTATCCAGCAACTCGCCTCTCGATTATCTGGCAATTCACGGCATAATGCCGTTTAACTGATAATTGAATGCTGGGTTGCCTGGTACCATTTTTGCAGGACCTTGAGATCTTGTTCAGTTGGACCGGGATTTGGATGGTTGATGTTCGGACAGTCAAGGTTCTACTGTAAATTCATTTTGAGCGAGTGAGGATGGTGAAAGGAAAGCATACAGCCAAGCTCCAACACACAGGACACTCATAGAAGACATTGGTGTGTCTGTGACTGCGACTGCAGATACAGCTGCAGCTCCTTCAGCAGCTGAGAAGGAGGTACCTGTCCAGCAGAACGTCGCTGAAGAACTCATGACGATCCGAGAGATGATCAAGGAGTTGATGGAAGACAGTTATACTCGACTGGAGCCGATTTCGGTCATGCTACGAAAGCATGAGAAGGAGTTGGAAGGACTCGGGAAGCAAGTTAAAGAGGTTGAGCAGCAGACCACTGAGATGAGACCAAATTCGAGTCCTCGGCGGGGCGGATCCAGGCCCTCAAAAAACAGGTCCGGACCTTGACTGAACAGGTTGAGGATCTGGAAAATTGAGGTAGGAGGAAAAATATCTGGGTGGTTGGGCTGCCTTAGGGATTGGAAGGCAGGCAACTAGCAAGCTTATTTGAAGACTGGCTACTGGAGTTTCTTGGCTGTGATGCTGAGGCAGACCAGGTGAACGTTGACAGAGCTCACCGGGTTGCAGTGTGCAGATCCAGTCTGGGTCAGTGCCACCGCCCAGTCCTGGAATGATTTCAAAGCAACAGGGACAAGCAGAGAGTCCTGGAATCTTCTAGAAGGATGGGGAAAGATCCACAAGCCCTGACTTATCAGAGAACCTAAGATAATGTTTTTCCAGGACTTTTCTGTAGCGGTGATCTGTAAAAAGAATATGATTGATGAAGTCAAGAGAAAATTAAGGGACATTATTATTCAATATTCAAAGTGATACCCAGAGGTGCTTCATATAACTCATGAGGAGATGATGCAGTCATTTGACTCCTCAGAACAAGTGAAAAATGTCTTGGTCACTTATATGCGTAGGAGGTGTAAGCGGGGGTACTGTAGTTAGTTTAGTGTTTTGGTTTTTCGTAAATAGATTCCACAAATCTTCTTTTGAATATGCCCAGCAAGCTGTAAGTCAAATTCTTCCTCTTGACAGGTCAAAGGTGGTTGTAAAGGATCATGGCTAGCAGTGTTCTTAAATGGTGCACTTGGAATATTAGAGAGATCTACTCACCAGTTAAAAGGAAAAAGGTGTTGTCGAGCCTTAAAAAGAAGAGGGTGGATGTTGCCCTGTTGCAGGAGACTCCCCTTAATGACAAGGAACACTTGAAATTACAGCAGAGAGGGTTTGATTGGGTGTTTTTCTCATCATTTAACATTAAGAGCAGGGTACAGGCCATACTCGTCCAGAAAAATCTTCCATTTAATTTAGTAGATTGTGTCAAAGATGAATATGGCCGGTTTGTTATCCTAAAGGCCCTAATACATGGTGAGGAATATAGTCTTTTGAATGTCTATTGTCCTCTGGCTCAACCCCTTAAATGTTTGACTGATGTACTATCTAAGCTGATGGCCTTTGCATTGCAGCATATTATTATAGATCCTGTGCTGGATTGAATGCCCAAAGCACCACCGATCCCACCCAAAGCTTTTTCCACAATCTAAACAGTTGGGTGATCTATTTGTGGAACTGGGGTTGGTAGACGTTTGGAGATGTCTCCATTGTATGGGCAGGGACTTTACCTTCTTTTCCAATCCTCATAAGTGCTATACAAGGATTGATTTTTTTCCTAACTCCCACAGCTCTTCTAGATTTGGTGGTATCTTGTTCAGTTGGGAATATTGACGCCAAAATTAGAAGTGTAGTGGACAGCGAAGAAGGTTACCTCGGATTACAGCAAGATCTTGATTAGATGAGCCAATGGACTGAGGAGTGGTAGATGGAGTTTAATTCAGATAAATGTGAGGTGCTGTATTTAGGAAAGCAAACTTGGCAGGACTTATACACTTAATGGTAAGGTCCTAGGAAGCGTTGCTGAACAAAGAGACCTTGGAGTATACGTTCATAGATCCTTGAAAGTGGAGTCGCAGGTAGATAGGATAATGAAGAAGGCATTTGGTATGCTTTTCTTTGTTCGTCAGAGTATTGAGTACAGGAGTTGGGAGGTCATGTTGTGGCTTTACAGAACATTGGTTAGGCCACTTTTGGAATATTACATACAATTCTGGTTTCCTTCCTATCGGAAAGATGTTGTGAAACTTGAAAGGGTTCAGAAAAGATTTACAAGGATGTTGCCAGGGTTGGACGATTTGAGCTATAGGGAGAGGCTGAACAGGCTGGGGCTGTTTTCTCTGGAGTGTTGGAGGCTGAGGGGTGACCTTAATAAAATCATGAGGGGTATGGATAGGGAAATAGACAAGGTCTTTTCCCTGGGGTCGGGGAGTCCAGAACTAGAGGGCATAAGTTTAGGGTGAGAGGGGAAAGATATAAAAGAGACCTAAGGGGCAACTTTTTCACACAGAGGGTGGTGCGTGTGTGGAATAGGCTGCCAGAGGAAGTGGTGGAGGCTAGTACAATTGCAACATTTAAAAGGCATCTGGATGGGTATATGAATAGGAAGAGTTTGGAGGGATATGGGTTGGGTGCTGGCAAGTGGGACTAGATTGGGTTGAGGTATCTGGTTGGCATGGATGTGTTGAACTGAAGGGTCTGTTTCTGTGCTGTACATCTCTATGACTCTATGACTCTATAACTGTATATTTGATGGTCGAGATTAAGGGTAATGCAATGAGCTTTCCGTACTGGAGAGTGAGTACTCTCGATCATTTTTTGGAGGGAGGTTCCTCAGGTGACATCGAGCGTCTACGTGAAATCTGGGAGAGACAGTTAGGAGTTGAGATCACTTCGGAAACATGGGATGACATTTGTGAGAGTGCGAGGAAGATTTCAATATGTAATAGGACTCATGCTATGCAGTTAAAGGTTCTTCATAGTGCTTATTTGGCCCCAGATTGTCTTGCTAAATTTAAGCAGGGAGCATCTTCAACGTGCCCCAAATGTAAAATAAACATGGGTACCTGACTCATTGTCAGTGGTTCTGTCACAGACTCTGTGCATATTGGAGCACTGTGGCAGGAGAAAGAGAGGGTCTTGGGGACCAAATTTAAGGTGGACCCCGTCTCTTTGCTCCTCAGTTTGCTGAATTTATCACCCTTAGATGTACATGGGAAAAAGCCCTTAAACATTCTCACTTTTTGTCCAGGGAAGAACATTCTGATGTGCTGGGTGTCTGAGAACCCCCCTCACACCCCAGGTTTATTGGGGTGGCATAAGTTAATCATGGAACACATTCCTTTAGACATTCTTACAAATATGGCGCACCAGAAAATGGACAACTTTTACAAGACATGGCAGCCCTTTTTGAATTATTTGGAAGCAGATCTGTCCACCGTTTTGATTAGGGCCTTTGTCTAGCCGTGATGTGTTGGTCTGATAACCTAATGCCATGAGAGGAAGAATTTTAGGTTTAATAATTGATGCTCTCGAAGGTTGAGAGCTATGGTCTTGTTGTGCTGAGCAGCGTTACTTATTTATTTATTGATTTGTAATAAGTGTAATTTTGATTCCTTTTGTAGTGTAGTATAATAGTTGGTATATTGATTATTGTTGTGTTTGATGTTATGATGCTATATTTTCATATTTTTGAAACTTTTTAATTTTGTCAAGAAAAATTTTTCAATAAAATTTTTAAAATAATTACAGAAATATTGTGTGGCATTTAATGCCCCCTAGGAGGTGGGTCCAGACATAGCCATAAGACCATAGGAGATGTAGGAACAGAGTAGGCCATTTAGCCCATCCAGTCTACTCTGCCAATCAATCAAATCATAACTGATCTGATAGTCCTCCACTCCATTTTCCTGCCATTTCCTCATAACCATTGCTGATTAAAAATCTGTCTATCTCAGCCTTGAATACACTTTGTGCCCCAACCTCTTCAGTCCTCTGTGGTAAAGAATTTTCACAGATACTTCTCTGAGAGAAGAAGCTCTTTCTCATCCCTGTCTTAAATGTGTGATCTCTTATTCTAACGTTATGCCATCTGGTATTGGACTCTCCCAGAAGGAGAAACAGCATTCTTAACATTTCCTCATCAAGACCTCGAAGAATCTTGTGTGTTTCAAAAAGGTCTCCTCTCATTACAGTCTGTTCCGATGTAACTTGATAGTTCCTTTCCTGTGTGATCCTGTGTTTAAAGAAAATCGAGATTGAATCACATTATTGCCAATACAGGTGAGGAATGTTTGCATTCCACAAACAATGTTCTCAATTCTTCAATCAAGTTCTAGCCAATTCATGTTGAAGTAACCTACATTATGGTAGAACAGGTGTACTCTAAATTCCAATCTTTACAGACACAACCTATTTCACCTCTCACCATAAATAGACCCACCATCTATGGCCTAGTAAGCCTTCTCTGGACTGTTTCGAATATTTCCTTCAAAAAGGAGATCAAAATTGCGGCCTAACTAGTAAGACTTTCCAATACACTGTTCTCTTTGAACTAAAGGCCAACTTGCCTTCCCTATTACCTGCTGAAGCTGAATGGTAGCTTTTTGTGATTTATTCACAAATATTCCAAATCTCTTTGTGCAGATTGTGAGATTGGCATTAGATGCGTTAACAAAACATAACAATAGCAGTGGCAAATAGAATTCATTTCCAAATGCAGAAACTGTATTCGGACTACTTGTGGTTGATACACCAGCTCTACTTCAAGGAGTGAAAAAAAAGGTTGTCTCCCATCTGCCCAGATGGAGATACCAGTGATACAATTGACTTTGGCCAGTTTGGGTTCACTGTGATGATCACATGATCAACATTGCATTATTATCTTAAACTAAGATTGAAGGCTCTGGTATCATTCCAAATGTAAGACACTGGATCATTCTTTAAAATTAGATTTCTTTAATCTCTGCAGCACTCTATGACGTAAGACCCACAGAGTCATAGAGATATACAGCACGGAAACAGATCATTCAGTCCAACTCGTCTATGCTGACCAGATATCCCAACCTAATCTAGTCCCATCTGCCAGCATTTGGCCCATATCCCTCTAAACCCTTCCTATTCATATACCCATCCAGATGCCTTTTAAATGTTGCAATTGTATCAGCCTCCATCACTTTCTCTGGCAACTCATTCCATGCATGCACCACCCTTTGCGTGTAAAGTTGCCCTTAGGTCTCTTTTATTTCTTTCCCCTCTCACCCTAAACCTATGCCCTCTAGTTCTGGACTCCCCGACCTGAGGGAAAAGACTTTGTCTATTTTTCCTATCCATGCTCCTCATGATTTTATAAACTTCTATGAGGTCACCCTTCGATAGTCCAGGAAAAACAGCCCCTATTCCTGATGAAGGAATTTTGCCCGAAACGTCGATTTTCCTGTTCCTCGCATGTGCCTGACCTGCTATGCTTTTCCAGCACCACTCTGATCTAAACTCCTGTACTCAATACTCTGACCCAAAAAGGAAAACATACCAAACGCCTTCTTCACTATCCTATCTACCTTTGACTCTACTTTCAAAGAGCTATCAACCTGCACTCCAAGGTCTCTTTGTTCAGCAACCCTCCCCAGGACCTTACCATTAAGTGTATAACTCCTGCTAAGATTTGCTTTCCTAAAATGCAGCACCTCGCATTTATCTGAATTAAACTCCATCTGCCACTCCTCAGCCCATTGGCTCATCTGGTCAAGATCCCATTGTAATCTGAGGTAACCATCTTCATTGTGCACTACACTTCCAATTTTGGTGTCATCTGCAAACTTAGTAACTATACCTCCTTTGTTCACATCCAAATAATTTATATAAACGATGAAAAGTAGTGGACCCAGCACAGATCCTTGTGACACTCTACTGGTCACAGGCCTCTAGTCTGAAAAACAACTCTCCACCACCATCCTCTGTCTTCTACCTTTGAACCAGTTCTGTATCCAACTGTCTAATTCTTCCTGTATTCCATGAGATCTCACCTTGTTGACAAGTCTCCCATGGGGAACATTGTCAAATGCCTTACTGAAGTCCATATAGATCACATCCACCGCTCTGCTCTCATCAATCATAGAGTCATAGAGATGTACATCATGGAAACAGATCCTTCGGTCCAACCTGTCCACGTTGACCAGATATCCCAACCCAATCTAGTCCCACCTGCCAGCACCCGGCCGATATCCCTCCAAACCCTTCCTACTCAAATACCCATGCAAATGCCTCTTAAATATTGCAATTGTACCAGCCTCCACCATTTCCTCTGGCAGCTCATTCCATACACGTATCACCTTCTGCGTGAAAAGGTTGCCCCGTAGGTCTCTTTTGTATATTTCCCCTCTCACCCTAAACCTATGCCCTCTAGTTCTGGACTCCCCGATCCCAGGGAAAAGACTTTGTCTATTCATCCTATCCATGCCCCTCATAATTTTGTAAACCTCTATAAGGTCACCCCTCAGCCTCCAACGCTCCAGAGAAAACAGCCCCAGCTTGTTCAGCCTCTCCCTATAGATCAAATCGTCCAACCCTGGCAACATTCTTGTAAATCTTTTCTGAAACCTTTCAAGTTACACAATATTTTTCCGATAGGCAGGAGACTAGAATTGCACGCAATATTCCAACAGTGGCCTAACCAATGTCTTGTACAGCCGCAACATGACCTCCCAACTCCTGTACTCAATAGTCTGACCAATGAAGGAAAGCATACCAAATGCCTTCTTCACTATCCTATCTACCTGCGACTCCACTTTCAAGGAGCTATGAACCTGCACTCCCAGGTCTCTTTGTTCAGCAACACTCCCTAGGATCTTACCATTAAGTATATAAGTCCTGCTAAGATTTGCTTTCCCAAAATGCAGCACCTCGCATTTATCTGAATTAAACTCCATCTGCCACTTCTCAGCCCATTGGCCCATCTGGTCAAGATCCTGTTGTAATCTGAGGGAATCCTCTTCGCTGTCCATTATACCTCCAATTTTGGTGTCATCTGCAAACTTATTAACTGTACCTCTTATGTGCGCATCCAAATCATTTACGTAAATAACAAAAAGTCGAGGACCCAGCACCAATCCTTGTAGCACTCCACTGGTCACAGGCCTCTAGTCTGAAAAACAACCCTCCACCACCACTCTCTGTCTTCTACCTTTGAGCCAGTTCTTTATCCAAATGGCTAGTTCTCCCTGTATTCCATGAGATCTAACCTTGCTAATCAGTCTCCCATGGGGAACCTTGTCAAACACCTTACTGAAGTCCATATAGATCACATCTACTGCTCTGCTCTCATCAATCTTCTTTGTTACTTCTTCAAAAAACTCAATCAAGTTTGTGAGACAATCCTCTTTGTTGCTTTTCAAAAAAACTCAATCAAGTTTGTGAGACATGATTTCCATGCATAACGCCATGGTGATTATCCCTAATCAGTCCTTGGCTTTCCAAATATATGTAAATCCTGTCCCGCAGGATTCCCTCCAACAAATTGCCCACCACTGACGTCAGGCTCACCGGTCCAAAGTTCCCTGTCTTGTCCATAGCATCTTTCTTAAATAAAGGTACCATGTTTGCCAACCTCCAGTTTTCCCTCACCTCACCCATGACTATCGATCATTCAAATATCTCAGCAAGGGGCCCAACAATCGCTTCCCTAGCTTCCCACAGAATTCTACTGTAATCTGATCAGGCCCTGGGAATTTATCTACTTTTATGCGTTTCAAGACATCCAGCACTTCTGGCTCTGTAATATGGACATTTTTCAAGATTTCACTATCTATTTCCTTACATTCTATACCTTCCATGTCTTTCTCCACAGTAAACACTGATGCAAAATACTCATTTAGTATCTCCCCTATCTCCTGTGATTCTTGATGTGGTTTGAAGCTAGAAATAATCAGATGAAGAGTATAATTAATATGAACAAAAAATTACAGAACACACTATGTAATTTTTGTAGTTTACCTTTGACAAGCAATATTAAATAGAGACTAATGGATATTCAGAAAATTCTTTGAAGCTGTATTTTGATTTGGACTGTTTGAATGATATCAAAACTACAAATTAAATGTGTTATAACAATAACGGTCGACATATAACATTAAAACCAAAGTTTTGATTTTTTTTATCATGCCATTGAGATTGTGACTTCAGTTGATTTCAAGTCTTGTTATTTTACCAGCAATTCGTTGTCTCATCAATATGTAATGTTATCCTCAATAAAGGATTAGTAATTGTTCTATTATTAGTTCATGTTTATTGAAGAAACACTGACATTTGATAACTGGGAAATAACAGGGTCACAATATATTACTCGTTACTTCATGTTTCTGCTTTAACTGTTGTAAAGTGATGTGTATTTCTTTTCTCTCTTGTTTCTCCGAAGCATTACATACTTATTCCTACATAGTCTTTCTCCTTGCTACTACCTCAGTGGATTAAAATTGGAGGTGTTGCACTGTCTTATTTAAGGCCATTCTCCCAATAACTCAAAACTGAGAAACACTTTTTCTCCTACAATTTACAAGCTTTTCAAATTGGTTTGTCTTTTCATTATTACTCAAACTATTTAACCTTAAATCCTATGAGCAAAGTGCCAAAACAAATGCTGGATATCTGAAATAAAAACAGTTCATTTTGAAATCCCCAAAGCCAAAATATAATCTGTCTGTTCTCTCTGTCACACATACCATTAGATCTACTGAATACTTTGATAAGTACAAGTGCAACCTATTCTGCCTTTCAACTTTTTTGCTTTATTTCATCCTGTTTTTTAAGTTTAGTGAAGACTACATTGTGGATTATGATCTTTCCCTGACCTTACTCAGTGATAATAAATATAACAATGACCTGCTGATCAATGTTTTTCCAGAAAGATAATTAGTTGGCAGAATATCTCTGAATAACTGGATCCTTCCTTGCTGGAAATGTTATTTCACTTGGAGCTATGCAGGAAATTGTGCCCACTTCTTTCTTAATATTCCAGGCAATTAATATTCTAAATTAACTGTCCCTAAAATATATCAATTTTTGTAACATACTCAAATATTGTTTCAACAATTGAATCAATAATTGAAACAATTCAGCACCTTGTGAGATGGTTGAGATGTTGTCTATAAATAATCTCCTTCAAAAGAATAAGGCTAACCAGTATTGTGATCCTTTTAGTGAGAATATGAGTCTGTGTACTGCTTCATTCTAAGGCAAATATTAACCTACTAAATGGAGTGCCTGTAAATTGTTAACAAAAGAACTCAATTAAAATCAAGTTATGGCCCTTTTTAGGAGATGTATGTGGTCTGCTTTTGTGAAATGACGCATTATTTTGCACTGCAGCTGTGTGTGCTAGACAGCTGTACTTTAATACTGTATAAAGACTCTTGCCAATTCTGGAAATCTGTCAAAAGAGTGCATGGATTTAGGCCTTATAATTACAAATAAAAGATGTGATTTTAGATTGTTTCAAGAACTAAAACTGGAGTGGAAATAAAAAATAAATATTGACAAAACAAATTACAATAGCCAGAAGTGATGGAAGCACCCCCTGTTACAAATGGAGGTGACACAGATACCCTGCCACTTGGGAAGGGTGTTGTGAATTACTGTAATGGTGGAATATGGAAAGGTAATGGTTTAATTGTTTCAGCAACTGTATTGAATTGTGAAGATATTTTGGTTCTAATTTAGGAGTAAGTAATTCAGTTGATTGAAGGACAAAGCTTACTGCAGGAATGACAGTGGGAAAGTGTTCAAAGCATTCTTTTGATAGAAAAAATATACCTTTTATTAAATCAAAAAGATGTTAATATCCGAAATGATAATTCAGATATGACAGGAATTGTAGAAAGTAGAACCATAAGAGAACATGAACCAAGATTGCAAAACTTACAACAGGACCAAACTAACAAAAAGGTTATCTCAATGCACATAGAATTTGAAACAAAACAGATGAACTGACAGCACAAGTGGTAATAAATAATGTGTTCTTTCATTGTGGTGACATTATTATAAAGCTAGGAAAAGGCGACAGTGTTAATTAATGATATTACGACCACAATTGACTGGGATGAACTAAATTGAGGAAATCAGTACATAGAAATGTGGGCCTTCCTGTGTGGAGTTTGCACATTCTCCCCGTGCCTGCATGGGTTTCCTCCGGGTGCTCCAGTTTCCTCCCACAGTTCAAAAATGTGCAGGTTAGGTGAATTGGCCATGCTAAACTGCCCGTAGGGTTAGGTGAAGAGGTAAATGTAGGGGAATGGGTCTGACTGGGTTGCGCTTTGGTGGGTCTGTATGGACTGTGTGGGCCTGTTTCCACACTGTAATTAATCTAATCTAAAAAAATGGTTTCAGTAGGAATGAGAAAAGATTAAGACATGAAGTCATTTGTGGGAGTGGTACAGACACCATCACACTCACCAAATGGGAGGACAGAGTAAAAGGAAGAAATAATGGAAACTTATCAGTAGGATTCAGCAATAATCATGAAGATATTAATGTGCATATGGACTACACATAAAATAAGCGAAGGTAGTCCAGATTACAAAACCAGAGAATATTTTCACATTTATTTCTGAGAACAGCTATTCTGGAGCCAATCAGAGAACAGGTGATGAGGGACTTTGTATCATGTGCAGTACGGTAGAGTTAATTAATTATCTCCCCGTGAATACATCTCTAGATAACAGTGAGCATAATATAATTGAATTTTACATTCAGATTGAGGAGGATAAAAGTGGATCTGAGACCTGTATTATAAACACAAATGAAGGCAATGATGACAGCAGACAACATTCCAGCAATAGTACTGAAGACTTGTGTACCAGAACCTCTGCATATCTAGCTGTTTCCCTACAGCCACAACACTGACATTGATCTGAAAATGTGGAAAATTGCCCAGATTTGTCCTATACACACAAACTATGACAAATCCAACCCAGCCAATTTATCTCACCTTGTTCTGTTCTTGATCACCAGTAAAATAATGGAAGGTGTCATCAACAGTACTATACAGCCTCACTTACTTACTGACTACCTGCTCACTGACACTCAACTTCGGTTCCACCAGAACCACATAATCCCTGATCTCATTACTGCCTTAGCTCAAGCATGGATAAAAGAGCTAAATTCCAGAAGTGAGGTGGGAATGCCCTTGACATTATGGTTGCATTTAACCAAGGCTGGCATCAGGGAACCCGAGTAAAATTGGAGTCAATAGGAATCAGCGAGAAAATCTTCACTGATTGGTGTCATTCCTAGCACAAGACTAAGGTGGTTATGGTTGTTGGAGGTCAGCCATCTCAGCTCCTGTACATCTCTGCAGGAGTTCCTCAGGGTAGTGTTCTAGGCCCAACCATTTTCTTCTACTTCACTAATGGCCTTCTCGCCTTCATAAGGTCAGAAATGGAGATCGGAAACACAAACAGAAAGTGCTGGAGGAACTTGGCTTTCTCTCTACAGATGCAATCAGACCTGCCGAGTTTCTCTCATTAATCTCTGTTTTTGTTCCTGCTTTCTTTGTTACTTCATACTCTTTCTATGTGAAAGGTGTGGCAATGGGTACTCAAAGGCATCCCAGCTCTTTCTATGTCTTTGTGGGGTATGTGGAACATTCCTTCTTCCAGTTCTGCTTAGTTCCCCAGAACTCTTTCTCTGACACATTGATGCTGTATTCAGTGCTGCTTCCTGCTCTCACTATAGAAGGTAGGATCTAAAAGAAGTGACTAGTGAAATAACTGATTCATTGGCTTTCCCAAATTCCTCATATTCAGGGAAGGCTATTTAGAATAGAAATGATCAATTGTAATTCCTTTATTCAAAAAAGGAAGAAGACTAATAGCAAAAAACTACATGCCATTAGCTTAATATCGATTATGGGAAGATGTTTGAATCTATTATTAAAGATGTCACATCAGGGCACTTCGAAAAATTCCAAGTAAATAGTCAGTCAACATGTTTTTGAAAAGTGAGAAAGTGAGGTCTGCAGATGCTGGAGATCAGAGTTGAGAGTGTGACGCTGGAAAAACACAGCAGGTCAGGCAGCATCCGAAGAGCAGGAAAATCGACGTTTTGGGCAGGAGCCCTTCATCAGGAAAGATTGATGAAGCATTGATTTTCCTGCTCCTCAGATGCTGCCTGATCTGCTATGTTTCTGAAAAGGTTATGTTTACCTAATTTATGAGAGGTCTTTGGAAAAGTAAAAACATGTGCTGTGGATAAATAGGAATTGGCAGTTGCACTGCTCTTAGACTTCCAGAGGATGAGGTGCCATCAAAAAATATTGTGGAAAATAGAAGGTAATAGTTTAGGGGGTCCCTGGGTTAGAACATTGGTGAGCTATCAGAAAAAATGATAGTAGGAATGAGTGGGTCATTTCCTGGATGGCAAGATGTAACATGTGTTGTGCCACAGTTATCAATACTGGGGCTTAACTTTCTATCATTTATACAAATGATTTTGATGAAATAACCAAAGGCTAATAATTGCTAAATATTCTGATGACACTATAATATTAGAAAGAAAGCTTGTGAACAGCACATAAATAAGCTAGATACAATATAGGAGGAGAAAGTGAGGTCTGCAGATGCTGGAGATCAGAGCTGGAAATGTGTTGCTGGAAAAGTGCAGCAGGTCAGGCAGCATCCAGGGAACAGGAGAATCGACGTTTCGGGCATAAGCCCTAATTTATGAGAGGTCTTTGGAAAAGTAAAAACATGTGCTGTGGATAAATAGGAATTGGCAGTTGCACTGCTCTTAGACTTCCAGAGGACGAGGTGCCATCAAAAAATATTGTGGAAAATAGAAGGTTTCCTGAAGAAGGGCTTATGCCCGAAACGTCGATTCTCCTGTTCCCTGGATGCTGCCTGACCTGCTGCGCTTTTCCAGCAACACATTTCCAGCTCTAGATACAATATAGATTGATTAAATAAGCAGGCAAAAATATATGACTAATGGAATATTATGGGGGTAAATGTGAGGTTGTCCGTTTTAGCAGAAGAATTAAACAGAAAAATATCTAGATGGTGAGAGATTGCAGACCTCTGAGATACAGTCATCTGTATGTTATTGTGTGTGAATTACAAGATGTTAGTATGCACGCACAGCAGGTAATTAGGAAAGCTACTACATTACAGTTTGTTGCAAGAGGAAAAATATCCCTAACATCATTTCCCTTCTAATACTCATTTCTTTCAGTTCTTCCTCTCACTAAATCCTGTGTTCCCCAATATTTCTGGTATGTACTTTGTGTTCTCCTTTGTGAATACAGAATCAAAGGATGTATTTAGTTGGTCAGCCACTTCTTTGTTCCCCTGTCACAAGTTCCCCCGTTTCTGATTGTTGGGGACCGATATTCATTTTCACCAATCTTCTTCTCTTCACATACTTATTAAATCTTTTACAGTCTGTCTTAATGTTCTCTACAAGATTTCTCTCATACTCTATTTTTCCTCTCTTGATCAATCCTATTGTCCTCCTTTGCAGAATTCTAAACTGCTCCCACTCCCTAAAGTTCTGTTGTATTTTTTTCTGGCCAATGAGTATGCCTCATCTTGGATCTAAATGATCTTGAGATGTTAACTTTGTTTCTCTTTCTGTAGATGTCTCTAGTCCTGCTGAGTCCCTCCAGTTTCTCTTGTTTGTTTCAGATTTCCAGCATCCACGGTATTTGCTTTTATTTGAGATAGTTTCCCTGGTGGATTTAGAATGAATTGTAGCTGGTCTTTCTTCTTAGGGGAGGGCTTTGTTCAACCACTGAAGCATCAGTACTGAGATCAGGTGACAATCTGAAGGGAATAAGGAATAGCTAATTGAGGGAGGATGGACGGTGACAATCTTACAGAGTGTCTGGGTTGCGAAGGGAGGAAGTGGGAATATATAACAAAGGTAAATGAGGAAAGTGAAAAGAAGTCAATGATTGAAAGGAAATCAATACGCATTCAGGAAGGATAGTGTGCAGTTCAGAGAGAGTGAAGTGGCACATGGTAGGTCAAAGATAATAGAGAAAGGATCCAGGAAATCCCCAAGACACATTTTTCCCCTTCTTGAAAAGAAAGGAAAATTATTGTCCTGGAGAGAGAGCCTCTATTTTCTCGTTATCTCACTGGAAACTTTCTTGTCTCTGCAGCAATTAAGGCTCCTATATGGTCAATTAATGTCCACTTAGGGCTTCAACTTGCAAAGTCCACAACTGCCTGCCTTCCAAGGAGTTTGGAAATTATATTGAGTTTGTACAGGACGTTAGTGAGGCCTCTTATGGAGCATTGTGTTCAGTTCTGGTCGCCCAGATATAGAAGGACATTATCAAGATGGAGAGGGTTCAGAAGAGATCTGCCAGGATATGGCACATATGGAAAGTTTGATTTATAAAGAAAGGCTGGAATGTTTTTTTACTGGACCATAGAAGGTTGACAGGTAACCTTATAGAAGTTTATAGAATCATGAGGTTTATAGATAGAGTTAACGGTCGATAGTTTTTTGTCCCTAGAATGGGGGAATTCAAGATTAAGGGGCATGTGTTTAAGATGAGAGGAGAAGGATTTAAAATAGACACGCAGGGCAAATGTTTTAAACAGAGGGTGGCTCACATGTGGAATGAACTTCTTGAAGAGGTGGTGGGTGTGAGCACAATTATGATGTTTAAAAGACATTTGGACAAGTACATGGATAGGAAAGGTTTGTAGGTATTTGGGCCAGGTGCAGGCAGTTGGGGCAAGTTTAGTTTGGGGCTATGTTTGGCATGGATTGGTTGAACTGAATGGTCTATTTCTGTACGACTCTATGACCTGCTCCAAGCTGGGGCAATTTGAGGCATGGAACTGGAGGTCTCTGAAAGATATCCTTGCCTCCAACACCTCTGAACTGTATTGAAGAAGAGTCACTGGACCAAAAAGGTGAACTCTGATTTCTCTCCACAGATGCTTCCAGATCTGCTGAGTTTTTCCAGCAATTTCTGTTTTGATTTTACCTCTGAACTCCCTCCCTGTACATGACTCCTATTCAAAAAGAAGAAAAAGGGAAAAATGCACCTTTTTTGATGTTAGAACCTGTGAAATGTAAGCCTTGACTGACAGTTTTTAGGACCCATAAGCTGATTGGCCAGCAGTTTCTTGCCAACAAGGTTTCCATTGTTGAGGCCTCTGATTTGCTGAGAATATTAGTTTTTAATATCAGCTTTTAACAAAGTGGTTAGTGTACAATCCAGCAAGCATTCTCAAAGGTCAGGCCAATGGGTGAGCTACCACACTAATTCTGTGTAAGGGGAAACCATGGGTCAAGAGATATTTAGATGCATTCAAGTCTTCTGAGAGAAAGAGCACAGAACATAGAACATAGCACAATACAACGCAGAACAGGCCCTTCGGCCCTCAATGTTGCGCCGACCTGTGAACTATTCTCAGCTTGTCCCCCTACACGATCCCATCATCATCCATGTGCTTATCCAAGGATTGTTTAAATCTCCCTAATGTGGCTGAGTTAACTACGTTGGCCGGCAGGGTATTCTACGCCCTTACCACTCTCTGAGTGAAGAAACTACCTCTGACATCTGTCTTAAATCTATCACCCCTCAATTTGTAGTTATGACCCCTCGTCCAAGCTGACGTCATCATCCCAGGAAAAAGACTTTCACTGTCTACCCTATCTAATCCTCTGACCATCTTGTATGTCTCTATCAAATCCCCTCTTAGCCTTCTTCTTTCCAATAAGAACAGACCCAAGTCTCTCAGCCTCTCCTCATAAGACCTTCCATCCGGACCTCTGCACCTTTTCCAATGCTTCCACATCCTTCCCGAAATATGGCGACCAGAACTGTATACAATATTCCAAGTGCGGCCGCACTAGCGTTTTGTATTGTTGCAGCATGATATTGCGGCTCCAGTACTCAATCCCTCTATGAATGAAACCTAACACACTGTAGGCCTTCCTAACTGGCCTTCCTGAAGAAGGGCTTATGCCCGAAACGTCGATTCTCCTGTTCCTTGGATGCTGCCTGACCTGCTGCGCTTTTCCAGCAACACATTTTCAGCTTCCTAACAGCACTAACAACCTGGGTGGCAACTTCCAGGAAATAAGAATAGAATGTAGGGACAGTAGCTTCATTCTTCTTATTCAACTCATTTCAGCTTCTTTTAGCCTAACCAGAACTCAAATGTCACCACTGTTCTTCTGTACGATTCAAGCTTCAATACTGACCTTTTTCAAAGGCCACAGCAGACTGAATGGACCTCCATTTATGCTGTATCACATGATTCTGTAATCCAGTGTACTGCCTTAGAGATAGGGAGGGAGGCTGGGTTTGAATGGGATGCTCTTCAGACAGTAGGTGCAGACTCGATAGGCTAAATGGCCTCTTTCTACACTATAGGCATTCTATGATCTCAGATCATGCTGCACTTGCACTGGACACTCACACATCAATATCTTTGGACATTGGCATCCAATATGTGCCAACTGCAATGAACCCTCATGGCACATCTCCAACCACTTACAGTGCACTTATGTACTGCAATATTACATGTCAGGCTGCTAGCTGTTCAGCCACAGAGATGAGGCACACTGTATTGTGGTGTTATATTGCCTCTTATGTAGACACAAAGCCAGGAAGCTGGTCACGGGTGTCAGCAGTCCTCAGTCAAGTCAATGGAGGTTGCCTTTGGTAAGGAACTGTTAGTCAAAATTATCCTCTGATTCCAGTCCTGAGACTTGGATAAAGTCAGTCAAGTGCTCAGGATGGTCAGAGTTAGGATCCTCTCCACAGTGGTGAGGAGCCAAATGCCAGGCAGCCCAGCATCTACTTTAATGCTTTCTGATGTATTGTAGACTTCTTTCCTCCTGGCATGAGATAGAGGCAGGCACTGAATCAGACTAAAGTGGGTGGCGCAACTGTTATTTTTGGTGTAGGTGGAGAGGTGTCCTAAGTGAATGAGTAGATAGCGCAGAGGGTGTGGAGGGTGAGAGGCGTCGAGGGGTTGGGATGGATATCACCAAGTGAAGAGAGGCAATAGAGATAATGGTAGCGCATGATTCTTGGTTGGGGGTGGGTGCGACAGCATAGAAGGAGTGAGTGTGAGAGAAGAAAGTGGTACTTACATTGATGAAGTGGGGAAAATCATTGACCTCCTTCCTACAGCAGATGACTGAGACTGCATCGGCCTGGGTGACAATATTGGATCAGGCTGTATATGTGAGACTTTGAAATTGCAACAATGTAGATGTGTGCCTTGAAATGAGATCTCTTTTAGTGAACTAGGATTTCCACAATTTGATTAAGTTACTTTGTACAAAGACTTTACATTCTGTGACTGGATTAATGAACTACCTGATATCTATGCTATTCAAATGGCTCATTAGATGCTTGACTAGTATTAAAGACAAATTGGCCATTTCTCCCCACCCCCACTAACTGAGTTGCATTGTACAAAAACAGACATTTCAAAAACTGTGCATCAACTATTAGTCATAATGATTAAACCAAGGAACATTAAATCCACTTTTTGGTGGAAATATACCCATAGAGAAACAGGAATTGAGTATCAGAACTAATGGAGGAGCTGCAACCCCTGAAACCACAATCAACTGATCGCAGGAATATCATTTTAGCACTAACATTAAAGGAGCCCTGCATGAGATTGCAGGAGTAAGAGTGGTGTACCACAAAAGGCTGCCGGCCTACTATAAGCAACAGGAGCCGGTTTCATTAAATTAGGCGTGTAGTTGTATCAACAGAGAGACAACTGGCAGGAGTTATAACTTGGTTTCTGGCTTTAATTGACCAATTCTAGCTTCATCAATATTGTGCAATTAACTTGTAAGGGGCCAAGCTACAGTTTTATATATGTGGATGATTAGTTATTGTAACTGGTTTCTTTCGTGGTGCTGTATTTTCCGATGTTCTCATGGACTAATATTTGTCTAATATTTGCAAGATTTTTTTAATGATTTTTTTTCATCTATTTTTAATATTGACTGTATAAAAAAATTGTGGTTTTAAGGTTGAATCTTGACAAACCACTGGCAAAAACTCCAAAAACCCCTTTCTCTCATATAGATGAGATTCAATCTCTAAGGGTATCTAGGCAATATCATCTTGTTTGTGTAAAGATGTGCTATCACTATGAGAATTCTTGTAGACAGCCCAAACACTGCATATAGGAGTGTAGAAATTTGCAGACTCCGAAAAGGATTGAACGTAGTAAAGAATCACTTCTGCAAATGTTGAAATTTGAAAAAAAGCACTTCTATTAAATAGAGTGTTTTCAATTTAAAGTAGCTATTTTCAAAATAAGTGACTTGGAAAGTCAGTCCATAAGCATTTATAATTGTAAAATCTAGGTTGAAAGAGGTGTCATGAATCAATATTCTTGTTCACATCTTGTTACGGATTAATAAAGCATTGGGAACAGATCAACTCCAGGGCCTGGTAAGCGAGATGGATGAAAATCTTGGAATGATGGAGAAAAGATAATAAGTAAATAGCTTAACAAATGAGATACAGAAACATTTTTCAATCAACATTTCAGGCAAATCTCATCATTTATTCATGTGCAACTTCCCCTTTTTATCCTTTAATTCAGTCGCTCAATGTAGTACTCTGAATGTTTTAATGTATTATAATGTAATGGCAGCGATTGATTTAGTGCTCAGACTTTATAGATTATTCACTCAGACTGAGGGTTCCCTATTTATGATAAGTTTTAATGATTTAGCACTTAATCTGTATCAGTGGAAAGAATGTGCCGTTCCTCTACTTATGTCACTGCTTTATGGAAAGCAATTCTGTAGTTTAAAATGTTAAAGCACATACCTAGTTGCATTTTGTGTTCATAGTATTTTCTTTCGAATTTCTTTCTAGAGATTTAGAATTAGCTATTTAATTATTTTAATAAGGCCACGTCCTTCACATTTCATTTTTCTTGCTGGGTTTGTGGTATCTGCCTTGGTTACCAAAGCTTTACAAATCTGAGAAGCTAAAAAGAGGTGGAAGATGCACAGAGCTTTTCCTGGAGAGGGGGAATATAGGAATTTTATTCAAGCTAATGAGCCTACACTGTAAGATGTCCACCATCCTTCCTCTTCCCGAAATCAGACCACCTTTCTGAATTATTGTAATCACTAATGTGAGAGGTAATTTCGGTTTAAACTTTAAGATGTGCCTGGACCACAGACTGATCTATAATAAAAGACAAAACTTTTGTTGAATTTTATTCAAGCTAATGAGCCTACACTGTAGGATGTCCACCATCCTTCCCTGTTCCCGAAATCAGACCACCTTTCTGAATTATTGTAATCACTAACAAGACCACTGAAATCAGCACCCCTACCCCCATTGTTACTAATCTTTTCCCTATGTCCGTTGTCTGTACCCCATGATGACTAACTCCACTGACTCTCATCTCCGCCTTTGACCTGTCATCCAACCCATAATCCTCCTTCCACCCTCAAAATACCCCAATACAAATTCCTAGCAACAGGAGAGCCACCTAACCTCAGGCTGCTACATCTGCTGCAGTATTGCTCAGCCTGTAAATTTTATAAATGATTTGGATGAGGAAGTGGAAGAGTGAGTTAGTACATTTGCCAATCTGATGAAAGTTAGTGGATTTGTGGATAGTGTGGAGGGCTGTTGTCGGTTGCAACAGGACATTGACAGGATGCGTAGCTGGGCTGAGAAGTGGCAGATGGAGTTCAAACAGGAAAAGTGTGAAGTGATTCATTTTAAGAGGACAAATTTGAATGTATATTACAGGGCTAAAGGCCGGATTCTTGGCGTTGAAGAGGAACAGAGGGATCTTAGGGTCCACAAAAATAAATCCCTCAAAGTTGCGACGCAAGTTGATAGGGTTGTTAAGAAGGCGTATGGTATGTTGGCTTTCATTAGCAGGGGGATTGAGTTTGATGCAGCTCTATAAAGCCCTGATTAGACCACACTTGGAATATTATGTTCAGTTCTGGTCACCTCATTATAGGAAGGCTGTGGAAGCTTTAGAGAGGGTGTACAGGAGATTAACTAGAATGCTGCCTGGACTGGACGGCATGTCTTATGACAAAAGGCTGAGGGAGCTAGGGCTTTTCTCACTGGAGCAAAGAAGGATGAGAGGTGACTTGATAGAGATGTTGACAGGATGCGTAGCTGGGCTGAGAAATGGCAGATGGAGTTCAAACAGGAAAAGTGTGAAGTGATTCATTTTAGGAGGTCAAATTTGAATGTATATTACAGGGTTAAAGGCAGGATTCTTGGCAATGTGGAGGAACAGAGGGATCTTAGGGTCCACAAAAATAGATCCCTCAAAGTTGCGACGCAAGTTGATAGGGTTGTTAAGCAGGCGTATGGTATGTTGGCTTTCATTAACAGGGGGATTGAGTTTGATGCAGCTCTATAAAGCCCTGATTAGACCACACTTGGGAATATTATGTTCAGTTCTGGTCACCTCATTATAGGAAGGATGTGGAAGCTTTAGAAAGGAGACTTACTAGGATGCTGCCTGGACTGGACGGCATGTCTTATGACAAAAGGCTGAGGGAGCTAGGGCTTTTCTCACTGGAGCAAAGAAGGATGAGAGATGACTTGATAGAGATGTACAAGGTGACGATAGGCATAGATAGAGTGGATAGCCAGAGCCTTTTTCCCAGGGTGGAAATGGCTATCACGAGGGGGCATACTTTTAAAGTGATTGGAGGAAGGTTTAGTGGAGATGTCAGGCGAAGGTTCTTTACACAGAGAATGGAGGATGTATTGAATGCGCTGCCAACAGTGATAGTAGTGTCAGATACATTAGGGATATTTGAACGACTCTTGAATAGACACATGGATGCAAAATGAAGGGTATGTAGCTTAGTTTGATCTTAGTGTAGGATAAAAGGGTCAACACAACATTGAGGGCTGAAGGGCCTGTACTGTGCTGTGCTGTTCTCTGTTCTATGTTCTATATTCTGATAGGGTGTCAAGCTTGTCAATCTGTTTGGTTTCTGGTCGGGAATTCCTGAGAATAAAACTACATTCCTGATGTGGAGTTAAAAGTTCATGGTCTCTAGGGCAGCCCAAATCAGAACTAATCCTTCTTGAAAATTCTGCCTCAAACAATATCAGGACCATTGAATTATTGGACCTCCTAGATTTTGGGTAATGAAAACGATAATGGTGAGATTGTCGATGTTGAATCTGGTATGCCTAGTGTATACTAGTACAAACTTTTTAAAGTTTGAAGGGCAGCCTTATGCAATGTTTCTAGAAAGTCAATGCAGATTTTTTTATTATTATTAATAACTTATCAGATGTGGGCTTTATTTGTTTGGCCAACATTTACAGTCCATCCTCAGTGGGAAGATGGTAGTGAGTTGTCCTCTCAGACCGTACAGACCATTTGGTGTAGGTACATGCATGATTCCGATGGGGTGTCCATTCCAGGATTTTGACCCATTGTCACTGACGGAATGGCCATATAGTTCCAAGTCAGGATGGTGAGTGGCTTGGAGGGAAACTTGCAAGTTGTGGTATTCCTATGTGTCTGCTGTCCTTGTCCTTCTAGTTGTGTGTTTGGAAGGTGCTATCTAAGAGACCTTGGTCAATTGCTGAATATTACACTTCAAAAGTTAGCACTTGCTAAGCATAGTTTTCCTTTTAGGGAACACGCACTAACATTTGTTTATTACATCAGGCATACTAAATGATCCCAAATAGTTTCCATTACATTAAGCATCTGTATTTTGTCACTGTTGACATGACGTTAACTAATCTGCAATTCACAGGGTTGTGTCAATCCCTCTTAAAGAATGGAATTTGTTATTTTCCATTCTTCTAGTATAACCCCAATGCTCAGAGAACTATAAAACATGTCAGCCTGATGTACCATCCAGAATTCCTTTAACTCTTTCTGATACATTTAATTGGAGCTGAAAAGCAACTTTGAATTTTGAAATGCAATAATTCTTTAAATCACTACTTCAGAACAATTCGATAATGCATTACAAATATTTTTTACAGTCACCAACTTCAGAAAAATAGAGGAGGAAAGATTGCAATGCCTCTTGCACATTTTGTCTGTCCAAAATAGAAGTCACAAAGTTGACTTGAGTAACTATATGTTCCACATCAGATAAATGCTGAAAATGAATGATGCTGTTTTGTTATCGATGAGATTGGGGGTGCTTGCTGATCGTTAAGAGAGTGAGTCAGGTCACCTGGAGCAGGGGATTTGGGTCATTCCAGGTCTGATGACATAGCTGTAAAGAGGTGTAACAAACGCTCCTTAGGTCAAGCTCCTTAGGATGTATCTCGTGATATATTTATAATTCATAAACTGACCTAAACATGCTAACTGATGCCAAGTCTGAGTCACAGCCCATTAACTGTGTGCTACTACCATTTTCATGAGGAAGAGAGGAGTTTGAATATTGCCTGGACCCTGGAAACAGCATGGAATTGAAAAGGTAGTGTGGTAGACTTGGCAGGTGATGACCGAAACTTCGGGGGAAGTGGTTGTGAGGTTATAAGGGCTACAGTCGCTGTCAGGAACGAAGGTCACTCACTGGGGGATAGCTCGAGAGCAGAGGTGGTGAGGGGCGTCAGATTGCAGTTCATGGCTGAATCCAGGTGTACTCACCCGGGAGCCTACTGAAATCATCAGGGAAGGGTCATCGCGTGGACTCAGGCTGTGAGCAGCTACTGGTTACCTAAACCCAAATGGTGGGCCAATTTGGAAAGCTGGGATCATTTGACAAAGAGACAAAAAAATTGGATTCTGTACATTGGACGTTTTAATGCTTATTCGAAGGCAAACAAAGTGGCTGAAGACTGAAAGGTATCAGTTTTCTTGAGGACTGTTGAAAGCAAGATCTTTACGATTCTAAGGAGTCTATTGCAACCAGACAACCAGTGGAGAAGACCTATAAAGAGCTTTGTGAAATATTGGGAAGTCATTTCTCACCAAAGCTGATGATTGCAGAAATTTCCTTTTTTTAAACGGGGTACAATAGGAAGGAGAGTCCATTGAACATTTCATGGTCATTTTAAAGAAATTGGCCGA
Organism: Chiloscyllium plagiosum; assembly: GCF_004010195.1. NCBI lineage: Eukaryota > Metazoa > Chordata > Chondrichthyes > Orectolobiformes > Hemiscylliidae > Chiloscyllium > Chiloscyllium plagiosum. The sequence goes on along the minus strand of NC_057710.1, from coordinate 56,412,744 downwards.
ACATTGTGGATTCGGAGGGTTCCTGCAGGTTACCTTGTGGGACTGATTGGCTTGTGGCCTCTGACATGAAGCCACTTGATAGAAGCTGCTGAAAAGAGAGACCTGCATTTCAAGTCAGCTTTCGAAATCGCTACCTCGATGGAGTTGACGGCTAGCGAAGCAATGCTATCAGTTGTTGTTGCCTGAGTGCATAAAGTAGTGGACATTCAGTGGTGTGTAGTACCAGCTTCAAAATGCTGTCAATGTGGCAGGTTTGGCCACAAGGAGTCAAGGTGTTGGATTCGAGAAGCCCAGCACCAAGAATATAAGAATATGGGCCACATTGCACAGAATTGCAAGTTATAACCTAAACAAGAGAATAGGGTTCAAGAAGAACAGTCTGGAGGATAAGGTACAAAGTACATTTCGCCGACCAGGGAGTTACTGGGTCAGTAGGAGAAGCCAAAGGCCCTGAGTCAGCAGAACTTCAGTTAAACATGCTGTTGGTAAGGCGTGAAGCTGATCATTTCTGGGTTCTTCCCAAGTTAGAGGGGAAGACAGTAAAGATGGAAATGGATATGAGTGCAATGCTGTTGCTGATTCCCAAATCAATCTATAGCAAGAAGCTAAGGCTCTACCATTACAGCCTGCCAAGTTGACACTCAGCCTACATGGAACCAGTGGAATAATGCAAATCATGTGTATTGGTAAAGAAGCGATCGCCGTTGTCACCTCTTCACCCATGGGAATGGACTCAATCACCATAGCAGTAGATTCATGTCAATTTTGTGGGACAGTAGAGGGACAGATGTGGATGCCCACTCCTAGTGACCAAATTGGTGATCAGGAAGTTGGCATCAATGGAAGCAACGACGGACCTATTGGATGAAATATTTGCCAGGTTTGGAACACTCTACAAGTCATGAGTGACAATGATGCACAGTTTGTGGCATTAGAGTTTGCCGAGTATCTGGAAAATGCCGGAGTCAGACATGTGAGATCAGCTCTGTATCCCCTGGTGGCAAACGGCCAGGTGGAGAGTTTTGAACAAACTATGAAGCCAGCTTTAAAAGCCTCCAAAGGGGAGGGTTCATGAGGGTTCAACAAGTTCCTCAGCTTGTACAGGATCATGCCACAAATGATGACCCCATGTTCTCCGGTGTCTTAATGTTCAACTACCCCCGAGAACCATGTTTGACTTGTTGTGGCTGGAACAGACCAGAGATGTAGTTGAGCAAAATCAAGAAGGACAGATGAACAGAAGAGGGGAAACTATCTTGGCCAGAAATTAAATGTCTGGGAAAAATAGCGATGGTGGACTGTTGTGATATATGGTGCAAACCAGGGATGAGCTGGTTTGGAGAGGTACATTGACCAGCTGGTCACCACACTTGACCAATAGAGGGACATCCCTCAAAAGTCAAAGCCAATCCAGGTGGACCCAGAGGTGCAAACGAGTCAGGTGTTTCTGAGCCAGGGTTGGTTACACCCAGGAAAGAGCCAGCAGCAAGGTCCCAGGGCAACAACAGCCAATCAGAGAGGGATGTATCTACTAACGGCAGGAGTTTTCAGTGTCTGGAAGACCACATTAGGAAAGGCTACTGAGACTAGGAGATGATTTTCTCGAAACCACCAGTCTCCTTTAAAATTAATCACGTCGATGTAGACTATTGGAAGTAATGGTTGGCATGCAGAGGTGGGTTGTTTGCAAGTGTTTTCCATGTTTTTGCAAATATTCCTCACTGTATACATGTGTTGGCTATGATGCCTATATGATATTTAGAATTGTTGCACATATGTGCACGAATGAGAGTTTTTGAAATAAAGGGGGAGGGTCTTATAGATGTGGTTGGGGGTGCTTGCTACTCCTTTAAGAGAATTGATCAGGTGACCTGGAGCGGGAGCCTTGTGTCAGTCTATGTCTGACTGTGTAGCTGTAAAAATGTATAATAATTTGTTCCTGGTTCAAGAGTTACAGGCTTACCTCATGGCCTTTGTTTAATTGATAAATTGACATAAACATAATATGTATCTGTCTGGCTGCTCGAAAGTCCATCACTTAAATAGTGATTTTCTTTTATATATGTTTGTGTGATGTAGACGTCATTGGGTATGCCAGCACTTACCCCCAACCCTAAATGCCTTTGAAAAGCTGATGATAATCTGCCTTCTTGAAGCTCTGCAATTCTTGAGATGCGAGGACACTAAAAATAAAGGTAAAGTTGCCATAGTCTTTCCAAACCATAGGGCTGTGCTCTCATGTGAAAGAGATACTGCTGGTCATTTAAGCTGAGGGTAACAATGCATCAGGCAAGGTGAGAGGTTGAGGGAATTCAACCCATATCAATAACAGCATTCTGCATGTCAAACCAGCCATCCAACCAGCTGAGCTAACTGACCCCTGCTGCAGTACTGTTGGGAAGGCAGCTCAATATTTGGATCTAGTGACTGTGAGGGAACAGTGATGTATTTCCAAGTCAAGATGGTATGTTATTTGGAAAGCTTTGCAGCCTTGGTGCATTACTGCAGTGCATCTTGTGATTGGTAAACGGATACTGCTGTGTATTGGTGGAGGAGAGAACAAATGTGAAAGCCAATGATGAGGGTGCCAATTGTTTTGTCTTGGATGGTGTTGCACTTGTGTTGTGTCCAGTCAATGGTTGAGGTTCCACAATTTGTTCTGGTTACAGAGGATGCCTCTAATCGCTAATTGGAAAGTGTGAACTGGCTCCCCTTGGTTATTCACACACACTCTCATTGGGTCACAACAAGGTTACTATTAAAAGTATCCCCAAGCTTGTGGATACTTTTCTCCCAGACGTGATCAATTCATGTTTTAAAACAAAGGCACTAATTTAACCAGGCTTTTTGAATTGATCAAGAAAGGGAGTTTATGAATTACTAAACTCATAAAGAAATGATACATACAAACAAATTAAAAATAAGAGGGGAACCCAAAAAGAAAGAAATGAATAAAATGGGCAGAATTTTATCAGGGCCTGAGTGGTGAGCACTGTGGTAAAAACTGTGGCAGAATTGTGCCTATCTTGATGTCAGCACAAACTTTCTGCATCTTCTAGTTCTGGGCATTGAGGTGAGATTCTCACCGGGCAGCAGCGAGTTTCCTATTAAGAGGGATTATTGCTTGCAAACGACCCTATTAACTGCACACTTCACCTCACTAATATGCAGCTTCTTATCCTACCACCTGCCATGAACAAACCAGATGCTGAGAATTCTTGACATGGAATTCAGAGAAGGTACCTGGCAATTTTAGGGGACTTGGTTAGAGACAAAAAAAACTGCAGATGCTGGAATCCAAAGTAGACAGGCATGAGGCTGGAAGAACACAGCAAGCCAGGTAGCATCAGGAGGTGGAGAAGTTGATGTTTTGGGTGTAACCTTTCACCAATGTAGTGGGACATGGAAGGTTCAGAGAGAAGGGCTGTGGAATGCCTTACCCTTTGATATAGTGGGAAGAAGGGTTACACCTGAAACATCAACTTCCGCACCTCCTGGTGCTGCCTGGCTTGCTGTGTTCTTCCAACCTCCTGCCTGTCAACTTCAGGGGACTTGGCATATACCTCTAAGATCTGTTATAGATGATCACAGAGAACCTGTACATTTACTAAATGGAACCTTTTTCTGTGAATGAGGTCTGCTGTGCTATTAAATGGTAATGTTAATGTAGTGCATCAACAGTCTATTCCACCCTGTACCTGGGCGATGCCAGCTGTGTTGGCAAAGCCAATTGCCTAGTCACAGGGAAATGAGATGAAGTGTGGCACAAATGGCATGATTAACAGCTTTGATGCACTTGTATGTAGGTGCCCAGTGAATTCTTGGAAGCATATTAAAAAATTGTATAGAGTTCATTAAAAATATCACATTTCAGTACAACTGTTACCACGACATACCATGATAGGTCTTGGTGAACAGTTGACACAGTGCTGTGACAGTGTCTCAGGACAACTCGTGTGTGGCAACAATGTGCCTCACTCAGCTGGAAAAAATGGCATGGAAAATGATAGACTCTGGGCCCCCTCCATATCCTGAAGATACTCCAGCTGTTATATCTTTCTGTGGAGACTGTTCAGCAACTGTTGAAGGCTGCTCCTAGTCCTGGGCTTGCTGGTCCATTTTGTTCCTCCTTTATTTCTGTATACCTTTTCGAACACCACAACCACAGCGATGGTAAGCCCTCTTGTGACTGGATCCATTGGTCATGGTTCTAATGTGTGGGAAGTATCAGAAACTGGACAGGTTCTTAAGTCAGCACTTGCATCACACACAAATGATGATTTAGCATAGTTGTTGATGTAGTTGGACATGGATGGCTCAGACAGGAGGGCCGTGGAATACCTGTTCCTTTTGAAATAGTGGACATTATTTTGTGCATGCAGCACAAGGCATGCCATGAAATACATTAAGAGATTGTACACACAAAAATAGAAATTGTTGGAAAAGCTCAGCAGGTCTGGAGATAAAACAAAGTTAATGAGTGATCCTTCCTCAGTTCTGCCCAGATTCTGCCAAACCTACTGAGCTTTTCCAACAATTTCTAGTTTTGTTTCTGATTTACAGCTTCCTCAGTTCTTTCGGCTTTTATTTAGGAGATTGTATATTTGGGAGGATTATGGAAACATTGCTTCCCCCTCTGACCCTACCTCTACTCCACATCATCTAAGAAAGACAGGATTACATACAAGAACATATTGTCAAATATTAAAGTTCAAGGTGGGAGGAAATCAGGTCCTTACCCTTGTGCAAACTATACAACCTTGGATTATCCCTGTGACTTGTAGCCTGCCAGTAATTACATCTGTTTCACAGAGATGACAATCTTCAATCTGCAATGATCAGCGACATGGGGAAGATTGCTTGAGGGCAGGATTTGTATTCCACGTGGTTGGTCACTGGATGTTTCAAATGCAACACTCTATGAATGCAGATTTCTGAAACCTGTATTCCCCTTGCAGAGCCTCTCATTGCTCTGGTAGAACCTGTGTCCTCAGACAGATAAATAAAAAACTCCGCTCACCGAGTGTAGAGGAAGCCATTCATTATATTCACTGGACCTTTGCATTATGAGTGAGAATGGAATGCAATCCAGTCACAACTTTGTCAAGTGAATCGCAGGCTCTTCTGTTAATTGAGTGACTCCCAAACATTCATATTGCTTTCTTCCTTGTACTCCCTCTAAACACCACAAGTTCTGGGATACATTAATGTGCAGGCAACAATTTCAAAGTTGAAGATGATGCAAAAAGTGACAGATTAGAAACTGAGAGGAGGACAGTGTAGAACCTGACAAAGGCATTGACACTGATGGAATGGGCAGATGGGTATCAGATGACACTTAATGCGGAGAAATTTGAAGTGAGACATTTTGCTACAAAGAACAGTTGTATATTCTTCTTTGTGCTGAAGTATTTTTGAGTGCCCTTAATACCAGAGCAAATATAAACTTATCCTCTGCCAACTGTTTAAATATTCTCCTCTGAAACTCTGTCTGTGTATGCCTTCTTGTGAATCACTGAGACCAGTAGATGCTGCAAAGAGAAATAGGTCTTAAACCTCCAAGTTTATTAAGTCCATTGCATGAATGAATCTCCCAATGAAGAAAGAAATGGTGCTGAATGTGATAAATGTAACTATTTCTCCCTTATTGCCAGGTGTTTGTAGATTTCACATCTTCCAGCTAGACAGTACTATGCATCAGTTTCAACGTGGATGCCAGCAATCCATTTATTGCACTTGAAAATGTCTGCTCCATTCTGATCACTTTAGTTTCTAGTAATTCCTATTGAGTGGGGTTACTGTGCCCCTTCCCACTCCCAACACACCCTACCTGCCCCTGAATCTACACCCAATATTAACTAATCACAACCAGTGAGCATCCACAGTAAATAACTCACATAGTTCAGCACAGCAATAAAATAATCAAAATCTACATTTTCCAAATAGAGCAATTTGGTGGCTCAGAGGTTAGTACTGCTGCCTCACAATACCAGGGACCTAAGTTTGATTCCACCCTTGAGTGACTGTCTGGGTGGAGTTTTCACCTTTTCTCCGTGGGTTTCCTCTCACAGTCCAAAGATGTGCAGGTGAGGTGGATTGGCCATAGCAAATGCAGGGCGATGGAGTTAGGGGTGGGTCTGGATGGGATATTTTTCAGAGGGTGAGCATGGACTCAATGGGTGGAATGGAGGGATTCACTGATACCTTGTTCTTCTCTTACCTTGTGGACGCTAATGAATTTCAAGCTCAAAAAGTCTTAGTGCAGGCAGATAAAACTTGAATGCAGAGTGAAAGCTGTAAGGTTGGCACTGTACTCACATCCACCAAAACATGCACCAGTTTAAGTAAGCTGGCTTCTGTTGTGTTTCTGTCAGACTGGAACTTTTCTACTTCGTGCAGTCAGGGGAGAGAACACATTGTTGGGGGTTAGTTTATTGGGCAGGGGACAACCTCCCTTCAGCTCACATGCTTGCACTCTGTGAGTTTCTTGGGCCCAGGGGACAACCTCCCTTCAGCTCACATGCTTGCACTCTGTGAGTTTCTTGGGACCTGTAGCACAGTCGACAGAAGTCCAAAATAGAACAACTGCTAAAGTGTCAATAAGTGACTTGACCTAAATAGGAAAATAAGCAATACACCTCCTGCCACCCACCTTCATTCAAACTGGATCCAGTTGGGTTTCATGCAGGTTGGGATACTGCTTCAGATGGTTTTTTGCATTTTAATCTCTGACATGGCCGTGATTTGTTTTTGTGTTGAGCAGCAGGAAGAGTGGGAGCATCGACCAAGGGCAGACAGGAAGGTGAATAATTGTTTTAAAAACTTACCTTGAGCGTCAGGGTTCTCTAATTTTGTTTCAGCTGCAGGAAGAACTGGACCGTCAACCAGTGGGCTGATGGGAAGGTGAATCATTGATTAAAAACTTGACTCATGAATAGGCAGAGTACACGCTGAGCAGGAGAGGACACTGTTTGCATTACCCGAAACACTACTTAGGTCGTGACTCTTACCCATCCTCCTCCTTTAACCAAAAAAAAAATGTTTTGTGCGCTGGATTGGTAAGGTAACTAGTTTTTTTTATTCTGTATTTTTCTATGGTCTCTTTGGGAATTTAGAATGGCAATTCGGGCAGTTGAATGTTCCTCCTCTAAAATGTGGGAGGTGAGGGTCACCACTAATGTCCCTGGTGACTTCCTTTGCGGGAATTGCACCCAACTGCAGCTCCTCAAACACCATATTAGGGAACTGGCGCTAGAGGTAGATGAATTTCTAATCATCTGGGAGGCAGATGAAGTTATTGAGAGGAGTTACAGGGAGGTGGTCACAACTCAGTACAAGAAAAAGGCAGATGGGTTACATTCAGGGGATAAAAAGGGAACCGGCAGACAGCGCAGGGATCCCCTGTGGCCATTCCCCTCAATCACAAGTATACTGCTTTGGATACTGTTGGGGGAGGGGGTGACTTACCATGGGTAAGCCATGGGGTACAGGTCTCTGGCACAGAGTCTGTCCCTGTTGCTCAGAAGAGAATGTGGAAGAAGAGCAGAGTATTAGTCATTGGGGATTCCATAGTTAGGGGGACAGATAGGAGATCAGTGGGAACAAGAGAGGCTCACAGTTGGTGTGTTGCCTCCCAGGTCCTGGGTTCGTGATGTCTTGAATTGTGTTTTCGGGATCCTTGAAGGGGCCAGGAGGGGGAGCAGCCCCAAGTCATGGTCCACATGGCACTAATGAGATAGCTTGGAAAAGGGATGGGGATTTAAGGCAGAAATTCAGGGAGTTAGGATGGAAGCTTAATGCTGGAACAAACAGAGTTGTTATCTCTGGTTTGTTGCTCGTGCCATGTGCTGGCAAGGCGAGGGGTAGAGAGAGAGAGCAGTTGAACACGTGGCTACAGGGATGGTGCAGAGTGGAGGGTTTCAAATACCTGGATAATTGGGACTCATTCTGGGGTAGGTGGGGCCTCGACAAACAGGATAGTCTACATCTGAACCAGAGGGGTACCAATATCCTGAGAGGGAGATTCATTAATGCTCTTCGGGAGGGTTTAAACTAATTCAGCAGGGGGATGGGAACCTAAATTGTAGCACCAGTGTCCAGGAAGTTGAGAGTAGTGAGGTCAGAAATAAGGTTTCAAGGTCTCAAGAGTGCACTGGCAAGCAGGAAGGTGGTTTGAAGTGTGTCTACTTCGACGCCAGGAGCATTCAGAACAAGGTGAGTGAACTTGCAGCATGGGTTGGTACCTGGGACTTCGATGTTGTGGCCATTTTGGGGACATGGATGGAGCAGGGACCGGAATGGTTGTTGCAGGTTCTGGGATATTGATGTTTCAGTAAGAATACAGGAGATAGTAAAAGAGGGGGAGGTGTGGCATTGTTAGTCAAGGACAGTATTTTGGTGGCAGAAAGGATGTTTGAGGATTCGTATACTGAGGCAGTATGGGCTGAGGTTAGAAACAGGAAAGGAGAGGTCACCCTGTTGGGAGTTTTCTTTAGGTCTCTGAATAGCTCCAGAGATGTAGAGGAACTGATAGCAAAGATCATTTTGGACAGAAGCGAGAGTAACAGGGCAGTTATTCTGGGGGACTTTAACTTTCCAAATATTGACTGGGAATACTATAGTTTGAGTACTTTAGATGGGTCAGTTTTTGTCCAATGTGTACAGGAGGGTTTCCTGACACAATGTAGACAGGACAACAAGGGTCGAGGCAAGTTGGGTTTGGTACTGTGTAATGAACCCGGCCAAGTGTAAGATTTAGAGGTAGATGAACACTTTGTGATAGTGACCACAATTCAATTTTGTTTACTTTAGTGATGGAAAGGAATAGGCATATACCACAGGACAAGAGTTATTGCCGGGGGAAAGGCAATTATGATGCGATTAGACAAGATTTAGGATGCATAGGATGGGGAAGGAAACTGCAGAGGATGGGCAAAATTGAAATGTAGAGTTTATTCAAGAAACAGCAACTGCGTGTCCTTGATGATTAGATACCTGTCAGGCAGGAAGGAAGTGGTCATGCAAGAGACCGTGGTTTACTGAAGAAGTTGAATTTCTTGTCTAAGGAAGAAGAAGGCTTATGTTAGGATGAGACATGAAGGCTCAGTTAGCGTGTTTGAAAGTTACAAGTTAGCCAGGAAAGACCTAAAGAGAGAGCTAAGAAGAGCCAGGAGGGGACATGAGAAGTTGTTGGCAGATAGTCTCAAGGAAAGCCCTAAGGCTTTCTACAGGTATATCAGGAATAAAAGAATAAAATAATTAAGAGAAAGATTAGGGCCAATCAAGAATAGTAGTGGGAAGTTGTGCGTGGAATCAGAGGAGATAGGGGAAGCACAAAATGAATATTTTTCATCAGTATTCACACTGGAAAAAGACAATGTTGTTGAGGAGAATACTGAGATACAGGGTCCTAGACTAGATGGGATTAAGGTTCACAAGGAGGAGGTGTTTGCAATTGTGGAAAGTGTGAGAATAGGTAAGTCCCCTGGGCCAGATGGGATTTATCTTAGGATTCTCTGGGAAGCCAGAGAAGAGATTGCAGATCCTTTGGCTTTGATTTTTATGTCATCAATGTCTACAGAAATAATGCCAGAAGACTGGAGGATAACAAATGTTGTCCCCTTGTTCAAGGAGAGTAGAGACAACCCTGGTGATTATAGACCAGTGAACCATACTTCGGTTTGGGTAAAGTGTTGTAAAAGTTTATAAAAGATGGAATTTATAATCATCTGGAGAGAAATATTTGATTAGGGATAGTCAGCATGGTTTTGTGAAAGGTAGATCGTGCCTCACAAATCTTACTGTGTTCTTTGAGGTGGTGACCAAACAGGTGGATAAGGGTAAAGTGGTTTATGTGGTGTATATGGATTTCAGTCAGGTGTTTGATAATGTTCCCCACGGTAAGCTATTGCACAACATTTGGAGACATAGGATTGAGGGGTGATTTAGCGGTTTGGATCAGAAATTGGCTAGCTGAAAAAAGAGAGAGGATGGTGGTTGATGGGAAATGTGCATCCTGGAGCTCAGTTACCAGTGGTGTACTGCAAAGATGTGCTTTGAGGCCACTGCAGTTTGTCATTTTTATAAATGATCTGGATGAGCATGTAGAAAGATTTGTTAATAAATTTGCAGATGACACTAAGGTCAGTGGAGCTATGGATAGTGCCAAAGGATGTTGCAGTTTACAGGGGGACATAGATAAGCTGCAGAGCTGGGCTGAGAGGTGGCAAATGGAGTTTAATGTGGAAAAGTGTGAGGTGATTTATTTTGGAATGAGCAACAGAAATAAAGAGTACTGGGCTAATGGTATAATTCTTGGGAGTGTAGATGAGCAGAGAATCTCGGTGACCATGTACGTAGATCTTGAAAGTTGCCACCCAGGTTGATTGGGTTGTTAAGAGGCATACAGTGTGTTAGCTTTTATTAGTCAAGGGATTGAGTTTCAGAGCCACGAGGTCATGCTGCAGCTGTATAAACCTCTGGTGCGGCTATACTTGGAGTATTGTGTATAGCTCTGGTCACCACATTATAGGATAGATGCAGAAGCTTTGGAAAGGGTTCAGAGGAGATTTACTAGGATGTTGCCTGGTATGGAGAAAAGGTCTTATGAGAAAGGGCTGAGGGACTTGAGGCTGTTTTCATTTGAGAGAAGAAGGTTGAGAGGTGACATAATTAAGACATATAAGATAATCAGAGGGTTAGATAGAGTGGACAATGAAATCCTTTTTCCTGAGATGGTGATGGCTTGCACAAGGGGATATAGCTTTAAATTGAGGGTGATAGATATAGGACAGATGTCAGAAGTAATTTCTTTATTCAGAGAGTAGTAGGGGCATGGAATGCACTGCCTTCAACAGTAGTAGACTCGCCAACTTTAAGGGTATTTAAATGGTCATCAGATAAACATATGGATATCACAAAAATTGGCTAAATGTCAGTATAGTGTAGGATAGATAGGCTTCAGATTGGTTCCACAGGTTGGCACAGCATCGAGGGCCGAAGGGCCTGTACTGCGCTGTAGTGTTCTATGTTTTTATGTTCTATTCAGCTTAGGGGTGCAAGATCTTTAGCAACTGTGGGGAAAGTTCACAGATTATAATCTGAAGAAAATTAGCTTTCAGTTCACTGCTTTTTTAAAATCCTGAACTAGAAATCTCCTTCCCAAATGCTTTCCATCTGAAAATAGTAAAACGATATGTTTAAGAGCACATCACTTTTCCACTTTCACATTCTAGTGCTTACCTTTGCAAAACCATACGTTTTCACTCACCATGAGCCGTACAATGGGTCTACTAATTTATCATTACGATCTGTTAAAAGCCTTGCATTTTCCAACAAATAATATTTTTCTGTTCTCCTGATGCTGTCTTTTTAAATGAATGTCGCTGGTATGGGGTATTAATCCCTGCAAGGACCTCTGATGTCCAGCCATGGTCTGAAAATTGTCAACAGAATACATGTGATCATTAGTGACATGAAAGGCTTGCTGCTTTAAAATTTACCTTGATATTTTTCATAACCAGCAAATTTTGTTATTATTTTATAGCAGCTAATGAAATGCAATGTCAAATGAGCCATGGATCATAAAATTAGCAGCAGCAAGTGACATGTTTTATTTAAGAATGTGTTCTTTTGTTTGACATGCTGTATGTGGCTAATGATACAAATAGAACCCATGATTAAATTTAGTGCCATGCAAACTCATTCGTATTCATTCCTGGTAATTTATTTTGGCATGAACAAAAGCATTCTGTTCCAGCATTCTTAAAATAATAATGATGTATATTTATATAACACCTTCAAGATCCTGAGGCAGACATCAGTTTCTGGTTAAAAAAGAAGCAAAAAATGTACAGCAATTAATATTGAACAAGTTGTTTTTAAATCTCCAGCTCTTGCATATAAATACTTAGCCAAATCAGATTGGAATAAAATCATAGGAAGAATTTTCCCATGGTTACTCTTACAATGAAGGATTGTTAGATCATTTACAGTAACTTTGCTTGTGACTATGATAGCAACTATCTTTATATATGTATTTATTTATACAAGTATTAAGTCTTGTATAACTATTCTACAATATTGTATTAAATGACAAGATGTCATATATGTCATATATGTCATAGTCGTGTTCCCAAGCGCGGAGCGATGTGTTCCATGCCAAAGAATGCTGTGTCTTGGTGAGTGGAAGAGAGTGAGAGGTGAATTCGGTGAAAACATTGAGCTGGGTTTTCCCAAAAATTGGCTAAATGTCAATTTTGACGAGTTACATGGAAGGTTTCTTTCCCCACAATCAAGCGACCTACCTTCCCAAACTTGCCTCATTACCTATGGGACACACCCCGGGGTGCTGCATTTATCATATCTTCCCATTTGTTGTAGGCAGAAGTACTTACCACTGCTGGGGCACCCAGGATCCCTGGTGCCATATTTAAAATGCAACTGTACCCTAGATCAAGCACTGTCAGTCTGGAGCTGCACTGCACTATTCATATCTGGCAAAGAAACACTGGCACCCAGGTTTGAAACAGACACCTAGAGGACCTGGTGGCCAGGATGTTGGCAACTCTTTCCTCCAGGAAGGACTGAAGAGACAATGATACCAGTATCTGTCAGCCCCCTCTGAGGTTGCTGTCACTCTGTCAGTGCAATGTTCATAGGCTGGAGTAATGCCCAGCAATACAATAAGAAGGTCAATGGCCTTGTCTATTCTGCCATGGTAAGTGCCGCCATCTTCTCTCTATTACTTCATGCTCATTTGATCTCTACTGCTACCCACCTCCTACCAAGGCTCGTGGCCTACTTCTCTCTCACTATTTTATGCAATATCTTTCCTCAGCTGCTCGCACCCACCTCAACCCACCTCGCTACCCTCCCTGCATGCCTTCTACGCTGCCTGTTCACTGTCTCGGGGCAGCTCACCATTTTTCTTCCCCCTACACCGGCACTAACAGCTGTGTCAGCTACTTCCATGTCACTCAATTCCTCCCTCTGTCTCATTACAGGAGGGAAAAGCCCACAATAGGATTTGGTCCTGAGCCTGGCTGTGATGAGAGTGAGACTGTTCAAATGGTGTTGGGGAAACCACATAACCTGGTAACCAAGTAAGAATTATTGTCCACTGCTTTGCTGCTCTTTGATTCCAGCACTGTGAATGTACTCTTAATGTGCCTGAACTTCTTGTTTGGGACACATTCTCCCTCTTATCTCCTCCAAGAAGGAAGGGCATTTGTCTGGTTTCAGCAGCACATCCCTACCTCTGAGGAAAAAAGCGCAGATTGTTCAGAGGAAATCACAGAGTTACCTCCAACACCTTCCACCATCTCAGATGCTGCAATCTTGGTGGGTATGTTTGTTAGATTAGAGGTTGGATCTCCTGCCGGTGGGCACTTCACTGCCATCTCACTGCATCTGGTTGAGGAAAGAATGCTCCATAATGCTGGCACTCAGAGGACTGCCCAAGGCCAGAGACTTGCTCTGCCCCAGGCAGCAGAGGACACTGTGTTGTCGTCAATTCAGAATGCCATTGCAATGTGGAAGGTGGCACAGGAGCAGCAGGCAGGATTGGCAGTGGCACTGGACAACTTGTCACACAGATGGCAGAATTCCATTAACATGCACAGGACCCTGCTGTCTTTGGCATGTCAATGTCTGGCTGCCTCCTTCTACAGGTGGTGGCTGCAATGGAAACCCAGGCCCAGCAATGTCCGACACCCAGACACACTCTGTCTCTTCAGCTCAATGGTGCTCAGCACCAACAGCAAGGTGACATAAGGATGAGGAGCCTTGACTTCAGTCCGAGTGCCCCTTCCTCTGAAGGAGACAGGGCAATGCCGGGAGGCACTCAGCTGGAGGAGGAAACAGACAGAGTCCACTCGCCTCATTTCCTGGAAGTACCCTCTCCTCTCAGGTCACAGCAGAGGTGGCTGAGCCTTCCACATCCACCCTGCCTGCCCCCTCAGTCCTGTGGGAGTTCAAGTGTTCAAGTCAAGGAGGGTGCACCTCCAGAGGCACAGGGGAAGGGAAAGGAAAATGAGTTTCTGCGAGGACATAGGTCACAGGGGTGAATGCTCATTGTAAATGCATTTTCACATTTGTAAAGATATGTTCATTTTTGATCATTAGTTGTGTGAGGTAATGTCTAGCTAACTGCAACTGCAAGAATGAAGGTGCAGAGTCTATCCAAATTTGGTGCTGCACCATGTTTTATTGTCCAAGGCATGATGTGAGCAGCTCCTGGGATGTCACTTTGGTATTTGGAGTGAATCTGTCTATTCTGCAATACATTGTTGGTGGAATTACTGGGATTAATCCCTGATGCTGACGTGATATGGTCAAGAGAGCTTGGGGCTAGGATTTAGAATCCATGCGGTAGGTTAGTGCCTAAGGTTCATATGCAGCATTTAGTGGTTGTAGGTGCCTTTCATCTGTACTTTATTGGTGTCTATTTCTTCCTATTGCTTCATGCCATCCTATAGATGGACTTGATTAGCAGATCACTTTAAGAGGTGTATACGTTCTAGCGTGGTCCTGTTCAAGACCACTAATGTTTAAAGAGAAATCTGAACACCTCATGGTTAACTCGCTGATTTATGTCACAAGATTTCACATTTTTATTCAAAAAGATGGACCGTTATTTTATGTAAAAAAAATAAGCAAAGCAAACACTATTGACTCAACATGTGGTTTATTACTAGTACGATCTCAGTTGTCCTTTGGGTTCCATTGTGCAGTACAAGAATCCTGGAGGGTCATTCACTATGCCACAGCTCTCGGAATTCTAATCCCTCTCGTGCACCAGTTATTTGTTTAGATTAAATTACTTACAGTGTGGAAACAGGCCCTTCGGCCCAACAAGTCCACACTGACCTTCCGAAGCGCAACCCACCCAGACCCATTCCCCTGCATCTAACACTACGGTCAATTTAACATGGTCAATTCACCTAACCTGCACATTTTTGGACTGTGGGAGGAAACTGGAGCACCCAGAGGAAACCCACGCAGACACAGGGAGAATGTGCAAACTCCACACAGATAGTTGCCTGAGGCGGGAATTGAACCCGGGTCTCTGGCGCTGTGAGGCAGCAGTGCCACCGTGCCACCCACTAAAGGTCCTCAAAAGTCACATAGTTAAGGGATTCTTTCCATTATCATTTTAACTAATTGACTTTACAACTTTTATTTAATTGTTCCTGGCTGTGGTTGCCCAGTGTTTTGTTATATTTGCTGGCAGATACCCAAGTGCATTCATACAGCCTCTAAGGTAACTCTATTGACTATTTTCTGCCACCAGTCTCTGTGAGAACCACCATATGTTTCTTTATCTATCTACAAGATAAGCAAATCATCCAGCTGTGTTTTTCCAGTCAAAAAATCCAAACTAAATTTGAGTCCCAAGTGCATTCTGTGTGGTGACCAATAAGCTAGCATTTTCTCTGCTTAAACTGCAGGCCTGACTAGCAACCATCCCATTTTGTCTGTTACTCCAGTGAGATGTAATCTACATAGGTTGGCCAGATGTCCCAGTTTTGCCAGTCTTAGTCTTGCTTTTTCAATATATAGGGAGAAAGTGAGGACTGCAGATGCTGGAGATCAGAGCTGAAAATGTGATACTGGAAAAGCGCAGCAGGTCAGGCAGCATTCAAGGAGCAGGAGAATTAACGTTTCGGGCATGAGCCCTTCTTCAGGATTCCTGAAACGTCAATTCTCCTGCTCCTTGGATGCTGCCTGACCTGCTGCGCTTTTCCAGCAACACATTTTCAGCTTTATCAATATATATCCTGGTGTTTTGACCATTTCCTCAGTTCAAATACTCCCTGGTTTTCAGCATTCTCACTTATTCTGCAGGAGTAGGATGTGGTTGAGCTGAAATTATCTTGTGCATGTTTCTAGTTGCTTTGCCTCTCAGTTGGTTCAGTACGTGTACATTTCAGCCCAGGGCTAAAATATTTTGCATCTGCTTTGACCCTCAGTACATTACATTGCTGGATAAAGCATAGAAAGTCCTTTCAGGTGAGCTGGCATAAAATAAGGCAATGAGACTATAAGAATTAGGAAAAGGAGTAGGCAATTTTGACCCCTTGAGCCTGCTCTGCCACTTAATATAATCATAGCTTATCTGGCATTCCTTATGTTTTTCCACCCTTTACCAATAACTCTTGATTCTCCTACTGATCAAAACTTATCTAGCTCAGCCTTAAATATACACAAAGACTCTGCCCCCATAGCTCTCTGTGGCAAGAAATTCCAAAGACTTACAAACCTCTAGAAGATGAAAGTTCCCTTCCTCTAAGTCTTAAATTGGCAGGCCTTAATTCTGAGACTAAATGGCTCACTGGAAGGCTAGAGGCATTCGTCTGAGTTGTTTATTTTTACAGATTGCAGTGATTGGAATCATTGCTAGGTGGATCTCCTTGACAATGAGATCCTTGATTATGATTGTTAACCTGGGCCAGTCAGAGAGCCCTAGCTGACAGATATAAGCAGGAGATCCAGAAGGTCTCATCAGTGTAGGGACCGGCTTTGAGCTTCTGGTCACAGGCCATGGACAATGCCCATGTAAATAATGGGTGACTTGGTGATGGGATGCTGGCCTCTGTGCAGTTATTTCACAGATCAATGATTTCCAGAGATTAAATAGACAATATATATCCAAATACACAACAAAAGGCACTAGTATGAAGGGTGTGCAGGAACATAGGTTCTTGGGTGTATTTATGCATAAGTCATTAAAAGTAGCAGGATAAAACAAACAGTAGTCTAGGTTTCACTGAAAGGTTAATAAAGTTCAAGAGCAAAGAGGTTAAGCTGAACTTATTTACGACTCCAGTTGGATCTCACCTGGAGTATTTTGCAGTTTTGGCAGTCACTCATGAGAAAGGATGTGAATGCTTTGGAGAGAGTGCAGAAGGGGTTTGTAAGAATGGTTCCAGGGCTGTGGAACTTCAGTTATGAAGAGAGTTTGGAGAAGTTGGGAGTGTTTTCCTTGGCGAGGAGAAGGCTAAGAGGAGATTTAATGGTAGTTTTCAAAATCATTATTGGTCTGGACAGAACAGATAGAGAGACATTTCCTGAATGTAAAAGGATAGAGAACCAGAAGGCACAGTTTTAAAATGTGTTGGAAAAGAAACAAAAGCAAGGTATGGAATGCTTTTTCACATAACGAGTTGTTAGGGTATGGAATTCACTGCCTGGACATATGATGGAGGCAGATTCAATTGAGGCATTCAAGAGGACGTTAGATAATTATGCAAGCAGGTACAATGTGCCAAATTATGGGGAAAAGGCAGGGGATTTGCAATAGTCAAAATGCCCAGATAAGAGGTGGGTAATGATGGGCCAAAGAGTTTCCCTCTGCAAATAATAATAACTTCTGTGATTTTATGATTTCTACAATTCTGAAAACAATTTTGAAAATAATAAAATGTTTTGATTTCTGACCATTTCTCTTGATACTGATAGTGCATTGCAGAGGAAGGGAAAGGGTGTACATCAGGGCCAATAACCATGAGTCCAGGCATGGCTGGGTTTGCTGGGCTCAGGTTGAGGGCGGGACCCTATGCTCAGCCTGGGGCAGCTTAGCTGGGGTTGGGTGAGTTAAGATCTAGTTGGGGCAAGGCCTGGGTGTCCAGGCCATGGGCAGCACAAGTGCTTGTGGTTTCTGTTCCTGCCCCTTGTGCAATGATAAATACAGAAAAGATGCAGAACCTGGGGAGTTGCAAAGGGCAGGAATTATAATTACTGATAACTTGACAGTTCCCTTTGATAAGTGCTTCTGACAATTTTGACACTTGATGTTGACATGTCTGTTGACACTTCAAGTGAGTTTAACAATAATGAGTTCATGCTATTTGTCATAGAGGTCAACAGCCAGAAAAAGGCCCATTGGCCCATTGAGTGCTGGTCAAACACACACGAACACACTCAAATGCTCACTCAATCCGCCTCTGACATGTACACACATATAAGTTTATGGGGTGAATTTGTTTTTGCAGAATTACATTTTATTTTGTTCCATATAAAACTCTGTAAAACTATACAGAGGGTTGGTCAGTCTGACATAGCATTGGGACATACAGACTTCATACCTATTGTTTAAAAAGTGCGCTATCTTGAGAATGTAATTTAAAAGAAGTTCTGGGAGTGACATATCAAAGAACTGAAACCAGCATATCCCATTAAAAAAATGAAAATTTTAATCTAAGATTATTTACTTTATCACATCTGGATGGCACTGGACTCCTTTGGCTCTAAGTTCTGTGAGCATGATCTTTACCCCCATAACCACCTGATGAACGGACGGTGCTCGTGAAAGCTAGTGCTTCCAAATAAACCTTTGGATGCTAACCTGGTGTTGTATGATTTTTAACTTGGTCAAAAATAATAGCATAAATATTATAATCCCATTTTTCAGTTCATAACCTTCTATACCTTGGCATTGCAAATGTCCATCGAAATACTCCTTAAAATGTTGTGAGGTTTTCTGCCTCTAGCATTCTCAAAGGCAGTGAGCTCCAGATTCCTACCACTTTCTGGGTGAAAAATGTTCTTCCTCACATCCACCCTAAACCTTCTGCGCCTTACCTGAAATCTGTGTCCCCAATCATTGATCCTTCCACCACCTGGAAAAGTTTATTTCTGTTACTCTGTCTCTCCCCTTCATAATTTTTTATAGTCAATATGTTCTCCCCTCCTCTAAAGTCTCCCCTGTTCAGAGGAAAAGAGCCCCAGTCTATACAATTTGTTTTCATTTTATTAGTATATTACCAGTTCGTCAGTCTGTTAAAACTCTCCAGCCTAAACAGCATCCTGGTAAATCTCCTCTTCACCCTCTGCAGAACTATCATACCCTCCCTAATGTGGATTCCAGAGCTACACATAATACTTTGGCTGTGCCCTGAGAGATTTTTATAGTTTTAGCACAACCTCTGTACTCTTAAACTCTATGTCTCAGCCAATAAAGGCAAGAATACCATATGCTTTCCTAACAACTTTATTTACTTGTCCTGCTACCTTAAGGGAATGCTGGACAGGCACTCCAAGGTCTCTCTGATTCTCAGTGTTTCCCATGGACCTACCATTCATCATGTTTTCCCTTGCGTTGTTTGTCCTGCTCCAATCAGTGCCTCACACTTATCTAGGTTGAATTCCATTTGCCACTTATTAGCCTATTTGACCAGTCACAATGAAACCACACATTCCATCTCTAACATGTCCATCTCTAACAATTTTGAATGGTTGAAGGGCACTTGACCTTCTCCACAGGGGACTATGCCTCCATCCAAGTTGCCCTGGGACCAGATCCATAGGGGTAAGTTACTTCTCGAAGGGCTATCCAAAGGTACAAATTTCAGATTTGTTCTTATCAGCTCTACTATGCACACTTTGGGTTTCACGTTGCAAGCTAAAAAATTGCCGCACCACATCAATGGAGATATTGATGATTTAAATGACCAGCTACCTATGTGAACCATGCATGGGGAAATCATAACCCAACAACAGTCCCATCCCCGTGAAAATGGAAAGTGTCATGTTTGAAGGTGGACTTGCAGTTTTCTAGTTCATCTGCATTCTAGTTTTGGTGAAAGTCCAGCCATATTGGGGAAGTAAACACACGTGAGCTCAGATTGTGGTTGTAGCAAGTACCCCTTCTTGAAATGCACTCGAACAGCTTTTCACGTATTCATTTTTACTGGTGTCAGTTTGACAATTAGCAGATTAATTAATTTCATTTGCTCACTTATCATAATGAGATATGATTTTGCAACATTTAGGGTTGCTAATTCAGTATGCTACTTATTACACTTCACATTTACTGGAAATCTATTTCATAACATTTGAAGAGCATGATTTTCAACCATTTTGGTCAGAAAATTGTATCCAGCACACATTGGAATTTTTGTTATGCACTTTCCATCCACAAAACTCCTCCCTCTGAGGAAGTGCCATCAGAAAATGTGCACTATCATAATGTCTTTTTGGCTTTGGTTGGCGATTTAAAATTCAAAGTCCAATAATGAGGGCTGGGAGATACTGGATTCTTTTAGATTCTCTGATTTAGAACTTGTAATATTTTTATACGTGTGTGAGAACTCTGAACGACTTTTCTCCTTTAACCTATTCTCAATTTTTAATCAGAGGCTTACACTTGTTATTTTGGTTTAAGGCATTGACATAGTGATAATGCCACTCGTAATGGCACTAGTAATGCAAAACCCCAGGTTAGTTTTCTGGGGACATAGGTTCAAATCGTATCACTATGAAGTTTGATATCAATGAAAATCTGGAATAAAAAAGTTGGTCTACTGATTGTGTACAGTTGCTACAGTCAATTGTTGTAAAAGCCACACTAATATCCTTTAGGGAAGAAAATTTGCACATCCTTGTCTGAGCGAGCTAACAGCACCCACATCCAATTTACAAATTTTTAAAAAATCTTTAGCGTTTAGGCAAAATGAATTGTGTAAAAAAAGTTAAAGTCACAGAATTATGGCAGATGCTAAATGGCATCTATCAATAGCCTGTTGGGGGCAGGCTTGGCATATGAATGTGTTGAGTGTTTCCAAGTCAATTTTCAAAGGTGCCAAATTTAATATTGATTTATTTCATTTAGCAAACAGCTTTGACATTTTGTTTAGTGCAGGCCTCACTAATTAAGAATGGATTTTATTGACTTGGTTTCTGAACTACACCTTCCTCTAAACTGACAGATTATTTCCTCCAGATTTTAGCCTTTATGTTGGATCTCACAGATAACTGGCATTCCTGAATAAAACATGAGTCTGTGAGATGAACTCATTCCTTGCATCTTGTTCATAAACGTAGAAACAGCTGCATATTTTGACTTGGGACTGATTTTCATTTGATTTCTTACTATATTATTATCTGAATATTATTGCAGTTATTTTATTCTATCTAAGGTTAAAATCATCCTCAATATGCAATCTTGTTTGTAAATAATCGAAAGAATGGAAGGGTCGTACAATAATGAAGACATCTTTAATTGAAAATCTCTCTAAGTACCTCTAACAATGTACTTTTTTGATGTTTTTGTAGCCTTGATATGGAAGGTAATTGTGAATGTCTCCGGAGGTTTTCAGTGTAGCAGAGTGCTCATTTATAATGGTCCACATTTATATAAATAACTCAGGTGACATACCAGATTTCATAATTGAAGACTGCAGTTATCTTCCTGCTAATAAATCCTGCTAATAAAGAAGACAAACAATATTTCTGTAAAATTCAATATTTTCCAATTTATTATTCAGTGTGGGTTTCTATTCTTGGAGATGAGGTAAGTAAATGTTGGACTCTCCCTACATTCTGCAGAAATAACATCATTATCCCCTATTTTTGCCAGCATGATAGTTCCCTTGTCACAATTTCAGAAAGACATTGGTGAGAATGCGAAATATGGTTCGTAAACTAAACTGGTTCTTCCATGATATTTGTTGTCAGCTGTGCATTCACTGTGTGGACAATGCTTAATGATTTTGAACTGAAACAAAAAGAAATCTACATGGGATGAGCTACAGTTTGTCTGATAAAAAATGCACCCATTGAGATATAGCCAATTATCTGACCTGTCAAGCATCAGTAATAGTTGGCAAAAGCCAAGTCCTAAAGACTCCCAAGTTTGCATAGACATATGTTAGACTTTAACCAGTTAAGTCACTAAACTTTGCAATGTTAAGCATTAGGAAGCTTTTTGCCTTTCGGCACAGGATGGCTATGATACCTATTGCTGAAAATGTGTTGCTGGAAAAGCGCAGCAGGTCAGGCAGCATCCAGGGAACAGGAGAATCGACGTTTCGGGCATAAGCCCTTCTTCAGGAAAGCCCTTCTTCGGGCTTATGCCCGAAACATCGATTCTCCTGTTCCCTGGATGCTGCCTGACCTGCTGCGCTTTTCCAGCAACACATTTTCAGCTCTGATCTCCAGCATCTGCAGACCTCACTTTCTCCTATGATACCTATTGGCATAATCAAGAAAAGTAGAAAAAGCAGTAAATTTTGCTATCATGAAGAATGTGTGGAATATTATATGAAATCACAAAACATAATACAGGGCTTCTCAAAGTGAGTGTCAGGGACCCAGATGGGGTCACGAGCTCTGAGGCATTCTTAAGTCTCCTCCTCCCACTCCTCACAGCTCACTGAGGGGTCATGATGGTTTTCGTGCCCTGAAATGGGTTCACAATGGAGAAAAGTTGGGGAAGCACAGATATTTGGAAGCATTTATGCTGCTTTAATCTATTTTGATAATACATTCAACTCAGTGTTTCATAAATGCCAGATGAAGAAGCTAATATTCCTGTTCTAAAATCCAAGTTAATATTGAGGGGAAGCTTATTGAATCACTTCATTGGCATTTGAGAACCAGTAAAAGATGAGATTATACTGAAAATTGCACAAGGCAGTACTGCTGGAATAGAAAATATTTAGAAAAATAGGAACAAAGGAATTAGGAGTGGGAGTCAAACAGTGTGGTGCTGCAAAAGCACAGCCAGTCAGGCGGCATCCGAGGAGCAGGAGAGTTGACGTTTTGGGCCTAAGCCCTTCATCAGGAATTAGGCTTGTGGGCCAAGGGGCCTGAGAAGTAAATGGGAGGGGGGTGGGGGACCATTTAAGAGGGTGATGCCGAGTTGGAAGGTTGGGACTGGGATAAGGTAGGGGAGGGGGAAATTGGGAACCTGGTGAAATCCACATTGATGCCATGTGGTTGGAGGGTCCCAAAGTGGAAGATGAGGTGTTCTTCCTCCAGGTGTCAAATGGTTAGGGTTTGGCAATAGAGGAGACCCAGGACCTGCGTGTCATTAGTGGAGTGGGAGGGGGAGTTAAAGAGTTCAGCCACAAGGCAGTGGGGTTGGGTAGTGCGGGTGTCCCAGAGATTGCAAAATTGCAACTTTGCAAAGTTTAGTGACTTAACTGGTTAAAGTTTAACAACATTTCTATGCAAACTTGGGAGTCTTTAGGCCTTGGCTTTTGCCAACAAGTACTGAAGTTTGACATGTCAGATAATTGACAACACCCAAACACTTCAACTTCCCCCAATCCGCCAAGGACATGCTGGTCCTGGGCCTTCTCCATTGCCAATCCCTTATCACCCGACGCCTGGAGGAAGGACGCCTCATCTTCCATCTTGGGACCCCCCCTCAACCACACAGGATCAATGTGGATTTTACCAGGACCACCTTATCGCAGTCCCAACCTTCCAACTTGGCACTGCCGTCTTGAATGGTCCTGCCTATCCATCTTCCTTTCCACCCTCCTCTCTGACCTAGCACTTTCTCCCCCACATTCATCTACCTATTGCTTTCCCAGCTACCTTCTCCCCAGCTCCAGTGCCCTCCCATTTATCTCTCAGCCCTCTTGGCCCACAAGCCTCATTCTTGATGAAGTGCTTATGCCCAAAACGTCGACTCTCCTGCTCCTCGGAAGCTGCCTGACCTGCTGTGCTTTTCCAGTGCCCCACTATTCAACTCTGAATGCCAGCATCTGCAGTCCTCACTTTCTCCTAGTTAGGAGTGGGAGGCAATTTAACCCTTTGAGCCCACTGACATTTAACATGATCATGGCTGGTCATCTCCTGGTCTCAACTTCAATTTCCTGCCTGCTTCCCATTGCCCTATATCCTGCTTTTCATGAGAAACATATTTCTTTCTTTTTTGAATCTGTTGATTGATTCTGCCTCCACTGTACTCTATGGCAGTGATTTCCACAGATTCACAACCCTCTGGGAGAAATAATTTCTCCTCATCTCAGTTTTGAACCAACCTTCTCTCAGTCTATATCTATGACTTCTTGTTCGAGACTGTCACACAAGGGGGAACATCTGTTCAATGTCCACCTTATTAGTCCCCTTGAGCATATTATAGATCTCAATCAAATCCCCATTCATTCTTCTGAACTCCAGCAAGTATAAGCCCAACCTATTTAACCGACTCCTCATACAACAACTTTTCATCCCTGGGATCTTCCTTGTGACCCTCCTCTGAACTGTGTCCACTGACACCACATCCTTTCTCAAGTAAGGAGATCAAAACTGGACACAATATTCCAGATGTGGTCTCACCAACACCTTACATAATTATAACAATTTCTTTACTTTTTTTAATCCAGTCCCTTTGCAATAAATGCCATTTGCCTTTCTTATTGGAAGCTGTACTTGCATACCCACTTACTGCTATTCATGCACAAAGACACCCAGATCTCTCAGCACTAATGCAGTTTAAAACTGCTTCCTATTTAAATAATAATTTACCCTTTTATTCTTCCAGCCAACATGGACAATCTCACACTTATCCAGATTAAAATTATTTGCCAGATTCTGACCCATTCTCTTAGTCTATCTCCACATCACTGTCTGCTTTCCCTCCTATATTTTTTTTATAGATATTTTTATTAGAAATTTAGCATTTTTACAAATTTACAAAAATAAACAAAACTCTCAGATATAAACATTGATATACAATTAGCTCAAATATACAATAGCCAAAATTTAACAAAAATAAAACAAAACAAAAAAAAAAGAAAAAAACAAAACTCAACTATCTACTAATCTAACCTACAACTAACCAGAGTGTATATTTAAGTCTCTTACATGCTCGGGATGTGTTAACATCAGATATAATAAAACCCGTATTCGTGCAGGATTCCTCCCCCGAGGGACCCCGGACCAGCCAGGTTTATAATCTCAATTAAATAAAAGCCCTTGTTAGGATAGCCGAAATATCTGTATTTATATAATTCAAAAAGGGCTGCCATATTTTATAAAATAATTCGGTCTTTCGGTGCACCATATTTGTAAGGAAGTCAAGGGGAATACATTCCATAATTAGTCTGTGCCAATTTGAAAGTCCAGGGGGGCCCTCAGCCACCCAGTTCACCAAAATATTTTTCCTTGCACAGAAAGAAAGAATAGAAAATAGTCTCTTCCCATACGTGTCCAGGGAGGGAAAGTTCGAAAACCCAAGAGGAGAGATGCAGGGTCCACTTTAATTTCCGTTCCTAAAATTTCTGTCAGGGTACTTGCTACTTTAGTCCAATATCCACGGATCTTATGACAGGTCCATAAGCAATGTACAAGAGTGCCCACCTCTATTTTGCATTTAGGACACATTGGAGATGCTCCTGCCTTAAATTTTGCCAATCGAACCGGTGCTATATGGGCCCTATGAAGTATCTTCAGCTGGATAGCCTGGGTTCTGTTACAAATAGTAATTCTTCTAGCATTTTCCCAGATATCATTCCACGTGTCTGTGGAGATTTCTAGTCCCAGATCCTGATCCCATGTTTTAAGCAGATTATCCATATCTCCCGATACTTCATCATGTAGTAAATGATAAATATTACTGACGGAAGATACCCCCACTGGTCGTAGGACACTACATTCTCTATCGGATTTACAAAGACTATCTAATAACGTAGTCTTCTTCTGTATAAAATCTAGAATTTGGAAGTATCGAAAGAGGTCTCCATTGGGTAATCCGAATTTATGACGCAGCTGTCCGAAAGACATCAGGACCCCATCCTTAAATAGGTCCCCTAGACATGAGATACCCCTGGATCTCCAGAGTTTAAAAGTGGCATCTGTTAACCCCGGTTGGAATCCCCATGCTCCCACTATCGGTGCATAGGGGGATGTTTTATGTGAATTACCCTCATTTTGCCGCACTATATTCCAAGCCTTGATTGTATTTAGTATTATAGGGTTTTTACAGTGATCTGTAATGATTTTCCTCTTGTCTGAGAATAAAAGGTTAATAAGTGGGTATTATATTCCAAGCGGCAAAATGAGGGTAATTCACATAAAACATCCCCCTATGCACCGATAGTGGGAGCATGGGGATTCCAACCGGGATTAACAGATGCCACTTTTAAACTCTGGAGAGCCAGGGGTATCTCATGTCTTGGGGATTTATTTAAAGATGGGGTCCTGATGTCTTTCGGACAGCTGCGTCAGAAATTCGGATTACCCAATGGAGACCTCTTTCGATACTTCCAAATTCGAGATTTTATACAGAAGAAGACTACATTATTAGATAGTCTTTATAAATCCGATAGAGAATGTAGTGTCCTACGACCAGTGGGAGTATCTTCCG